>NC_061509.1:180526019-180637671 GCF_022539505.1 Lolium rigidum
AGAGCTTTTCATTTTGAAAACATAGAAACAATTTTGTCAACGGTAGTAATAAAGCATATGTGTTATGTATAAGATATCCTATAAGTTGCAAGCCTCATGCATAGTATACCAATAGTGCCCGCACCTTGTCCTAATTAGCTTGGATTTACATGGATTATCATTGCATAACATATGTTTCAACCAAGTGTCACAAAGGGGTACCTCTATGCCGCTCGTACAAAGGTCTAAGGAGAAAGCTCGCATTGGATTTCTCGCTTTTGATTATTCTCAACTTAGACATCCATACCGGGACAACATAGACAACAGATAATGGACTCCTCTTTAATGCATAAGCATTCAACAACAGATAATATTCTCATAAGAGATTGAGGATTGTTGTCCAAGCCGAAACTTCCACCATGGATCATGGCTTTAGTTAGCGGCCCAATGTTCTTCTCTAACAATATGCATACTCAAACCATTTGATCATGATAAATCACCCTTACTTCAGACAAGATGAACATGCATAGCAACTCACAAGATATTCAACAAAGGTGTAATAGTTGGTAGCGTCCCCAGAAACATGGTTACCGCTCAACAAGCAACTTATTAAGAAATAAGATACATAGCTACATATTCTTCACCACAATAGTTTTTAAGGCTATTTTCCCATGAGCTATATATTGCAAAGACAAGGAATGAAGTTTTAAAGGTAGCACTCAAGTAATTTACTTTGGAATGGCGAGAGAAATACCATGTAGTAGGTAGGTATGGTGGACACAAATGGCATAGTTTTTGGCTCAAGGATTTGGATGCACGAGAAGTAATCCCTCTCAATACAAGGTTTAGGCTAGCAAGGTTGTTTGAAGCAAACTCAAGTATAAAACGGTACATCAAAACTTACATAAGAACATATTGCAAGCATTATAAGACTCTACATCGTCTTCCTTGTTGTTCAAACACCTTAACTAGAAAAATATCTAGACTCTAGAGAGACCAATCATGCAAACCAAATTTTAACAAGCTCTATGTAGTTCTTCATTAATAGGTGCAAAGTACATGATGCAAGAGCTTAAACATGATCTATATGAGCACAACAATTGCCAAGTATCAAATTATTCAAGACATTATACCAATTACCACATGAAGCATTTTCTGTTTCCAACCATATAACAATGAACGAAGCAGTTTCAACATTCGCCATGAACATTAAGAATAAAGCTAAGAACACAAGTGTTCAAATGAAAAAGCGGAGCGTGTCTCTCTCCCACACAAGCATGAATTTATTCAGAGAATGAAAATAACAAAACGAAAATAAAAGCACACAGACGCTCCAAGTAAAGTACATAAGATGTGACGGAATAAAAATATAGTTTCACTAGAGGTGACCTGATAAGTTGTCGATGAAGAAGGGGATGCCTTGGGCATCCCCAAGCTTAGATGCTTGAGTCTTCTTGAGATATGCAGGGATGAACCACGGGGGCATCCCCAAGCTTAGACTTTTAACTCTTCTTGATCATATTGTATCATCCTCCTCTCTTGACCCTTGAAAACTTCCTCCACACCAAACTCAAAACAAACTCATTAGAGGGTTAGTGCATAATCAAAAATTCACATGTTCAGAGGTGACATAATCATTCTTAACACTTCTGGACATTGCACAAAGCTACTGAAAGTTAATGGAACAAAGAGATCCATTCAACATAGCAAAAGAGGCAATGCGAAATAAAAGGCAGAATCTGTCAAAACAGAACAGTCCGTAAAGACGAATTTTTTAGAGGCATTTAACTTGCTCAGATGAAAATGATCAAATTGAATGAAAGTTGCGTACATATCTGAGGATCACGCACGTAAATTGGCAGATTTTTCTGAGTTACCTACAGAAGGGGCTGCTCAAATTCGTGACAGCAAGAAATCTGTTTCTGCGCAGTAATCCAAATCTAGTATCAACCATACTATCAAAGACTTTACTTGGCACAACAATGCAATAAAATAATGATAAGGAGATGTTGCTACAGTAGTAACAACTTCCAAGACACAACAAAACTGTAGCAAAATAAAGACATGGGTTATCTCCCAAGAAGTGCTTTCTTTATAGCCATTAAGATGGGCTCAGCAATTTTAATGATGCACTCGCAAGAAATAAGAGTTGAAGCAAAGAGAGCATCAAAAAGAAAGTATGAGACACTTTTAAGTCTAACCCACTTCCTATGAAAAGGAGTCTTGAATAAACAAGTCATGTAAGCATAATGCAATAAGCATAGGAAGGCAACACAAACGCAACTTCAAGATTCTCAACATAAAGAGGGGAAACTTAATATTATTAAGATGCATATAACCATGTTTCCCTCTCTCATAATAACTTTCAGTGGCATCATGAACAAACTCAACAATATAACTATCACATAAAGCATTCTTATCATGAGTCTCATGCATAAAATAATTACTACTCCCAACATAAGCATAGTCATTCTTATTAATTGTAATGGGAGCAAATTCAACAAAGTAGCTATCATTATTCTCATCATCAAATATAGGAGGCATAGTATAATCATAATAAACTTTATCCTCCATAGTAGGCGGCACCAAAATACCACTATCATTATAATCATCATAAATGGGAGGCAAAGTATCATCGAAGTAATATTTATCCTCCATGCTTGGGGGACTAAAAATATCATGCTCATCAAAACCAGCTTCCCCAAGCTTAAATTCTTCCATAGCATTATCAACAATGGTATTCATACTAATAACATTGCTACTAGCATGCAAATAAGGTTCCATAGGTTTTTTAATTTTCGCATCACACAATTTATGTCTTAACTCAGGAAATAGATGAAAAAGCTCACTGTTAATTTCCATTATGCCTAACTAGTGAACAAGAAACAAAAAGATGCAATTGCAGGATCTAAAGGAAATAGCTTCGAGCACTCACACACCGGCAACAGTGCTAGTAAATAGCTTAGTAGTCGGAGGATGTGAATACCTTTTACCTTACCTCCCCGACAACGGCGCCAGAAAATAGCTTGCTGTCCACAACTGGCGCGTGGTTGACGTGGGAGGTAGAAATCTCTCGTGGTGTAGCTTTTCTTCGTTCCCCGACAACGGCGCCGGAAAATAGCTTGATGTCTACGCACGCTTCTATTCCCGTAGACGGTGTTGGGCCTCCAAGAGCAGAGGTTTGTAGAACAAGCAGCAAGTTTCCCTTAAGTGAATCACCCAAGGTTTATCGAACTCAGGGAGGTAGAGGTCAAAGATATCCCTCTCAAGCAACTCTGCAATCACGATACAAGAAGTCTCTTGTGTCCCCAGCACACCTAATACACTTGTCAGATGTATAGGTGCACTAGTTCGGCGAAGAGATAGTAAGATGCAAGTGATATGGATGAATATGAGTGGTAATAACAATCTGAAATAAAGATGACAGCGAGTAAACATGCAATAGAACAGTAAATAAACGGTGATTCGATGCTTGGAAACAAGACCTAGGGATCATACTTTCACTAGTGGACACTCTTAACATTGATCACATAACTGAATAAACAAATACTACTTTCTCTACACTCTCTTGTTGGATGACATACACCATTCATTGTGTAGGGCTACAAGAGCTCCCTCAAGCCGGAGTTAACAAGCTCCACAACATTCGGTGTTCATATTTAAGTAACCTTAGAGTGCATAATAGACCATTGCAATTATACCGAGTACTAACATAGCATGCACACTATCACCGTCGAGCTATGAAAGGGGGAATAGATCGCATCAATACTATCATAGTAATAGTTAACTTCATAATCTACAAGAGATCACAATCATAGCTTATACCAAGTACTACATGATGCACACACTCGTCAACATTACATCATGGAGGAGGAATAGACTACTTTAATAACATCACTAGAGTAGCACATAGATGATATTCAACTAGATCACAAAGCTCATGATCACATAAAGATCACATGGGAGAGAGAGATGAACCACATAGCTACGGTACAACCCTTAGCCTCGGGGGAGAACTACTCCCTCCTCATCATAGGAGATAGCAGCGTTGATGAAGATGGCGGTGGTGTCGATGGAGATGCCTTCCGGGGGCACTTCCCCGTCCCGGCGGTGTGCCGGAACAGAGACTTATGTCCCCCAAAACGGAGTTTCGCGATGGCGGCGGCGCCCCTGGAGTCTTTCTGGAGTTTCGTCAATCGGTGTCGAAGTTTTAGGTCACGAAGGCTTAAATAGGCGAAGAGGCGGAGTCGGAAGGGCCCTGGTGGAGCCACACCATAGGGGGGCGCGCCCCCCCCTTGGCCGCGCCGCCTTGTGGGGTGGGCCCACCCTGGCTCCCCTTTGGTCCCTCTCTGGCTCTCTGGAAGCTTCCGGGAAAAATAAGATATTGGGCGTTGATTTCGTCCGATTCCGAGAATATTTAATTTGTAGGATTTCTGAAACCAAAAACAGCAGAAAACAGCAACTGGCTCTTCGGCATCTCGTTAATAGGTTAGTGCCGGAAAATGCGTAAATATGACATAAAGTGTGTATAAAACATGTGAGTATCATCATAAAAGTAGCATGGAACATAAGAAATTATAGATACGTTTGAGACGTATCAAGGGTCCTCAAGCATATGAGGGTGAAATGTAAATCGCTTCGGTGAGGATGTAGATCGGTGTCTTCTCCTTCGAATCTCCAAAGATCAAGAGCTTTGGTTGGTGAGCGAGGAGATCTTGCAAATCTTGAGTTTTTGAGCTTGGCAGAATTTTTCCAATGATTGAGCAAGGACGAAGGAAGAGGAAGTGGGGTATAAATACCCCCTCTCAAAATCCAGCCGTTGGTGACTTTCGAGGGCCGGATAATCCGGCCAGAGTTGGGGCCGGATAATCCGGCCCCACGGAAAAATCCGGCCCTGGAGAAAAACCGGCCAAATGTCCGGCCAAAAGTCCGGCCCCATGCCAGGGAAGTACGGAGCCGCGTCGCCTCTGGTCCTTAGCCAAATTTTGGGGGCCGGATATTTTGCAAATATCCGGCCCGGATTATCCGGTCCAAAATGTCCGGCTTGGGGAATCTGTTACAGCTTCCTTTTGACTCGTTTTTCCACACAAGTCACTCATATACATGTATCTATAAAATCCCTGCACCACTTCATCAAACATTAGTGTATCACATACATTGACATCAAACACACAAAACATATTATGAGAGATGTTCTTTCACACGTCCCTCCAGGACGTGCTTGACGCCAAGGCGGAGAAGAGGAAGAGGCTGCGCTACGGAGGATCAAGGCCGGAGAGAAAGAAGTCGAAGCCCCGACAGAGGATGTAGGGGCATACCATGCTACACAACGACTACTTTTCAGATGAGGCAACACATGCCGACAATTTTGGCGCCGGTATAGCATGAGCAAGGGCCTGTTCATGAATATCCTCCACGGCGTTCGAGAGTTTGACCCCTACTTCAAGCTCAAGCACAATGCTGTAGACGTTGTCGGGTTCTCGTCGATTCAGAAGTGCACCGCCGCCATGAGGATGCTTGCATACAGAGCACCTGTCGATACACCTGACGACTACCTTCGCATGAGTGAGTCTACTGCCATTGAGTGCATGTACAAGTTTTGCCGAGCTGTGGTGGGAAAGTTTGGCAAATACTACTTGAGAGGGCAAACTGAGGAAGAGACTGCAAGGATCATGGAAGCATCGATTGCATGCATTGATCATGGAAGAACTGCCCGTTTGTTTGGCAAGGTATATACAAAGGGCGTCATGGATATTACAGTGTGGTGCTTAAAGCTGTGGCAGATTATGACCTCTAGATTTGGCATTCTTTCTTTGGCATGGCCGGATTACATAATGACATCAACGTGCTGCAGCAGTCTCCGGTGTTCAGCAGACTAGTGGAAGGGCATGGTCCACCATGCAACTATGAGATCAGTGGCCACAATATACCAAAGACTATTATCTAGCCGATGGTATATATCCAAAATGGGCCACATTTGTCAAAACAATTTCGAATCCATCATGTCAGAATAATTCCCACTTTGCTACGCGACAGGAGGCTTGCAGGAAGGATGTCGAGCGCACATTTCGTGTGCTTTAAGCTCAATTTGCAATTGTCCGGTACCCTGCTCTAAGCTGGTCTCACGACCAAATGTGGGAGGTGATGCAGCTTGTGTGATCATGCACAACATGATCATCAAGGATGACCGCAAGAATCATGCCAGAAGACATGTTGGTCCCTATGAGTGCGAGGACCCTCTTGCGGAGGTTGATTATGTGTTGCCTGCAGATTTTGCTGATTTCCTCACCATGCACGCAGAGATCCGTGATAGCAATGCTCATGATCAACTTCAAGCTGATCTTATTGAGTATTTGTGGAGGATCAAAGGATTATCAGCAAATCTGCGACACCTTGATCTAGCCCTACTTATTACATTTGTTTAGTTATTTTATTGTTTGTTGTATTTTAATTTGAAAACAATCTCCGCAAACGTCACCTCCTTATTTAATGTTTGGGGACAACGTTTGGGGGACGCGATTGGAAGCGACATCCTCCAAACACGACATGAACAAAACACATCCTTAAACACTCCATCCAGCGCCCGTTTGGGAACGGTTTGTGGAACGACTGGAGATGCTCTTAGCAGAGCACAACAGATACTCCACAGCAGGCGGCCAATACGGACGTACGAAACGACGAGAAGACGGTTATTCAGTTTTTCGAATTTCATTCTTTCCCCGGATTTCGATCACCGGGCCCATGCGTTCGTCACGGAAGGGCTGAATACGGACGTACCCGGCCGCACAATCGGCCGGCCCCGTCAGTGACCACTTGGCCTTATCCCTTTCCCTGCTCCCCGCAG
The DNA here is from genome assembly GCF_022539505.1 of Lolium rigidum. Classification (NCBI taxonomy): domain Eukaryota; kingdom Viridiplantae; phylum Streptophyta; class Magnoliopsida; order Poales; family Poaceae; genus Lolium; species Lolium rigidum. The sequence continues at coordinate 180,532,843 of NC_061509.1, forward strand.
CCCAAGACCCACACCGTGGGCCCACGAGACCAGCGACACGTGGAGCTCCCGCGCCGCTCCGGTTCTCGCTTCGCTACAATAACAGTTTTCTTTTCCCCCACTTCCATTTCCTACCTTCCTTTCTCCACTTCCCACCCGAGAACTCGCCAGATAATTATTCACCGGCGTTCCTTGATCCGCCGCCGAAGTGGCGGGACTGACACCGCGGAGCTAAACCCTAGCTCCGCGGGTTTGGGCTGGTTGGTGGCTTCCGTGGCGGCTCTGCGGCGGTGGGGCGGCCGGGCGGGTGAGAATTCGGTGCCCGATGATGGTGGTGTAAGTTTCTTTCGATGCTTCTGTGGGGACTTTCCGGGGTGGTTGGTCGACTACTGTTCCTTTCCCCAAAAAATCTTGGTTCGCTTTTATCCGCTTTTGCGGGGGGTAATCTATCACCGGCACTGCTTTTTCTTTTTTTACCCGAGACGGAGTGATTGATCGGTGAGGTTTTTTGAGGTCGCTTTGATCGTTTCTGAGTTCAGTCGAGTTTGGATTGGAGTGCCATCAGCCTGTTATTTTGTTTCGATCTTTTTGTTTGTTTTTGGTTTTGTTACTTCAGTTGGGGACTTGGGGTTCTGTCGTTCGAGTAGCTGTAGGACTGGTGCTTGATCAGCAGCATCGCGCAAAAGAATGGGGCGCTTCATATAGGAGTACTTCAGTTTCGATTGAACGATTTTATTCGATTTGGTTTTTGCCATCAAGGATATAGTGGATGCGTCATGCATGATTGTCATTTTTCAGAGATAAACTGTAATATTAAAGTTTTTAATCAAACTGTATGATATCTTCAGGCTGAGAATGGAGTGGAAGCTAACTAAGGTTGTCTCAGGCTCCTAATTAACTAGAGCATACGCCCGCAAATGGTTGACGAGATGCAGCTGCTAGTCATTCAGAGCCAAAATTCTGCAAGCGCATAGCTCCCTTCAAGCCCGCAGAGGAGTGCCACTTTCAGTTCACCCTAATCATGGGCGGCGTCTGTTCAAGGAAGAGTAGCCAATTGGTGGATGAGGGGGACTCTTTCCAGACACCGACAGGGTTCTCAAAGACCAGCAGCTTCAAATGGCTGCTCCTTACGCTGCCCCGCAGCAGCTCTGATCTCTCCCGTAAGGGACAGGGGAAGGGCCCCGGCCGGTGCCCGTCGCTCATGGAGCTTTGTGTGGCCAAAGTCTGCAAGGTGGTTTTTTCTGGACATGTGTTTTTTTCCTTTGCTAAGGAATGCTGCCTTGTTTTTTAACGCCGTCAAATGTATGCAGGATATTAGTAAGTATTCTACGTTTGCTATGCTGCCGAGTGATCTCAGCCAGCAGATTTTCAATGAGCTGGTCGACTCAAACTGTCTCACGGACAAATTGCTTGAAAGGTTTCGGGATTGCGCACTTCATGTAAGCTTTCTGTGGCCTAATGTTCAATTCAGTCTTGTAAGATACAAAGCAATAAATTTTGGGATTTTATCCACATAATAAGATGTCAGTCTCTACAAACAAGTAGTAAAACAGATATGATTCCATCAAACTGAAGATTTATATGGAAGATTAATATTATTATTGATAAATTTAATCGCTCTTCCCTTCTGGACTGGAATGATTAGTTATGCACATATAATTGTCACCAGCTTGTATTGAGGTCATCTAACCTGAGCTGTATATTGATAAATGAAAGGACAACTTCTCAAACTTTACAAAATATTTTGTATACAATAATATTAGGCCATCGAGCGGTATTAGGCGGAGCTTTCTCTTGTGGGATAACTGATTATTGTATTTCACTATCAGGACATATGTTTGGGGGAGTATCCTGGAGTTAATGATGCCTGGATGGAAGTAGTGGCTTCACAAAGGCAGTCATTATTATCCGTTGACATTTCTTGCTCTGAAGTTACTGATACTGGCTTAAATTTTCTTAGAGATTGCTCAAACATGCAAACCTTGGGATGTAATTACTGTGACAAAATCTCGGAAAATGGCCTTGGAGTTTTGTCAGGTGAGTAATGCACTGGAGTTATGTTTATCTATTGTCTTTTAAGTAGGATTAAACGGTTAAGTTATACCTGTTACAAATGCTATGAGCCTACCCAATTAGTCGAGCAGGTTTTTAAATTTGCTGTTAAGTTGAACTCCCCTTGTCTTGATAAGCCTAAATCTGCCATGTCGTATGGGCTTATGCAGGCCTAAGCTTTCACTTCGGTGGGAGAACAGTATCCTAACTTTACTTCATTTAACTTGTTACATATTTGGTTATATTGGATTTACAGGTTTCTCAAACCTGACATCTCTAAGTTTCAAGAGAAGTGATGGTGTTACTGCTGAAGGAATGAGAGTGTTTGCAAATTTAGTTAATTTGGTAAATCTTGACCTGGAGCGATGCCTGAAGATTCATGGTGGCCTTGTTCATATGAAAGGTACCCCCTACACATCTGAACACCATTTATTTAGTTACTGCTGTGGGTACCTGAAATTCTAAATGCGACCCTCTGGATTCCTTTTATTTTGGAATGTCATGATGGTCTTCTATACCACTACTGCTCTGGCGCCGTCTTAACTCTGATAGCCTTTTGCGTTATTGATATTTGGTATTTGAGCTGCAATTATCATTTTTAGGTCTCAAAAAACTGGAGTCGCTTAATATGAGATATTGTAACTACATCGCGGATTCAGATATCAAGTATTTATCAGGTAGGAGCACAACTGTTTGTTTCATGATATTCTCTGCCTTGGTATGTCAGATGGTGCGTGTCAGACTTAGACCCATTCTCTGAATAGATATGAATTTGAACAGCCAAGATTTAAGGAACCCATACTACATACCGTCCCTGCAAATCTGAATTGCACTTGTATTTTGCAGATCTCACAAATTTGAGGGAACTGCAATTGTCTTCTTGCAGAATTACAGATCTGGGTGTTTCTTACCTTAGAGGTAAACAATGACTATAACATGCCTCTTTCTAGTTAGAATTTGGTGCTTTAATTTTGAGTGGTTGAATGATCCAAGGAAGAGTCCTTCTTTTTGCTGTTTTATGGGTCTACTCATGATCTCCATTTGACTGCTTGATGTAGATCTGGTCCAAAGCTTCTTATAATTTATATTAATCATCTGTTTTCTGTAGGCTTGTCCAAGTTAACTCAGCTAAACTTGGAGAGCTGTCCAGTGACTGCTGCTTGTTTGGAGGCTATTTCAGGTCCGGCAACTTACCTAATAATGGTTTCTATCTTGAGCAACTAAGCTTGCTCGGTTCATTTGCTGAGACTTGTGGTCTTTTGGTTTGTTAACTTGTCAAATATTTTCTAATTTTTTTTTGGAATGTTACACTAAATTTCCGCACTCACGTAAAATGTGCTTTTGTAAGAAGAAGAATGATCACATGAAATTGTATTGAAAAATGTCCAGCTATGTACAGTTTCTTCCAAAATAATGTTTGCTGAACTCTGAGACAAGGTGTAAGATTCTCACGGTGGTAATTACAGCGCAGTAATCACACAACAGCTGACTCCTGAGAAGTTAAACAGTTTGATGTTATAAAACCCATTTCTTTTATCCTTCTCATTCAAGGCCACTGTTTATATGTAGCATACTACTATACTATAAAGCTCAGTAATGTACATGCGGATAGTAGTGTGTATTATCACAAAGTAATCTACACTCCCAAGCTTCTCGCCAGTTGCCTGATTCTGCTACTTGAAGGGTGATTTATATCATTCTTAGCTGTGGGGGTGGCCTTAAGAGCCTGTTTGGGAGTTCAGATTTGAATTAATCACCAAAACTTTACAAAGAAAACTGTTCTTCCAAGCAGCCCACAACTGTGTCTCATTTGATTTATTCATTGTACATAAGGTCTCCTGTTATGTGGCTGCTAGGGTTTGGGAGGGAGAGAGAGGGCTGCGAGGGCGCGAGAAGGCCGGCCGGGGGCCTTTTGCCCACGGCCGGGCAAGAGGGAAGGGATTTCCTTCTTAATTCTTGCTTGATTAGATTGATACATCTCCTCTCCATATATAGAGAGATTTACTTGACTCCCAAGCAAGCCTTACTTGACCCCTAAGCAAACCATATGTTGCGGTCAGAAACCCACCGGCGGGCAGCGACGGGCAACACAGTAGAGCCGGGAGGCTCCCAGGACTGCGGCTGGCCCTGGTCCCTCGAGCGACGGCCCGCAAAGCCTCGGCACGCACGTCCGATGCTGGTGCAAGGGCGTGCCACCTGACCTATACCTGGTCAGGAAGGTGATGGATTTGCTTTGCATGGCATACACGTAAACATTAAATACGAGCCTCGATCGGCTCTCAGGTTGTCCTGCGAATCGGCTCAAGGAGCCGATTCACCCATGATCCGTATGAGGTATACGATCACATGGTGGTCCTGCTTGATCAATATAAAGCTAAAACGACCTACGACGATTTAGGGTTTTCACCACATAATCGGAACATCCTACACGTGATTGAGCCTGGCAGCCACGCACGGTGGTAATAAACCGACCCTAGAAAAGGCCTAAAAACCAACATGAAGTTGATCCCCGGAACATCTCATCTAGGGCTAGCAAACTACACCCTACGTGCTACTGGATCCTTCAACCCGTTTGCAAGGCCTAACTATGCAGATATTAAACTAATCCTTGAATAACAAGGAGCAATCATAACGGATCGGATCTACTAAATAGTAAATAATGATCAAGCGAGGCGCCGCCCTTACACCTAAGATAGGCGTAAGGGCGGCTAGACGTCTAAGGGTTGCATGGACGAAAGCATGTAACACGACGAAACAATGCTAACCCTAACACATCTATGATAACTACGTTGCTCGCCATCAACAAGGCTTCAGCACGAGCAACGCATGAACAACGAATAAACGTGTACTGCCTAGATCGCAAGATGCGATCTAGGCAGCATGATGCTTATCCGGAAGGAAACCCTCGAAACAAGGGGCTGGCGATCGCCTAGATTGGTTTGTGATGAACGTGATTGTTGTTTATTTCAGAAACCCTAGATACATATTTATAGTCCGTAGACTTTCTAACGTGGGAGTAATCCCAACCGTGCACGAGCCAAATTCTATCTAACCGACACGTATCCTACTATATTTACGGATACACGGGCCAATTAGCCCAAACTTTGTATACAAGGCCGATTCAATGTATTCCTTCCGGGTATATTCTTCAAGCCCATCTTAATCGCGGCCCACCTCTGATCCGGTCAAATTCCGGTGATAACACATGCCCCCTGGTTTTGGAAATGACAATTCCAAAATCACTGCTATTTTTCTCTTCGTCGGGTCATGTCGTGGCGGAAGCGGAACCGTCGCGAGTATCCCTCATTATGATGCCTTGCCTTATCAACTTCTCCGCAAGATTTGACGGTTTTAACATCACTTCCTCGGAAACCGTAGTGGCATTAAATCTCCACTATATCCCTTTTATTTAACCGCATCGAGCGGTTGCTTCTTCATCCCCTCCTCGTCCTCTCGTTCCTCCGTAGTACTCGAAAAATCCGTCTTCCACCATGGACTCCTCCTCCTCTTCCTCCTCCGGTCTCTCCTACCGGTCTTCCTCCTCCCGCGAGTCGACGCCGGAGGACATACGCGCCCCAGAGCGATGGGACGAGGCGGACTGGGACTTCTCCGTCTGGTCGGAGGACGATGAATCCCTGACCAATGGGGAGGACAACCTTCGTTTCCTCATCGACGGGGATTCGGAGGAGGAGGACGACGAGGATGCTCTCTGGGGCGAAGACATCTCTTCCGATGAGGAAGATGAAGAAGTAGAGGAGGACACCTCCTCCGACGAGTACCCGCCGATGAAGCGCTTCTGCGCCGGGTCGAATGATGATGACGACGATGATGATGACGAGGATGAGTATGGGGCCCCTACCGAAGGTTACGACAGCAGTGACGAGGAGCCCGCCGGCAGCAGCGCTGACGGCAGCCACGACAGCACCGACGAGGGCAGCAACGGCCCTTAGGCTAGGACTAGTAGCATAGGACTAGTAGTAGTAGTGCATTAGGCATCGGATGATCCTTTTGAGATTCATCGGCTCTTTCTTGTAAAGCCGCTCCTTTGAATCAATAAGAACTGTCCTTCCAATTTGACTCTCCATTTATCCAATTTCAAGTCTTCTATTTGCCGCACCAAGAACCGATAGCAACGTATCGGACTTTTCGCCCCAAATGCCCACGAAGCCAGAATCAAATACCAATTTAGACAGTCATCCAGGCACTCCTCAAATTTAGACTGTAATTTAATATCTAACCATAATACTTCGCAACCCTAAAGCCGATGGCTGTTCATCGGCTGTTTTGAAAATCCAGTCTCCTTCAGGTTAGATAGTTTTGCCGATGATGTCCCTTCATCTCCTTGCGGCAACAGGACGGTCCAGACCCTGCAGGTGAGGACGGCTCCCCTTTCAGATTCCTCCCAACAGCTCCGGTGGTCCTCTTTTGCAAAATCTCACCACCTTTGAAGAAGGTCGTGATGCAGAGCCAGCCGATGACACCTAAATCGGCTTCAAAAGCAGAGTGTCCACTAGGTCAGCTGCCCCCCGAGCCTCAGTCAAGGCGAGAACAGCGGTGAGGAAAGTAGCTGCCAGGAAGATTCTGAGGCGCCAAAACCCTACTCCAGCTCAAGAAGGCTTGCACGTAAGTTCCGCCCATGCTTTGGCTGATTTCATTCATCCTTCTAGGCTTCTGCAGCATACTCGTAGTCCTTCTACAAACCTCTACTGAAGAAAACTCTAGTGAGGACACGCAGTTCAATCGAAGAGACTCGAGCTCGGGCAATTCGTTTCCCAAACTCCCATTAGAGCGGGGCAGGGCAGCCTACGCACAGAGAGCCGATGCATCCAGAAAGCCCGCAAGGAACCGCAAGTCTCTCCATTTGCAGATTGATGACACCTCCAATGGGGAAGTCGAGGAGGTACCCATGCCATCCGCCACTCTGGCCCTAGCAACTTCTACGAGTGTAGTTGAGAAGGTAGCCAACTTGGCCAAACCGACAGCAGAAACGCCAGAGCCGATCATCTCTTCTTCCGTTGAAAGTCGATATCGCAGACCAATGCTAACGGCTTAATGAGCAACAGACTGCCTTGGACGCCACAACTGACACATCTGACAGCACTGCTGAACTGGCGACCCTGCGCAAAGGGTTGGAGGTCCTTGAAGAGAAGGTCCGGGCAACAAAAACAGCTCATTGGAGCTGAGGAAGCTCTCATCGTTCACTCCCTCGAGGAAGCGAGAAAGCCTCGAAGGCCGGGCCGAAGGCCGACTTGGCCGAAACCCGCGCCTTGAACACGCAGCTGGTAGATCCTGTGTAATTTGTACTAGAGTCGATGGATGTGCATCGGCTGTACATTTATGAAAAAAAAAATTTTACTGGCCGATTTTTTCTATCGGCCCCCGATGTTTCACTGCACATGTCTCGCACATGTTCATCTGATTAGGTGCCCCCCGAGCCGAATCTGTCAGGTAACTGCAGATATCGGCTCTGTAGTTAACCGAGCACTCGTATTTGAACATCGGCTCTGTCGGGACCAATGTTGACCTCTTCCAGCTCATCAGCCGACGTAAACCCGTATCCCCGCTTTCCGCCGCCCGTTAGATCGACGTTGAACACGGGCGAGAACGTATGGTGAGGATAATTTTGGCCGATTGCTGGAATCGGCCTCCATGTTGTTTGAGCTGCTCAATGAAGGTTTACATCTTGGTCTTGCTTCAGTATAACTACGTGACATGCTTGAGACGAGATTATCCCTTTTTATTTCTTGGGGCCGATCACAAGGATCGGCCTTGCCATGTTCGTCCACAGGTTTTGCTCTTGTTACACGGACAGACCGGTGGATAAGACCAGCCTCACCCCGTTTTTCGTCACGTCGATGCGCTCGCAGTCGTCCAACGTGATGCCTGAGAGTGGCTCTTGGCCTCGCCGTCTCCCAAACGTTCATGCCGGCCGTTGAAATCTCGGCTGAGTCATCTGCGTGGACGACCTCTACTTCATCTCCATCCCACTGTATTAAACATTGGTGCATTGTGGATGGAATGCAACGATTGGCGTGGATCCAATCTCTCCCTAGCGAGGACAGCATAGGTGCTCTTGCTCGTCGACAATAAAGAACGTCGTAGGGATGGTTTTTCTCCCTACGGTTAGATCCACGTTCGGAACACCTTGCGCTTCGGATGCTTGGCCGTTGAAATCGCTCGGTGTAACGTTGGTCTTGATCGGATCCGAGCTAGAGCGTCCCAACCGTCGTAGCATGGAGTATGGCATAATGTTGACTCGCCGCTCCGGTGTCCACCAGCATCTTGTTGACGAGGCTGCCCATTGATATAACCCCGTAGGTACGGGGCCTTCGGGTGTCCGTAGCTTCTTTCTCGTGGCTTCTCAAAGACAAGCGGCCGTGGGCCGCGGTCAAGTTGTGTCACGGGTGCTTCGTCTAATCCCGGAGCACTAAACTCCGCTGGAAGGATGAACACCATGTTTGTGCCGGCCGATGTCTCATCATCGGCTTTCCTTTGTTTGGGACGCCACTCTTTCTTTTGTGGTCGACCTTCTTCGTCCCGAGTTCGCTGAATTTTCGCGGCCGGATCGGGCCGCGCCTTCCGTAACGTGTGCGGGTATAACCTTCCGGCTTCCTCCAAACCACGTAGCCGGCCGAACCCCGCGCTTTTGGGAACGGCTGAGTCCATCGGGGCACCACCTTGGCCGGTGGTACTTATCTTCTTCTTCTGCATCGTCATCTTCTAACTCCTCGAGATCTTCCACCCGAGAGGACTCAGCGTGCTTGTTCCGAGGTGGGAGAGGTCCTAGACGTTCGAACACGGACACGTCACCTGCACCCTTCTTCTTCTGTATACATTCTGGGTAGTTGCCGATCGTAGGCAATCGGCTCATTCCTGAATCCCAGCAGTATCTGAAGAAGGGACAGTCCCAGTGCCTATCCACGTCGTCTTGCTCTCTAGACTTTTCCTTGGCGTGGCGCTCATATCTCTCCTCGTCGCGATCATGCCGGCGGTCTCTCCTGGCGTCTCTGCTAGCCAGACGATCTCTTTCATCGTCGTCATATCGCCGGCGTTGGTCGTATTGACTCACGTATTTGTTGAGGAGGTGATCAGAGAGAGGTCGGCCGATATCGCACATTCTTCACTTCTCCCTCTGTGATGTAGCGCTTGCCATCTTGCCAGAGCCGATCGCGTGGAACGGCTTCCTCTTTGTCCTTGTTATGAGAGCAGCTGCCTTCGTCTCTGTCCTTACCAGGGTGGTACCCAGGTCCTACCATGTTGATGCTGAACGAGGAACCTGGCTGGCACCTCCCAGGGTAAGTGCACTCCACCATGTTAACGGCGGGGAAGGGGTGCGTGTCGACTTTCATGGCGTGTCGGCTAAAAATTAGCCGCCCTTGTTCTATCGCCATTTGGATCTGGCGACGCCACACCACTGCGGTCGTTGGTGGTATGGGTGAACGTGTTATGCCACTTGCGGTATGGCTTCCCGTTCGGCTCTGCGCCGTGGGGATTTTGTGGCCTTCGGGTAACTTTAGGCTGCTTCTCCTTCAGTAAGAGGTCGAAAATTTGCTCAGCTTTGGTCACGTCGAATTCAAACCCTCTTGGAGGACCTTGTGGCTTAACCCACTTGCAGGACACGGGGCTTGCCCCCCCGAGTCCATTCAGCCACTGCTACCTCTTGGTCTCCCGCAGAGCCTTCATCTTCATCTACCTCAACCAGGACCACCGCACGCTTGAATTTATCCTGGTACACCTTTGGGTGCCGCTGTTCATATAATGACAGCTTCTGCACCATATGCGCCAGTGAAGGGTAGTCTGCTTGGGAGGCCACATCCTTGATCGGTGATGCGAGACCCACCACCGCCAACTCGATCGCTTCTTTTTCGGTCACACGAGCCGAATAGCATCGGTTCCTAACGGTCCTGAAGCGCTAGATGTATTCGACACTCGTTTCTCCGCGCTTCGTCGTACTTGTGCTAGATCGGCAATGCCAGCCTCGGAAGCCTCCGAATGATGCGCATGTGGAGCTCGTTCTTCCAAGCGCTTCCAAGTCCGGATTGAGTCGCGGTGGCGGCGATGTGTACCACCCGAAAGCCGATCCGTGAGGGACCGTGCGAAGAACCTCACACGTAGTTCATCCGATGCTTGAGATCGTGCCCGGCTGCGCCAAATATCGGCTCACATGCTCGATTGAGCTGGAGCCATCCGACCCGCTAAACTTGGAGAATTCGGGGAGCCGATATTTGGGTGGTAGTGGGATCAAATCGTACTCGTTGGGGTATGGCTTGGAATAGCCGATTTCCCTCCTTTTCGGCACCATGCCGAGCTGGTCTCTCAAGATTGTGCGATCGATCCGCGGTGCTTGGCTGCGGGAGTCGAACTGCGAAGATTCGGCCGGAGTGGCATACTTAGCCAGCCACGCTTGCTTCTCAAGCTACGAGCCAGCTGCGGGAGCTGAGCTGCGGAGGTTCGTCGGAGTGGCATACTTAGCTAGCCACGTACGCTTCTCAAGATCTGTTCCGAAGTTCCTCCCTGCTATTCTAGAAGTCCCTGTCTGTTGCGGTCACGGTTCGAGAGTACCCGATTCTTGCGGTCCGGCACGTATGTGCACGTGTATCCGTGAGGGATCTCCTTATGCGCCTCATACAAGAGCCGGTAATCACTAGGGTCACCACCGATCTTGTAGACGACGTATGCCGGTGAACTCGGCACTTCGGGTGCCGCCAACGCGAACGGCAACGGTGGTCGGGACTGGAGTGGTATCTCTCCTTGGTGAGTCCCTAGAGCGGGACCTGACGGAGAATGCGATGGCTCGTGATTTCTGGATCACCCGAAGGGCGACGCGCTCCAAAGTGTTCACCGAGGCTCTCGGAATGGCGGTGCAGCGAATGAGCTACCATGAAATTAATCTCCTGACGCAGAGACCGGGTGCGTTCCTCTGAAGGGGTAGACAGGTCCACTCCATCGAGCGCGCCTTCAGGTGAGAACCCTTTCCACCTGATGCCGTGCGAGCGGGTTCTCTGGAAAGAGCCGATGAGGTCGGCTTCGAGGATAGCTTTGACCTCGTCATACTTCTTCTTGAGCTCCTCAGTCAGATCTTCGTACGTGACCGGAGTACCTTCCGCCATCTCAGATGTAGATGGCGATGCAGTTGATGTCGAAGATAGTCCCACCGGGCGTGCCAGAATGTGTTGCGGTCAGAAACCCACAGGCGGGCAGCGACGGGCAACACAGTAGAGCCGGGAGGCTCCCAGGACTGCGGCTGGCCCTGGTCCCTCGAGCGACGGCCCGCAAAGCCTCGGCACGCACGTCCGATGTCTGGTGCAAGGGCGTGCCACCGACCTATACCGGTCGGGGAAGGTGATGGATTTGCTTCGCTTAGTTCCTGCATGGCATACACGTAAACATTAAATACGAGCCTCGATCGGCTCTCAGGTTGTCCTGCGAATCGGCTCACCCATGATCCGTATGAGGTATACGATCACATGGTGGTCCTGCTTGATCAATATAAAGCTAAAACGACCTACGACGATTTAGGGTTTTCACCACATAATCGGAACATCCTACACGTGATTGAGCCTGGCAGCCACGCACGGTGGTAATAAACCGACCCTAGAAAAGGCCTAAAAACCAACATGAAGTTGATCCCGGAACATCTCATCTAGGGCTAGCAAACTACACCCTACGTGCTCTTGGATCCTTCAACCCGTTTGCAAGGCCTAACTATGCAGATATTAAACTAATCCTTGAATAACAAGTAGCAATCATAACGGATCGGATCTACTAAATAATGATCAAGCGAGGCGCCGCCCTTACACCTAAGATAGGCGTAAGGGCGGCTAGACGTCTAAGGGTTGCATGGACGAAAGCATGTAACACGACGAAACAATGCTAACCCTAACACATCTATGATAACTACGTTGCTCGCCATCAACAAGGCTTCGAGCACGAGCAACGCATGAACAACGAATAAACGTGTCTTGCCTAGATCGCAAGATGCGATCTAGGCAGCATGATGCTTATCCGGAAGGAAACCCTCGAAACAAGGGGTCGGCGATCGCCTAGATTGGTTTGTGATGAACGTGATTGTTGTTTATTTCAGAAACCCTAGATACATATTTATAGTCCGTAGACTTTCTAACGTGGGAGTAATCCCAACCGTGCACGAGCCAAATTCTATCTAACCGACACGTATCCTACTATATTTACAGATACACGGGCCAATTAGCCCAAACTTTGTATACAAGGCCGATTCAATGTATTCCTTCCAGGTATATTCTTCAAGCCCATCTTAATCGCGGCCCACCTCTGATCCGGTCAAATTCTGGTGATAACACCATAAGACTAACGGGCCCAGGCCCATGACGTACTCTAACACTACACCCCACCTGGACATGCAGCTCGTCCTCGAGCTGCAACCTAAACAAACCATGACTCGACGCAACACAGCCCTAACACCTAAAAACGAGCCTTTTACATCTCGGCTTGTTTTATTACTCTCAACCTGAAATAGGCCGGGACGCTTTATTGTTGACCCCTGAACATAAAGTGGACACCATCCGCCCGTCGGACGTGCACCTGTACAACCACCTTGATCCCATGGAAACCAGCAGGACAAAAGGAGCCCGCGCGGCGGCCGGCGGCGGAATGCAGTGGTGCTACGTGGTGCGCTCCTGTCGGTGACACCATGCCTTCTCCCTGCCGGATGACTGTCGATGGCGCAGACTTTGAGGTCGCTGCCCGCCGGAAAAACAACATGTTCGCCGCCCGTGGGGGAAACAGCACGCCCAAGATCCCCAACGCAGCGGACGAGATCGAGGTCCGTTGCGCAACGAAGCGCAACTTGGAGGAGCTGCAGCTGCAGATCACGCATCTCCCGCACACGCCGACGCACTAGGAGGCCGCGTGCAGCAGCACGCAGCCTCGCCGCCGCCGACACGTGGCGGATAGCGATCCAAGCCGGAAGCGGTGACGGCGACGGAGGAAACGGACCTGGTGAAAGGGCATCCCGGGCGGTGTCGATGTAGAGCCCGGGGCCAAGGTCGCTCCCACACCGCCGAAAGGCAGGGACGGCGTCGGTGGCGGCAGCAGCCGCTGCTGCGGTGTTGGTGGCGACGGAAGCTGCTGCTGCTGTTGCAGCTGCCCACCGAACGGCAGGGATAGCGTTGGTGAGGACAGCAGCTGCAACGGCGGCGTTGGCGGCGGCGGCAGCTGCTGTTGCTGCAGCATCCCGGTGGGGAAGAAGGCGGCCGACTGCTGGAGAAGAGGGACCCCCGGCGCCGAGGTAGGGCCCGGCCTGGAGATAGTGGACAGCGGCAGCGGGGACTGCAGCAGCCCGGCGTCGGGTGGCAGCGACGACAGCAGCAGTGTCGGCTGCAGCGGCCTGGCGATCGCGGCGGAGGCCGCCTAGTGCGTCGGCTGCCACGGCAGCAGCGCCGCCGGCGGCGGCGGCCCGTAGGGGCCAGCCAAGTAGAGGTGGATCTCCTGGACAGCGGTGGCGAGATCGCGGAGGGCTGCGGTGATCTCCGCCGGGGAGAGAACGGCGGGGACGTCGGAGTGCAGCGGCGGTGGGTGGGAAGAACATGATCGAACCCGGGAAAGCTGATACCAAGTGTTATGTGGCTGCTAGGGTTTGGGAGGGAGAGAGAGGGCTGCGAGGGCTGCGAGGGCGCGAGAAGGCCGGCCGGGGGCCTTTTGCCCACGGCCGGGCAAGAGGGAAGGGATTTCCTTCTTAATTCTTGCTTGATTAGATTGATACATCTCCTCTCTATATACAGAGAGATTTACTTAACTCCCAAGCAAGACTTACTTGACCCCTAAGCAAACCATAAGACTAACGGGCCCAGGCCCATGACGTACTCAACATCTCCTGATAGTGCATACGTAATGACTTCGTTTAGTATTTATCTCCCCCTGATGTGGCTTATCAATATTTGGAGGACCGGAACTAGCCAACTGCCAAACATACCGCTACTTGGATGTTCTGGTTTTCTGGGAGGTTTGCGAAAAAGAAGATTTTGTTTTAGCAAACAAAAATATTTATTATTTTGACATTCTCATGTTTGTGTTAAATGCAACAAATAATAATATCTATTCTACTACCTCTGTCCATAAATAGATGCCAAAAGTTTGTGTAAATTTGAATGTATCTAGACACGATTTAGTGTATAGATACATCTGAATTTAAATAAATCTTTGGCATCTATTTATGGACGGAGGGAGTACCTAAAATGGAGACCATAGTTGTTGTCGTTGATTGGCTCAACCAGCCCCATTGTGGAAAACAAGTGTGCCTCTGGCCCCGATAGACCAGCCAGTTCTCAGTAGTTTATATGACTCATCAGTGCTAGTGTATTTTTAACTGTAAGAGAAAACCATAATTGCTTAAAATTATGCAAGGAAATTAAGTTTTTATCTTCCAAATACCAACGCCTAAAGATATAACCTCATTCATCATTTGCTTCTGTAGGATTGGCTTCATTGATGTTGTTGAATTTAAATCGGTGTGGCATATATGATGAAGGCTGTGAAAGTTTTGAAGGTAATTGCTGTGTGCTTGCTAACTATTGTGGAGTAATATATGTTGGCTGTTGAACCAAACATAGGACTAGCGATGTCCGCTTGCATCAAGGCTGGTAAAACGGTTATGAGCCTGTTTTTTGGTTGAAGATATACTTGTCCCTGAGACCTTGTGATGGTTGTTTCAGTAAATTATTTGTGTGCCCCCTTCTTGTTTCTGATGCGTGAAAAGTTTAGGTCCTCCTAGGAAAAGTACAGTGCATGCGCAACTGGGTGATTAAGTTCTTGAAAGTTAAAAGAAACTCGTACACTTACATTTAATTGAATGTAGTCTGAATCTGCTCAATTTGTGTGCTAGACAAAGAAGACTCAGGTTCCCCCTGCTCTGTAAGATGTCTACCTTAACTGTTAAGTCGAGGAAGTCACAGTGTTCTTCGCTTAGTTAGCACTTGATATATACGTATTGTCATGATAACTCCATAGAACACTGCAAATTTGTGTCATGTTGTTTTTTATTCATTAAAATGCTGTTGCTTTGCAGATCTTAAAAAATTGAAGGTTCTAAATTTGGGGTTTAACCATATTACAGATGCTTGTTTGGTGCATTTGAGAGGTATAACTATATTATTGTTTTAATTGATCTTACTTCTACAGTTTCCAGTGCTGGCATATAGAATGTAAATACCGGAGTTGCATCTGGAGATTTATCTAAGCAACGCTTCTAGTTTTATTTTACACACCACTATTGCCTCGTCTTGTATCCTATAGTGCTTCTTTCTTGTTTGGGCTCAAGTAGATGTGTTTGGAAAGAGAAATGGGCTTGGTACTATTTATGGTGATTTTAGGATGATGAAGATGCCTGGGAGAACTTGATAGTGTTGGTAATGGTGAAATTGACAAATTGTTGGTGGTTGTATAGCTGAAATGTGAAGATATTTGCCAGTTAGAAAGGGCAACATACTGAACGTGGTAATTTATATGTCTATAAATTAGTTGTGCATCACAGGCTGAAAAGAGAAGATAAAAGATAAGGCATGGGATTCCCATGTACATCAGGGCTAGTTGCTATTAGACTGAGGATACCCCTCTTCTCTTTTCAGAGTTGCAATTCTATTATGGGGTATATAAACCTAACTGTTAATATTTTTCCTTCTAGGGTTAATCAATTTGGAGTCCTTGAACCTAGATTCATGCAGGGTTGGAGATGAAGGTCTACTACACCTGAAGGGTGGGTTATTTTTCCGCCAGTCTTGAGATTTAGAGCATTTATGAAGTACCATTGTGCTAAAAAATTCTGTCACAGTTATCACTAGATGTTTGTTTTCAAAATTAATTTGTATCTGGTAAGTTAGTTTTGCATTTGTTTATTCCTTTTGACGGCGTCTACATTAGTTGCTGTTGGATGCACGTTGTTAGGAACACTTTATTTAACTATACTGTTATGCCAGCTTGTACATGCGCCTGTGTTGGAGTATTAGTTGATGGTCTGTCCCTGTGTTACATGTAGGCCTCGTGTTAATGAAAAGCTTGGAGCTTTCTGACACTCAAATTGGAAGCAATGGGCTCCGGCATCTTTCTGGTTTGTCTTGACTCTTGATGTTTCAGTTCTCATTTTCTGTAGCAGTTAAGTTTGATTCCATTAATATCATAACACTGGATAAAATTTGCACACAAGGTGTGATGAAATATGACAAGGATTTTGCGCATTAACAACAGCGTACTGACGGATAATACTGGTTGTTGCATCTTGTGATGCAGAGGCTGGGAATATACCAATGGATAATAAGGTTGATACATGGGAAGTGTCTGACGAGTGACATAACATGATTTATGTGAATTTAGGTTCAGGTCCATATTTAATCGTTTTTCATGCATTTTCTCAATTGGCTTACCATATTATATAAGTAAAGTCAGTGGTTACTGGATAATATGATACCTCCAACACTGGATGTTTATCAAAGAAGTTGAGACTCAAAATGCGCACCTTAATGCATATTCTCATTACTTTAGTGTGCTTGAATATTATTTCGAACATCTTATCAAGACGTGCTCTAGTTACAGACTTACAGAGTAGAGGTCCTGTATCGTTTCCTCACTTTAGGCGATGCTAATGTTTAGTAGTCACCAAGAGATGTTGAATAAGAAGTCATGTGCTGGTTTTTTTGTTGCCTATTGTTCACAGTTAGTGCACGGGCACTGGAAACATCTTGATTAGAGAGCTGTTCCATCGCTGCAGGCCTTCGGAATTTGCAAAGCATCAATCTCTCATTCACATTGGTCACAGACACTGGCATGAAGAAGATCTCTGCGTTGAATACACTGAAGTCAGTTAATCTTGACAATCGCCTGATAACTGATGTTGGCTTAGCAGCACTTACAGGTATGTATTACACGCTACAATTGATTCATAATCATTTTCTAACTGATTGAATTAAAATAGTAATAATAATATTGCTGCTAGACACAGTTGATCCATAGTCCTTTTCTAACTGTTGGTTGCAGTTGCTGCTAATTTGTGTGGGTAAAGTTGTCAGTTACATTTTCACTATTGGCATGCTTGTTGGGGTATTCTCTCTTAGTTTCATATGGATCTCGTGTGGTGTTCGGTAGTACCTCTGTTTCTACAAATAAGATGCACGCGCATTTCAAGGCAAACCGAAAGATTTGAGCAACAACATCTCAATTATATAGTACACAATCGGTATTGTTAGATGCGTATTGAAAAACACTTTCTAATGACACCAACTCTATATCAAATATTTCTTGTATACATGGATTAATTATTGGTCAAAGACAAATCTTAAAAAGTGTGCACTTCATTGGAATGGAGAGAGTATGTTTTATTATGTGTTCTTATTTTGTACTCGGTATTTCATATTGGTGATCACATTTTCTAAGGTTACTTAGGATAGGGTTTGTAATGTAAAGAATATACTCATGATTATTGAAGGTTATACATTCTCCATAGTTATGCACTTCAGCCGAATGTTTTTGTGAATCGTGATTTCATTGTTATTTAATATCTACTGAAGTTTGATTCCTGGAGGTAATGCAGGTCTTACTGGGTTGACTCATCTTGACCTTTTTGGAGCTCGGATAACGGACTATGGGACAAACTGCCTCAGATGTAAGATGCATTGTCCGCCTTTCCCATTAGCTTAATGTTAGTTTCAGTGACATAACTCTGCCGGTTCTTGTGTTATCATTTGTTGTTCCGCTATACCTGGCTAGCTGAGGTTATATAGCGTAAATTACATTTCAAAGTATTTTAGTGTGACCTCCTATACTTTCGCATGCGACATTTCGTCTCTCTGACATGATCTATGCTATTTCAGATTTTAAGAATCTCGAGTCACTTGAACTATGCGGTGGGTCAATCACTGATGCTGGAGTGAAGAATATCAAGGACCTCAAAGCTCTGACGCTTCTCAACCTTTCGCAAAATGCTAACCTAACAGACAAAACTCTGGAGCTGATTTCTGGTGTGTATTACTCTACTCTGTCAAAATGATATATGCTTGTATGTGCTCATTATCTGATGGATCTGGTTTGCAGGCTTGACTGCTTTAATATCCTTGAATGTCTCCAACTCTCGGGTATCCAACGCCGGTCTCCGTCACCTGAAGGCGCTGCAGAACCTGCGTTCGCTGACATTGGATTCCTGCAGAGTAACAACAAGCGAGATACAGAAGCTGAAGGCGACGGCGCTTCCCAATCTGATAAGTGTTCGTCCTGAATAGTTGGCACCCAAGACCTGTAAATAGTTATCTGACTGGAGCGCTAGATTGCAAGGACCTGGAGTGAACATAATTATGTGTAACATAGGTTGTTAGAAAACAGCCAAACAGTTACTGCTACAGTACTACTATGGATTCTTGCTTTGCTCGTGAGCCCGAGCAACCTCCAAGGCACGATGGGAAGGGACAGGATTGTAAGTACCACGCTTCCTCGCCATGTGGGTATTAGTGTCTGATATGGATATTATGGTACATTGTCCTTGTCCATCGTGTATAATTTTTTTTTATCTTTGCCCGATGTGTTAGCTTGCTCTTGTTTACTCCCGTGTCCATACAAAAATAAAGTAATGGGGAGACGAAAGTCAAAATGGCTGCACGATTTCCTTTTTCTTAAAGGAGGGAAATACTCCAGAAAATGCTATTGGAGGGAGCTCACTAGACCCTACATTTTTAATAAAAAAATAAGGTATTCCCTCTTATATCCATAATAATTATTATGGTTTTTTTTAAATTTAATATAAATTTTTGCACTTATTACGGATCGCATGAAATATATTAAGTTCTACAAAAATAAAAATAAAATGTACATGTAAGATTTACATATAGAAAAACGTAGGAATATGTAGGATTGCAATGGCATGCTCACTATAAATTTTACAAAAAAACATATGAACCAAAATTTATTTGATTACTAAAAAAGCAAAGGATTTTTTAAAAAGAATATCAATATATGTCACATTTTCTATGAGATCTAGTGCTAGGAAAAATTCTCATGTAAATCAATCCTATAAACCGCCACAGATGAAATTTTCCTATAGATTTCAATCCTACAAATTTCTATACAGATCAAATAGGCCCCTCACATCAAGATCGGGTTCGTTTTGACTCAACGTGTACTATGCGCGACTTCCGCCGTGGAGGTGCCAAGTCATGCCTGGCTGATGGTGGCTATGCACGACATCTCATGAGGAGGCATCAAGGCATGCCTGATCCTCGTAGGTGCTAAGCTAGAAGGAGGTGTGACAGCCGGACAAGTGATGCTGATAGAAGCAGAACAACGAGATTACACACCCTGACGAAACCACTTGATTATGGTGTTGCGATGTTGATGTACGTCATGCCCTGTCGAACGTGATGGCTCGAAGCTTAGCTTTGAGGATAGCATTCCCGAATGACCTATAGTTGAACTCATCATCATCCGTGCGCGCGTTCGAAGATTCTTCAGGCTTTGACTAGGAGTTGTATTTTGTTTTGTTTCTTACGTTTGCCATATGGCTAGTGGTAGTCTGGTGGCTAAGGCTTGTTTCTTGTTTTACTTTATGTATAGCTACATTTGCATGGTTATTATTAATAAAAGTTGTATGCATCAGTCGATGTAGAGACCGGGACCTATTCTCCTTTTCAAACAAAAGGTTTCATAAGCTGCATTGTTCACACCCGTAGGTCTATAATTTTATTTTTCTACGTAGAGTTCAGTCCAATATATTTCTAAGACTTTTCCCACTTTAAGTATACATTATATTATTTCCTATATTTATAATTTAAAAATGTTTTTTGAGTGTTTAAAATAAAGCGCTACAATGAACCTAGAAATCAAATTAATGCACCCCACCTCTCCATCGACGGATGATTATTTATATTTAGAAGTGTTAGCTGAAGTTAGGCAACAAAGTAGAACTAATATTGTCTTGACTCACAAGGGGAGCCTAACACATCCTATGACAAGTAAAGTCTTGAAAGGGTTGTGAGCAATGTCTGCTTCATGGAGTTGAATGTGTGGTCATGTTGTTCTATCCAGATAAGGATATTGATGTCCCATACAAATTTGCGGTAATACCCTGTTAGTCTCCAAAATTCACGAGCATTTTTAACACAAGTTCCGCAATTTCTAGGGTCTGAATTGCATTCAAGTTTTTGCCATGCCACTAGGGCCGAGCTGATTATATTTTTAAGATAGTGAAGACCAAGAGAGCGTAGTTGTGGTTGTGTGAATGTATAACTTTTAGAATTTACTATAGTAATATTCTATTACGTGCAATAATGATTGTGTTTATTTTAATGTTTTCAATGATTTACATGATTTTCCATGGAAATATGTTAATTTGGTATTTAGTTTTGAAATACAGGAAACTCCTCTTTTGTATTTCATGTTTCCGGACCTTCTAGAACCTAATTAAGTCAAAAAAGTTGGGTTCCTATTTTTAGAGGATGAAGGGGCCAAGCACTCGATGTCTCTGAGAAGCCCAAGTAGGGCCCTAGTTGCACCGAGAGGCATTTACTCCCTTTCATTCATCGTATGCCGCTGATTTCTTCGCCACCACTTTTGTTTTGATCTAAATCCCTCTCTCTCTCTCTCTCTCTCTCTCTCTCTCTCTCTCTATATATATACATATATATATATATATATATATATATATATATATATATATAAATATATAGTCTCATGGGAATTTATCGCAACGCATGGTGCCACTTAAAGTTAGAGAAGAAAACAGGAGTTGCGTACGTAACCACAAGAGATGACTCGAGGGGGAAACACCGCCAGAATCGCATATGGTAGATATCCTCTCCTCCATGACGGTCTTCTTGATCTCTATCGAATTCTGCTTAATTCAAATGTTGGCTTAAAATCTTGTTAGCCTCTTAATGCTAATTGAGATTCATTTAATTTACTTTGTAGGCTTTCCTGCCAAAAGCTTAGTATCTAGATTAGAGGGAAGGAAATGGTTTCATATTTGAATTGGATCTAAATGTTGCCTCTGCCCCTGGATCTCTTAGTTGCATTTCTACATTTGAAACATTGGTCAAATCAGTGTTGTCTTTGTCCCTTCTTGTCCCTGGTTGCCTTCATATTGTTACCTCTTGATTCAAATGGTCCAATTGTTTCCTTTAATAGTCCAACAGTTCCAAGTGATGCCTAAGAATTATATAACTTCCCTATTATCAGCAGGTGAGGATCAAAAACAATATTTGATTCACATTAGCTAGTTTCCAACAACAAATTAAAATGTCTCGCCAATTGTGAGACAAACATTTTAATATAACCAAAATGTTCTCTTTCTCTTTCTATGTTTGTTTTGCAGGTATAATGATAAAAAAGATCACGATCAAGATAGTTTAGGGATTTTATCTTCCTTTAATTAATTTTATTCTCCTTTTTAACATGGAGAGTGGATTCAGGGGGATACGTGAGCACCCGGTTATCACCGTTGGATTTGGTCCACCACCGTTGGATTCTGCTACTCACTAACGGCCACTAACGGCCGCTCACTAATGGCCACTACCTCGCTGGCCTCCACCTCGCCGGCATCCACCTCGCGCATCTGAGGTCGCGCCAGTGTCTCCCCGGCCAAGCGTGTCACCGTGCACCTTCCCCGCGTCTCTCCGCCCTTCCACTCGACGCGCTGGACGGCGTCGATGTGTGTATAGTGCTAACATCGTTAGACACGTGTCGAGCAGAGAAGGGGTGCTTACGTATCCCCCTGATCACCAGGCTTCATCCGTTTTAACATGTAGTAAATCTTGTAAGAATATCATGTTCTATTGAATTCATATTTCTACTTATTTTTACCTTGTGTATTTGAGATACTTATGTAATATATAAGTCCATTTGAAATTAACATCATTTTTTAGTTCAGTACAAATATTTTGAATTTGATCAAGTAATGGTGTTGGCATATTTTTAATTGTGTCCAAAACCTCAAAATGAGCAAAGATCGTGTCGGAATCTATAGCACTCTCCTCGACGATCTAATCCTAGATCACCAAGTAGAGAGAAACCTCGATCTATTTACCATCCTCTTAAAAAGTTCAAATTTGTCCAAATTGCACATTCCGCCCTCCATTTGGTCTGCACGAGGGACATGCACCTTGCCCATGTCTGCCAGGTCACCCAATGGCATCCTCCATTTGGTCCTCGCATGTCTATTTTTTGGAACAATTTTCTAATTTCATCCCATTTTCTTATGAATAGCTAAATAAATTAAATGCCATCAAGTAAATTACCACAAACTTGGCAATTCCGTTAAGCCGCTGTAGCATACATGAAAGTATATCAAAAGGATCGCAAATTCGCAATGCCACATAGTTGATACAAACACACGATACGGTGAGACAACTATAGAGCGATCAGCCATCTCGGTCTGAGATCTTCTTCTTCGTTTCGAACAAAGCCCTTGTCACAGGGTCCATGATGTTCGGGTCCGCCGTCATAATCCATGCCTCTTCGATGAGTTGCTTGAGATATATTTTCTTGTGCTTGAGATCTACTTCCTTGAGTCTTTTTAAACAGTAGGCACAAAGTGCTCAGCTTTAAATTAATAAAGCCCATACTTCCTTGAGTCTCGACTGGGCATTGACCTAATCAACTTGGACCTATGACATTACGTTTCAGTGTTTTTCTTATGCACGTTTCACTGCTGAAAATCCAAGCTCTTATAAAAATTTAACGTACCATCGAAACCGTGGTTGGCTACGCCATGTACTCTGTCACTGTGCCACAGACCCACAGTGACATGCGCATGGCGGCGACCGTAGCCGCTTAGCCACTAGTGCGTAGATCTCTCGAGATCGGTTGCTCGCGGCGCGCGTCCGGAACACTGGATTCAAACTTCAAACGCGGCATGCGTGCGAGCGCAACCCAGTCCTCCCGCGCGCTGTAACAAACCTGCCGAATTACAGAGTCAAACCCGGCAGCCTTTTGCGGCTGATCCAGCTGAACTGACCGAGCTAGCGCAGCACAGAGTCAAGAGGCACGGAGCTAGCGGCGGACGGTTGGTCGCACCGGGGATAGGGAGGAGGAGGCGAGAGGAGCTTGCAGCCGGCCACGGAAGGTCCCTGATCGCTACAACCCTGCATGGAGATGAAATGCGGACGCGCCGCCGCCATCACGGTGCCGTTTGTCGCCTTCGTCTTCGTCGCCGCAGTTGTCTCCGGCGGAGGTGGAAGAACCGGGAGCCATAGCCACCGTGAGCACTTCCTGCGGCACGTTCCGGGCGAGCCCCAGAAAGCGGCGCTGCTGCCGGCGAGTACTCAGGCCATCAGCAAGAAGGTGGTCGGAGGCGTGATAGAGGAAGGCCTGGCTCGGTCACGGGCGGCCATTCGCCTGGCAGCGCGCGCGGCGCCGACGGACGAGAGCGTCCGCCGGATCCGGAGCTTCAGGAACGTCGGCGACGCCTTTGTGCCGCGGGGCGCCATCTACCGGAACGCGCGGGCCTTCCACAGGTATACGTACACATAATGCGCACATTCAATCACGATCTGCTACGAGCATTTCACAGGATCGAGCTGGTTCCGCAGTTTTTGATGTTTTTCCGATGTGGTAATTTATAAATCAGGAGCTATGTGGAGATGGAGAGGAGGCTGAAGATATGGACGTACTCGGAGGGGGAGCCGCCGCTGGCGCACCTCGCCCCGGGCACGGACATCTACTCCATCGAGGGCCAGTTCATGTACGAGATGGACGACCCGCGGAACCCCTTCGCGGCGCGCCGCCCCGACGAGGCCAACGTCTTCCTCCTCCCCATCAGCGTCTGCAACCTCGTCCACTACGTCTACCGCCTCAACACCACCGCCTACCTCGCGCCGCTGCGCCGCCTGGTCGCCGACTACGTCCGCGTCGTCGCCGAGAGGCACCCGTACTGGAACCGGTCCCGCGGCGCCGACCACGTCCTCCTGTCGTGCCACGACTGGGCGCCGCTCGTCTCCGAGGGCAACGCGCAGCTCTACGGCAACGCGATCCGGGTGCTATGCAACGCCAACATTTCGGAAGGGTTCCGGCCACGGAAGGACGCGACGCTGCCGGAGGTGAACCTCGCCGACGGCGTCCTCCGCCGGCCCACGTTCGGCCTGCCGCCCGAGAACAGGACCACGCTCGCCTTCTTCGCCGGCGGCATGCACGGCCACATACGCAGGGCGCTCCTGGAGCACTGGGTCGGCAGGGACCCGGACGTGCGCGTCCACGAGTACCTCCCCGCAGGGCAGAACTACCACGCGCTCATGGCCACGGCACGGTTCTGCCTCTGCCCCAGCGGCTTCGAGGTGGCCAGCCCGAGGGTGGTCGAGTCCATCTTCGCCGGCTGCGTGCCGGTGATCATCTCGGAGGGGTACCCGCTGCCGTTCAGCGACGTTCTGGACTGGGGCAAGATGTCGGTGGCCGTGCCGGCGGCGAGGATACCGGAGCTGAAGACCATCCTGCGGGGGGTGTCGGAGCGGAGGTACCGTGTGCTGCGAGCCAGGGTGCTGCAGGCGCAGCGCCACTTCGTGCTCCACCGGCCGGCGAGGCGCTTCGACATGATCCACATGGTGCTGCACTCCATCTGGCTCAGGAGGCTCAACGTCAGGCTCCCGTACTGATTCGTGTTGTCTGTATGTACATGTGTCATGTGCGTTTGATTTTGCCAAATCTTGAGAGTTTAGTCAAAGTGCTATATATTATAGGAAATCGAACTGAATTTTACAGTGAGTTCACACGCGCTGGCTCCTAGAAATTACAGATCTAGAAAATCGACACCCAAAAGGTGGGAATACTACAGTTGTGATGAGTACAAAAATGCAATGCGATGCGATACGTTCCAGTGCAGAAGGACGTTAGAACAGAAACAATCCAAAAGTGGTTTGTGCAGACATAAAAAAAAAAACTCAAAACGTTCACATGTTAGCAGAACAAGATCAATGATAGTGAAAAAACCGTGCATATTTGTCTAGTTAAGGGCCTTTTCGGCTTCTATGTTTGCAAAGCATATAACATGTCTAATGTCTTGGCATAGGAACACACGGATACATAGAGCTTAGCACTACAATAGACGAGGTCCAAAGTCATAGGTTCATTACATCAGTGAACGAGAGATCTGTCAACTGCCCATGGGCCAGAACGAAATAGAGTACTTTATTTACAGCTGCTACATAATTGGGCAACTCTGATCAGCTGGACAATATTTACAACAAGATCGTCTCAGCTGACATCTAGTGGTGGTTGTATTTCGTTCTCCCAGCTCCTGCACATGACGAAAAAACATCACCAACAGGTATTGAGGCAGGACCTAAGAGACACTAACGCAACAGAAGCAACTAATTTCATATAGGGTGGGCATACATACATCAAATAGAGAGACTGACTCATGGCAGCAGAAGGCTAATCTCCAAGATATTCTACTGGAGCTGCATCTGTTGAAAAGAACACTTCGTACAGTTCAGCCAGCAGGATAATACACCCATTAGACCTGGAGTGGTTGGCTGGCGAATATTGCTTTCCCGTCTTTGTAATGCCCTCAAGAACTCCTCTGAGCTTAGGTTACCATCACAGTTTGCATCAAAAACATGGAAAATGACGTCCACCACCTTATCAGTCAAGTCCACACCACAAACCTATAAAACAAGATTATGGAAGCAATCAGCAATCAGAGCTAATAACCAACTGGGTAACTAGAAGTATATCAGCTATCAGCTAACTGTCTAGCTAACAAAGAACAAAACATAATGAAACAAATAAAGGATATAAGCACAATTATGGAGTTGTCATGATTTGTTTCCTTTTTCTAGACAACATAGGCCATAACTTGAGTTGAAGAGTCGTTCGAGTAAATTAATGAAAATTCGAGATAGCATGCCATTAAGGGGAAAGACTTCGACTGACATTAGGTATTTCAGACTACATCTACTACCTAAAGGATATAAGCACAATTATGGAAGATCATACATGAGTTGCAGCACGTTTCAGATCCTGCTTTGTCAGCAAACCGTTCACTTTTCCATAACTGAAGATAGCCATTGTAAATGGTTCCAATCTTCGCCGGAGATCAGCAAAAGCCTTGAACTCCTGAATTTCCCAAAAACAACAAAGATTTACAAAAACATGATTGGGCCAAGAAATATAAGCGGCATATCTGGATAGCAAATGGTCAAACCTCAAAGGTAATGCGCAAATCCTTGACATCAGGAGATTCATCAAAATCATCAACTCTGTCAAGTAGCTTATTTATGTGATTCATGTCAGCTGAAGCAACCATGGATAATGCAAAGTCCTTCGCAGATATTGTCTTAGATGATTTTATATCATAGTGACTGAATTCCAAACGAACAATCTGCAGATGATTAGAAAACGATGATATATATATAGTGACAACAGACAACAGAGCAGATGTGTATCCACAAACCTACGCTATAGACAAAGGCAGAAAACTCATCCTTTTACTCAACCCTTTAACAACATTTATAGAATTTTTTTATCTCTGTCTGGGGGTGGGTGGGGATATTAAGAAGTACAATAAAATGACAATGCTTCACTAATTACAGAGCTAGTATACAATAAAATTGATGGATATCACAGTTGTTGAAATTTATCAATGACGCAGATTTATGCTTCCGAGACAACAAATCTAACAACTTTTTTTTTGCGGGTACAAATCTAACAACATTGACATAATGAAGTTCAGTACATGTGGTATTTGACTGTTTGTACTAAGGACACACAGTTTACAGATATGTCCAACTTATGGTTATCAAGGTTCTCTCTAGATACATGTAGCTGATAAAATATTTTGGGACATGTAAACAGTTTGAAATATGACGGATGTTTGAGTGCCTCTGCACAATATTTGTGACACAGAAATTGGGTTACTTGATCCACAACATAGGACTAAGAATGTTGCATCAATAACAAGATGTCAAATCATAAATAATTCGACAGAACAAAAGACCAAAAAGAAAAAAATACCTCATCATGCAATTGCTTCAAAAAGTTGGAGAACTTTTCATATGGTAAAGTTTCACTCCCATCCTTGCCAAAGAAGTACTCAAGCAGACCACCGTCTTCCACTGGCTGACCAACCTTCAGTCCAATACGAAACCCATCCCTGTGGGCAGCTCCTTGCCTATTATAGGACCGCATCAATGTCATCACTTTCTTGAACTCTTCTTTATCTATTTCCCTAAAAATAATAAATAACATATTAGAATGCATAATAACAGAGAAAATATCTGCCTATTTTGGTTCATACCCTTCTGTACCCTCAAATAACAAGTGAGGTGGCTGAAGATGCTTAGAAAGCAGGTGTTTTTCTGCACGCCAATAATGACATGTAAATAACAATAAAGCACAAACAGTACAATATTTAAATGGATCCTTTTTCTTTAGGGAAAACGGATCCTTGTGTAAATCCCATGCAAACTAGGAAAACGATACCTTTAACGGCTTCAGAAACAATTAGAATTAAAGTGGAAAACAAAAGAAAGCAGAAATGAAATAACTACTACTTAGGAGTGCCACATACTCGGATATTTCTTTTCCCTATCAGAATATGTTGCAAGTTGACTCTCAAGTGTGCAAAACAGCTATAACTATAAGCTGACTATCTGAGATACTTGTTCTATATACACTCTATAGACATTGATTTCCCCTTAATGGCACGCTGTCTCGAATTGTCATTAATTTACTCGAGCGACTCTTCCACTCAAGTTATGGCCTATGTTGTCTAGAAAAAGGAAACTAAACTAGAAATATAATACATTAGCTTGATAAATCTCTTAAAAATGAGCTAGATTTCTTTCTAAAAAAAGAAATTAGACAACAGTTTGGCTCGGCACATGTATATAGTTAGCGCATGGATGCTGTATTATTTCGGTTGTCACGTGCTTATATTAAATTGTCACTAAAAACATATCCAAAATTCTAATCACCGAAACTGATCAAGTCTGGTCTACAGAAAAGAATATATAGGATATTGATTTCCTTAAAATGTAGCTAGCCTCCAAAAACTATACATATCAACGTCACAGTTAATCTGACATCAAAACCAAATCACAGTATAAACTAATGAAACCATTGAAACATGCTGCAAGCTACAATTTGCAACCGAAGGATTCTTTTCATAATGAAAATGGTTAAGATGGTTATTGATAAAAGAATATTTAGAGAACAGAGACATATCCATCTCAAGAGCATAATGAGATAATTAAATCAGTTCCAGTAGCTGCAAGATTGCTTACCCGCTGTGGTCAAGGTCAAACATCTTGAAAGCTATATTGAAGCTGGACTCAGGGATGCTAAGCAATGTCACGAAAAAGATGTACCTGCACAAGGCGACATAAGCAGTCAAAGATAGATGCATTGACTTGCTATCAATAATGGTTATAGAAAGCATGAAACCACTCTTGTAACAGGGAGAGGCGTGCAAAGCTAATGGCCTAATACCATAGTGACACCTATTTACCTAGATGAATCATATCGAAGCATGCATGCTGGTTAATTGAGAGGATTCAAGAACAATGCCTAATTGCCTATATAACATCTGTATGGCCATTGCAAGAAAATAATTACACAAACTGTCACAAACCCTTCTACCACATATATATAATTCAATAATTGGGTACCACATCAAATGGCAAGCATACCAGGCACTTTAGCTGGAGCCAGAAGCACTTACTCAGCAAAGGAGATGAGGCCATCACCATTTGTGTCGAATAGCATGAAAAACTCAGAAGGTGCACACTCCAGCTCCCCTGGGTTGCGTTCCCCTCTGAGCCTTCCCTCCCTGACGACATTAGATTCGGATGGAGGGAAAACGGGTACGACCGCCCTCATCAGGTCGGCTGGTGACATGTACACCTCGCCCTCCGGGTTCCGGGCGGACGCGAAGTACTCGAAGATCTAGCGGGGAGAACAGCACAAGACGACAATTAGAACGGTAACAGCTTATCGAAATCATACAGCGTGCATCTTGGCAAAGTTTACCTTCTCGGGAGGGCTGCGCGTCCGAATCCGCTTCTCGTAGTTGAAGAAGACCCTTCTGCGGTACGAGTCTGCGGAAGGAAGACAGTGAAGAGGAATCGTGAGCAATTTCGCCGTTTCGAGGAATCCTCATATGGGTGAAAGGATGAACGGTGAATGTGTAGGATTTTCGTCCGGAATAGTATGATCGAATAGCCTAATTGATCGAATGGCCGATCCATGCAACAACAAAAAAATGTTGGCCCGGCCTCACAAAATAATTCGAAGCGGAAATTTGCTCCACAAAATTCTAACACAGAAGAAACCCTCTCCACAAATTCCAACACAGAAGAAACCCTCTCCACGAAGCTCCAACACAGAAACTTGCTCCGCAGTATTCCCAGCCAGAAACTAGGCGAGGGGGAACATGCATGAATTTTCGCAACGATGATAGTATAGTTTTTTTTTAATAAAAACAAGGGCACGCACCTCCGAAGAGGAACCTGCCCTTCTCCTCTGGCTCCTCCGCTGCGGCCGCGCCCCCGTAGCCGGCCTCCGCGACGGCGAAGTCGGCCTGGCCGGAGTCCGCGAGCGGGCGCGACGTGGGCAGCAGCCAGATCCCCAGCCCCGACCCGGCAGCCAGCGCGGCCGCCAGCGCCGCGGCCGCGTCGCGGCGGGGCGGGGCGGCAGCCTCCGCGGAGAATGGCCGGAGGGAGCCGAGCCGCCCGAGAGCGGATCGGAGGAGCGAGGCGCGGCGCAGCGCGGCCATGGCGGTGCGGTGGGATCGATGAACCGACGTACGGTGGGAAGGAAGGAAGGGGAGGAAGCGGCGGTGCGGGTGCGCGCGTGCACGGGTGGGACGCGGTGGCCGATATGTGAGGCAAGGAAGCGTGGGGCCGGCTAAAGCTGCCATTATTGGGCCCCGTTTTTATGGTCGGTGGCCAGACCACCACCCGCCCGGCTTTCTAGTTGGCGAGGCGAGACATTTCCTTGTGGAGAAAAAAGAAATGCGCGTGCGGTTCTTCTTCCAAAGCTAACTCCTCTAGCTGTGCACTGCACTGCAGCATCCCCATTATTTTTCCCTTCTGCCTGTACGGCTGTCACGTGATGGCTAGTCTCCGTTGGTCTCCTGCCTCGACGTGGCGTGCTCAGCCATGGAATCCGGTTCCATCTCCGGGCACCGCATGGCGGTATGGCACGGCAGGCGCATGGAGCGTGTTTTTTTTTTTTTGGACATAACAGTTAAACATTTTACAGAGGTAAGCGGGCATCGCTGAAATGTGAGATTACATCTTTGAAAGTGCAAGCTGCATTCTCCTGTGTGCTAATGCATCTGATAGAGAAAGGCTTGTCTTGAATCCTAGTAGCAAGTTTTGCTTGGAAGTGAGCCTTGAAGTTCATACACCTGGAAATGTGAAATATGTTCTTACTACGGAAGGAAGGCCTGCTGAAGAGAGTAGCAAGTTGTGGTCTAATCTGCCAATGACCTGGGTCTTCAATTATGTTACAGCTAGCTGCTGCCTTCGCCAAGATAGCACAGTCTGTGAAGAAGGTAACCTGTTGGAGTTGTAAGTGGTGCACTAGATTGGCTGCAAGAAGCAAGCCAAAAGCCTCTGCCTGTAGCGCTAAAATGGCCGGAGGAGAAACAGCTGAGATGAGGAGACGAGTACATTGGTGAGCGCCTTCAAGTTGAATGATGATTCCAAGCCCCGCCCGTGATGGAGGACTGTCATGATTATGTTGTTGCGTCCATGCAGCATCTGTGAAGATCTTTGTGCTTGGGATGCTCCATGGATCAGCGACAGTTGTTCCTGTAGTAGGAATCACCTGAAGGATATTTTGTAGATTCTGAGAGGTAGCTGCATCCATAAAACTAATTTGTTCTTGGATTGGGGAAGCTCGTTTGGGTATTTCCCTCTTCTGGACCAAAGCTTGTGGCTGGTTGTTCTGAGCCTGATCACCTAGTTTTGCTCCCTGGAGTATTGCCTGTGTTGCAACAAATACCTGATAAGGTTTATGAGCTTTCCTGCAGAAAAGTTGGTCATTCCTTGCTTTCCAAAAGCACCATAAAAATGTATAGATATCTCTAAAGAGCACTAAGCTCCCAGGGTTCCGGTGGCCTGTGGTTGATCGAGTGAGGCGGTTCGATTTTAGCATACATGTCGTCTGTTGCTTCGCGTGATGTGCGGTGCTGAGTCGGTTCTGTGTTTGACCGTGGAAGTATCCCGTCGTGGCATCCCCAATAGTATCACTCCTTCTCTCCATCGGGATATTTTATAATTTGCCACACATTACATTGGATCTTTATAATTTGCCACACATTACTTTGTCTTCTACCATTTGCCACACATTACACTCATTCCTTTATAATTTGCCCTATACCTCCCTTTACAGCTCTATTAAATTTTTTTACTCCAAAATACTTTGTGAAATACTGTAGTTGTACGCATGTGGCTGATTCGATCAACCAAACAGATTAGATCTGCACTCTATCGATTGGTCAACCAAATCAATCCTGAAACAGAACAAAACCGTCCTCTACAGTTGTTCCTTTTGCAGCAACGGAGAAACAGGATCCGTGAAACAGAGAAGCTGAGTGGGATCACCGCCGGCGGCAACGGCCGGACCACCGGTGGCGCAGCCATGATCGGCGATCATGAAGGACAGCCACGGTCCATGTAACACATTGTTCTCCCGATCTTCCCTCCTTCCCATTTGTCTGGGAGGTACGAGTGTTGAATACTTCCATCTTGATGTGTTTCTAGGAGTGAAAACTCAAAAGTTGATATTTTTATTTGATATACACATAACTATGCTTGAATTCAGGAGAGTGCATTCCACTATAAATTTTACTATTGTTGTGATCTTTCCGAAATCTTGGACTTGAACAAAAAAATAGGGATGATTAGTGGAGATGAGGAGTCAGTCTTCTTCTTAGAGAAGGCCAATTTCGGCTCCCACTCTTGCCGTTGATGAAAACAAGTAGTGGTCTGGAAATCTCGTGGTAATTGGCAAACCTCAACGAAGCTCATACTTATTTTCCCATTCATTAGAATGCAAGATCCATGTATTTGCTTGACAAACGTTATAGATAACTTGGAGCTTGGCAGCGTATACTTCTTATTATTTGCGTAAATCGATCATGTGTATAGGGAGGAAGCACTAAAGCACTCGCAATGCTCTGATATCTAACCGTAATATGCTGATTGAATGTGCCACGTTTATTAGAGTACTGAGGTTGAGCAAGGACTGCCTTCTTATCTAGAAGATCCTGATTAGCTTACAGCTATTTGACGATGGAAAATAAGATGACGATGGAAAATCAGACTTAACTAATTTGACAATAAAGTAGCAGCAATTCATGTATTTTATTTTTGTGGAGAGGTACAGTGTTGACTGGTGTTGTTCTCAAATCGACTACGGAGCCGTGAAACAAATCGATAATGCCTCGATGTGGTATTGTGAATATTTTCCGAACTTATCGGTGAAAAATGGCAATCCTTTTGTTCGGTGCCCCCATGCAAGGATGTGGTTGAGAAAGAAAAATGGAAAAACAGTTTGCCGTTGGATCTTTCGTTTCATGGTCTTCGGATAAGATTGGGAGTCAGCTTCATTTTCTATTTTCAAGACAACTCAATTTGCAGTTAAATAAAAGAGCAGTGTGGATGCAAAGTTCAATTTTTAATTGTATGTGCTATTTTATTAGAGATTATTTTGCAAGCTATTTTTTTACTGAAAATTATGTGAGAATTGACATTTTTTATATAAAATAATTGTCATGTTGGAAAGTTGTGAAGGCTTGGTCACCAAAACCCCTATAAAACATCTATGAGTAGCACCGGCAGGCAAGACGCATGAAGGTACACACGCATCCTTTGTGTTTAGGTTTTTCATAAATTATCAGTTTTTCTTAGTGGAGCTTTTAAATCTCTTTTTTATGTTTAAGTATTTTTATTAATGTCACGACGCACCGTAGCAACGCACGGGCACTTCTGCTATTTGCCCTATTTCCCTTGAGTGGCAGCCACGATCTATGGCATGGCAGATAATTGACTTACTAGAAATCTCATCATCTTGCCAAGATCCTCATCTTGCCTTTGTTTCTGTACTGCACCATGCTGGCATGTGTTCCTGTGTGTGCATATTAGATATTAGATGTCAGTAGCATAATATTACATTCAATGCTCACTTATGTTTCCGCATAAACTAATGAATTGCTATTTTATTTTTGACTAGGCATCGACGACAGATACTACTGACTTGTCTACTTTGAATATTGCCCGATCCAATGATGGAAGTAGTTCAGTTGATAGAGTCATCGATTGGTCTCAAATTGAGATAGCACCTGCGAATGAAAATGAAATTGAAGTTCCCGTAGCGAGAAGAGAACTTGTGCTTGATACTTGGAATTGATGATTACATTCACAATAACCTAGCTGAGAGCTTCAATAGCTGGATTAAAGGAATGAAGGACCTTCCTCCGGATGAGCTAGCTGACTCACTAAGAGAGAAAATCATGAAACTTTTTCATAGGCGGAGAGAGGTTGGGAAAATTCTCACTGGAAATATACTACCTGCGATCATTCAACAGATAAATAATAGGACCCGAGAACTTGATCATTTCGATGTTGGAAGATCAACAGGAGAAAGTTGTGAAGTTAAGGACACGAACA
The DNA here is from genome assembly GCF_022539505.1 of Lolium rigidum. Lineage (NCBI taxonomy): Eukaryota > Viridiplantae > Streptophyta > Magnoliopsida > Poales > Poaceae > Lolium > Lolium rigidum. Next base: position 180,566,490 of record NC_061509.1, read on the forward strand.
AGAATAATCTTAGGCATGTTGTGAAGATAGGTAGTCGAGAGTGCACTTGCCTAGAATGGCAGCACACCGGGAAGCCTTGCGATCATGCACTTGCATTCCTTATAGGGACGGCAAATACAAACTTTCATCCATATGTGCATCAGTACTACTCAGTGAGTATGTTCCAAGCAACATATGCTGGAGAGATTGAACCCATCACAGACAAGTCTCAGTGGCCTCAGGTCAAATTAGATTTTGATATGGTGCCACCGATTTCAAAGAGGCCTATAGGGAGACAGAGGAAACTTAGAATCAAAGGTTGCCTTGAAGACGGTGGTAGTAGCAGTAAAGGGAAGAAAAAGCTACATGACGAAGGAAAGGAGCAGGACGATGGTGGTGAAGAGAAGGCACAAAAAAATGGAGTCAAAGGGAAGCCAAAAGAGAAAAAGAGATTTGGCACCACAAACAGATGCAAAAAATGTGGAGAGTTGGGGCATAGGCAAACAAAATGTCCAGAAAATGAACCTAGAGAAAGGTAATATTTGTTTTGTTGTATTAGTATCACATCTGTAATAGTCTCTTATTTCATTGTGTACTGAAACAGAAAGAAGAGGGCGAAAAAAGTTCATGAAGGTGACGATCAACTACCTAGAGAGGTACTTGAGCAAGAGCTACTTTCTACAGCTGTTGGGACACCGAAAAGAGACACAATCACACAGCCTCCTAGCCTTCATGATAGCCCTGGGGTTATTACACGGAGGTAACGCTTCTGCTTGTTTTCATATACTCAATACCATGGGAAAAAGCAATTTTCTAACCTAATGTTCAATTGTAGGAGACTTGCTATGGCCTTGGCTGGAGATGGTGCATCACCGCCACCTGTGACACCTACTAAATCTCCAGCGAGACCTACTTTTGATGTGCCTTCAAGTTCTTTCAAATTCTTGCAAGAAAAAATTAACTCCAAGGAGGAGGAAATAGTGATTTTATTGCGTCGAGACTCTGTTTTCAATTTTAAGATAGATGTTTGATGTTTTCAAATCTGTATTATTGATGAGTTGGTGATCTTCGTGTGATGAATGATATCAATTCCATGTAATCCAACAGATTTTGTGATATATGGATGGATGCTATTACCTATTGTCTTAAATGCTTGTACATACACTTGTACAGAAGCATGCTTCATGTGCAAATGCTTCAATAGCTGGAGAGCAGGTTATAACTACTAAGATTTATGCCGAAAGGTTTCTTGGAAACAAACAATTATTCAACTCTTTCCAAAGAAGATACCTGCTGATATTGTGTTCACTCTGATTTTGTCTTTTCGACCTGCTTCATAAGCAAGAACCTACATAGAACATACTCTGGTATCGCTCTCAAGTGCTGCCTTAGCTGAACTCATGCCAGCACCGTACCTACAAAGCAACCATCAAACAGAACATAAGTACAAGTAATTCACTTTATAGCCTTGAAATCAAATAGTTCTTTCTGAAGCAATATGAGCTTGGTCACCTCCCGTTAAATATTGGAATTAAAGAAGAAGTGCAGGAACATGTTTGCTATCACTCAACAAAATAACAACAGTTTCATTAACAAAATGATAGCATATGCTTCCAGGGATGTGCATTACAGGTAACAGGGGAAGTAAAAAACAAAGTCAAACACATCTATTCCATATAGACAAGTAGTAGCTGTACACACAACGATTTTCAATTGAGAGGGATGTATTTCCATCTTGCACACATGCGTGCTTTCCGTAGTGTCTATCCACTCATTCGATTCAGCAGAAAAAATAAGTAAACATCAGCAATAATAGATCGAGGGGAAGTACGTAGAGATAGTTTACCGGCATGGCAGCAGCTAGTTGGGGATGTAGCTGGGAGCAGCATATCCAAGAGGTGGCCGGCGGCAGGAGCTCGTGGACATCGCCGCGAACATCAGCTTTCGGAGGTGTCGCCGGAAGTCGCCGGTAGCGGCTTCGGGTGGGCAGCGGCAAAAGCAGCTCGACGCAAGCGATTGCCAGCTCTTCCTCGTCGCAGCAGCCGGCTGCTGCCGAGCACCACCATGGGCCCATGGCTCCATTTGGGGGTCCCCGCCCGGCCCCAGTACCACGCCATGGGAGCTCGCCGTCGCTCGACCGGCCACGGGACGAGCGTGAGCATCAGAGCATGGCGGCCGGCCAGCCGGCGCGGACCTTGGCATCCTCCCTCGTCGGATGGTGCTCTCCCCTGTGGTCACTAGGAAGAGGAATGGGGAATAGCAGTGGTTGACCGACCAAATGAATGGGGATTTGATTCGTTTTGTTCATCGGTTCAACTAGTTCCATCCACATACGTACAGTTACGGTATTCCACAAAGTATTTTGGAGTAAGTTTTTTTAATAGAGCTGTAAAGGGAGGAATAGGGCAAATTATAAAGGAATGAGTGTAATGTGTGGCAAATAGTAGAAGACAAAGTAATGTGTGGCAAATTATAAAGATCCAATGTAATGTGTGGCAAATTATAAAATATCCCCTCTCCATCCCCAACCTCCGCGCCGCTCTCTATCCCCCTGCCGCTGTCCTCTGATACTCGCCAACCATCATGAATCCCTCAGCGTCCTACGCCGTCGGCATGCCCCCTCCTCCAACTCGCGGGATTTCTCACCGCCCCGCCGTCGATCATGCCGGCTGTCTTCCCGCTTGGAGTGCCGCCCTCACCTCCGGTTGTTGGAGGAGCTCAGTTGCCCGTTGCTCATCCTATGGCGGCGGCCGGAAGGAACGGGAGGTGCAAATATAGTTACCTTTGATCACCGGACTAGCTCCTCCTTGCTCACATGTACCGATTCCCCGGCCGCCGATGCCTTGACCTTCCGCCGCCACAACACGCGCCCCCGCGTAAAAACCAAATCGCCACTCGATTTGCTGGCGTGCCGGTCCAAACTGTTGCAGTCGCCTCCAGCAGCTCCTCCGACCTGCGCAAAGCCCCTCCGCGTGGCCTCCTTGCCTGGTGCTCCTGTACCGATGCCCCATTCTCCTCTCTCTCCTTCACGCACCATACTTGATGTTCCTAAATTCGTCTCTGGACACTGCAGCTCCAGGTGTGCAAGTACCACAAGGCCATCCTCTACCTGGTCAAACGTCATGCCTCATCGTTGTCGGCGAGACCGGTAGCGGCAGAGCGGCAGGTCCAAGCATATTCCTCAGGTACGTGCTTCAGCCTCCCTTTTCTTTCTCAATTATCCCCCTGTGCATCTGGAGTGCCTCAGTCGACTGTGTCAATCACAGCTTGGTTTCAGCAATTTCGATGATATCCTCAGCCTCTTAATATTAGTGGACAAAGAATTATGGTGATTCGGTAAAGAAGACTTATATTTTGCCTATGGAAGTTCTGCATTCATGGGTTCCTTTGCACAAACGTTAATCTTAGCTATTGACAAAGTGTTTACTTGCTGCCTTGGTGGGACATACTTGTTCAACCTTAAGAAAGAATGATTGCTTCTGCTTTATTTGTTACTGACCAAAGGCATAGGTTTCAGAGTAACTAAGCTTGCAGTATAAAACAATGCTACACTCAAGTTTAACATAGGGCTATTGAGTCTACTTAGCTACCTAAGGTTAATCTTATATTCACACCTGCAGAAAATGATAATATTTGCAGAACAATGTGCCATTATGAAACAAAGAAAACATATGTTGTGGTGGCAGTTCAAAATATCATTTATCATGGTTCCCTTATTTAAAACAATATGTCTAATCTGTTTACAACATCTATTAATCAATCTAAGGAGTAGCAGTATATCAAGAATCATGAACTTTGACATTAAGAATGGTGTTAAGTTTATCTTTGCAAGCTCTTCACTGCATTACAAATGATTAAAATCAATACAGCTATGCATTTAGGTTATAGAAAAACTCAAATGTAGCTCCTGCCCTTTATTTCCATCAGACTAACTGAACTAAAGCTAAATTTATTTGTTGGCACTTAATAGTTTTAGGCTAAGTCTAGGATGTCATGGTCTCATGTATTCAAGGTGAACATACATAAACGACTTAGGCGATTTTCTACCATGAGCAAGCAATAAATTCAAAAGATGGCTCAAATAATTTAACCCACCTATTACTCCAAATTTGCTCTCAACGAACCTGGAAAGCGAGTAGCCATGTACACAAAAATTTGCATTTTTGAAGACTGACTACCCTTCTTTGGTGTCTGTTATACTATCTGATCAGACACTATGCATTATGACGTTGATTCATTTCACTTCTCTCTCCCTCACATCTCCTCTGCTGGTTTCAACTCCCAAACGCCAAGCCAACAATCAGTGGCCGCCAGCCGCTGACCATCGCCCCAGAGCTGTTTTGATCATGGTGTGGATTCTGCAGCGTGCGTGGGAGCCGTTTGCCATGATGAGTCTGGTGGTGTTCGCCCACACCCTCCCACCTTTTGTTGCGGTTTCTTAGGGAGTTTCAGCTACTTCTGAGTAATTACTGTATGAAGATGTACTTATGGTAATAAATTTATTTGTAATTGTTTTCATTAAACAATATATGGTGGATTCCTACGGTAATAGATTCTTTTTAGACCGTTTCTCTGATACAACAGTTGTTTCAGCATGGGATGCAGCTACGTTGGTTCATAGATTTATGCGCCACATATAATAGTCGTACTGCATACTGAAATAGTGAAATATGTAATTATCAATACTTCTTTTCATATCTTTATCATATAACTGAACTCTTCTGCTTGTTTTTTCTTGCAATGAGAACATAGTGTAGGCGTGCTTTGTTTCTTCACATGGCCTGATCCTGAAACTTCTTTAATGGTAAAAATATTTTCGTATTCTCCAAGTTCAAATGTATTCTTCTGGCTGGCCAAAACAATGCATATGTATTGCAAACTTATCAAGCCGTTGGAGGAGATCTCCATGCATGGTTGGCCTACCCATGACAGATGGAACGCCTCAGGTAAGCTTCTCTTCTTAATTAGTCCATCTCCAGGTGTGAATTATTGCTCCTTACCAAGATTCAATTTGTGTGCGTCCATTTGGTTCTTGCCCTACTCCTTCGTCTTCTGTGAAATATATGCTCCCAACTGGGACAATTCATATCGAATTTTTTCCACTCTCCACCTGGTGTTTTACACTACATTTATTTGTTTGCTGCCATTTGTTTTACACTACTGTACATTTATTTGTTTGCTGCCATTTGTTTCTCGGATTTTTTTTACAGTTTGCCAAGTATATAATTAGGTGTCTTGACTTCTGCGATGGAGTAGCAGAAATGTGATATGAGTAGAAATAAAAGTATTCTAGATGGAGCTTGGAGCCCATTATGTAAACCCGCCAGAAATTGTCTCGTGGGGTGGAAATTAGGAATCTTTACATGCTTTTGCATGAGTGTTTGACAAGTTTCTTGAATGTTAACCAGTGAAATGAGAGAAGAACATGTCCACATTTCAGTAGCAAAAGATATACCGTGCATGAGTGAATATGTTCAGCCAAAATCGGTTTTGATGTTGCTATGTACGTCGACTCGACTCAGCTCGCCTTTTCCTATTGCAATAAGGTTCATGTTCTTGAGATAACAATACTCTCAGACCAAAGTTTTGCATGCCTGTTTGAAATGGCGGATATAATTCCATCATGTGTGAAACTTTCAGCCAAAATCAATATTGAAGTTGCTATGTCCGTCGACTCAGCTCGCATTTTCCTATTGCAACAACGTTCATGTTCTTGAGATAATAGTAGTAACTAGATTTTGATGTGCGCCTTGGCGCACGGACCCGTGAAGGTTGTGTCAATTTTCATTTTATATATATTCGAAAACATCAGCAAGTATTAAATAAAAATTGAATAATTATCCGTTTCAAAAATTATTAGTTGACGAAGAGGAGTAAAAGAACACAACATATCATATGTCTTGTATTAGTCAGTCGATTTCCTGGCGTCCACCACTTGATTACAGAACAGAGAAGTTCAATGAAATCTGAAATTTAATCTCCTTAAAAATAGCACCATTCCGAGCCAACTCTTGCTCGCTTCCCTTGATCGCTTGCACCACAAGTTGTGAGTCAATTTCGAACGCGACAAATACCACCAGATTTGAGCCTGAAACAGTGATTGTAGGCAGGCCTCTGCTTCAGTATGGAGAGTGACCTGCACATGCTCCATACGGCCAGTACCTGAAGAGGCCACAAACCCCAGGTCACCTCTAAACACCCAAACCAAGCCACCAGACGCACTGGCCAGGTCCATATGCTCCCATCAATATTAATCTTCCGAATATTGTGCACCGGTGGCTTCCACTTGATCTCCATAGCAGGTTGCTCTTTCTTCCTTTGTTGGCTGCAGTGTAGTTTAAACTCAGCAGTCAGAGACAGAACTTAATGACAGAATGAATCCGAGGAGGACGTGGATTCACCGGCATTGCATTTTGTTCCGCACTTGCCACCAGACCGAAAGCAGGGCAACACATCTCATCTTCTCCTGTTCATTGGCAGAAAGAATCTGTGCAATAACATATTTGGCATCAAGACAAGACGGCAGCTTAGCTCTAATGGGTTCAGTATCTTCCATACTGCACACACATGCTTGCACTCGAGAAAGAGATGGCCACCGTCTTCATTAAATCTGGAGCACATGGGGCATAAAGGATCAATCTCAATGCCTCTCCTAAGAATATTCCAGCAATGGGTGAGGCGCTGTTATGAGCAAGGTGCCACAGGAATTGTTTCGATTGCAGACCGCCTTCCGGATCATGTTCCAGCTTGAAAAAATAAAAAAACTCTGAATTTTCGCTAGAGTTGCTCGGTTTCTTCCGATCCTCCCTAAACTCAGTATCCATGTTGTATCGGCATGGAAAATGAGCACAAGTGAATATTGAACTTCAACATCCTACCCTTAAAAAGGGAAAGCCAGTAAGGAAAAAGCATACTGGAGCACTACCGAGAAAACTTGTAGATGTCATAACGGAATTAAAAATATAACACCTAATATATACAACCTTACAAAATGCAACAAAATGGATTATATATTTATTCAGTCCTTAGTGCCCTATTTATTTCTTAGTAGGACCCCAAATATATGCAGGCACACTTTGTCCAGTATAATTTGAACCACGTGGACTAATATAACTCTATATATATATATATATATATATATTAAAACAGAGGTAAGCACGATGTAACAAGTATCTAATGCATCATAATACCTCAAATGGTGCTGCTACAAAGAAAAGACAGGAAACTCGTAAAGAACTACAATATCATTCAGAAAATGGAGTACAAAAGAAAAGCCTCATTTGGAAAGAAAAAAGTTAAACTGGTATAGACGTACGGCATGTAACTTTCTTTCTCTCGGATTCTGTGACTTTTTGTAGGAAGTAGTAGAACAACTGCAGTAGCAGCAAAAAATAAATATTTAAGCTTGCAGACTTTTTTTAGGGAAGAGGCATACTGCTTTACAGAAGATGGTCATGGCTGTCTCCTTTTTCAAATTTAGATTTTGTGCTGCTTTCCTAACTGCCTCTCATATCCATCAACGGATACAATCGCTTCATTGACAACACGCAATGTCCTAAACAGGGTAAGAACGCCACATACATGGAATAGGCCATCAACTTTGCTGAACTAATGCATATCCGGAATAGAACCTAAATTATGCAGAGTATGGTAAATAACTTTCCTTGGTCCCGTTTACTTGTCTCTCTTCAATAAAGATATATGAAATTAGACCACTGACTTCAAATCTGACAAATGATTTCAGAAAATAGCAAGACCTTATGAAATAAACACATTCAGATATAACATCGGACAAAAGTCTGAATGTTCACAAAATTAACAGAAACATGAGCTCCAAAACAATCCAACACAAACATATTTTCCCTGGAGTTTACTCATATATTATCGATGATACCATGCACGGACAGGTCACAAAACAAAGCTAAGTTTCAGAAATAAACGAATTAGTATGTAGACAACAAAGCACACAAATAAATTCATTTCCCATGCATCCTACTTGATTTTTTTTCATCACCTCGGGTATACATAACAAATAATCTGGCATGCACAATACAACAGAACCGTCTGATAAAAATAACAAAAGAGAATATCTGGCATGCACAATGAAGAATGACGAAGATACAAAAGCAACAAGTTATGAAGTTTGGAGCTGCATACTTATTAAATTGGTTGACTTGTACTCGTAAAATCTGGCACTTGGTCCCATATTATTTGCTATAGAAAACTGTCCCGGTTCATTTACTTAACATTTTCTTTTCCAACTGGAAGATTTTCTTAAAACTATGAAAGGCTACTAAAAGAATTGAAACAATGATTTGATCGGGTTCTTTACTTCCACAGGATGTGGTTTTTCTTGCAACGGGGATCTTCAGTGCCACCACAAATAAGCCAAGATCCGATGCATGGATAAAATGACGGTCTAAGATCACTAATCCTACAACAGAATATGGTGACTTACACAAGTGATACTACTACCGTTAATTGTTACTTACGTAAACACACTCGAAACTTGATAGCCAGGTTAAGAAAAACTCTACAAGAAACGCAGTAGCTAAATTTGGCGATGCCTTATTACTACAGATTACAGAACAAGCCTCGAGTCCAAAAGCAACACTAATAACATCTTGCTGGTTCAAAAGCATGGACATATTGCTTGCGGGTTCAGATACACTCGAATTCAGAAATATGCAATAAATTGCTTGTTTGTTAGAAAGCAAGACGAATTCAAAGTATGTCATAGAGCCCCAACCGATTAGTCTATAAATTTATTTCATCACCCGTTGAGAAGATTCTTTACCTCTTGTGATTCCGCTTGTGGCGCCGGGATGGCTTTGCTATGGATTTATCCATCTCAAGCTGAATATAAAGTAAACACTCGTGAGCAACTTGAGTTAACCATTTATTTTTCTTCTTTTGTTGATCATCTAAACCAAGACCTAACTCGTAACGCCCCAGAGGCGGAGGACAATGGCGAGCAGGGTGCGGACAACTCTTCCGGTATGTGTCCTAATAAATTCTAGGAATATCGTAATAGCCCAATTGATGCCTACAACAAGTAATCCTTCGGAGCATCAATGATACATAAAACCGGAAATGAGAATCAACCAATCATACATTATAGTTGCACTCCACAAGAGCAATCACCAACGTGATGCACTCAAGTACCAACATTAGTCCGACCAAGCAAGAGAACTTATAACGTAAAACGGGAGAATCGGTAATACCTCAGCAAGACTTGATGTTTTAGTCCGTTTGTGGTGTGGTGTCTTGGATGGATCTGTTTTCACAGGACGACTTTGGGAACCAAAAAATAAAAGAATAATCCTCTTCAAATAAAAGAATCAGTAATACCTCAGCAAGACTTAATGGTTTACATAGATACATGACCTTACATAGTGCGGATCTGTTTTCACAGGACGACTTTGGGAACCAAAAAAATAAAAGAATAATCCTCTTCAAATAACATGAGGACAATTGTACTGATTGATAGGTAGAGGGTTGTGCTACGACACTGTAGGTGGACGTATTCTTTTGGGGCACTCGCATAAAACCTGTTTGGCCGGTGTTTGTTATCAAAACTCAAACTCAATATGATAATGCTAACTGAATTCCCCGTATAGTTACCGAAATAGAGCACACGGCCACAATTTTCAGATCAAATGTAGTGATTGCTTACTCGTCACTTACAGCTGCTGCAAGATCATCTTTGAGTTGAATGGTGAGTTCCTTCTTAATAAAGGTGGGAGATGCATGAATTGCATCCGGATCCGCAACCGGCATCATGTCCATTGTTTCCCCTTGACAAGGCAAGTAATTGCTTTTGCAGCAGATTCCCGTAGCAGCTCAAATTAGCCCTTTAAATTGAATTTTCTATCATAGATCACAACGCAGAAGTTTCAATTTGCACACAAAATCCATAGCGACATGGTATTATACCCGAGAAAGATTATTTGTAGCATGTCTCGGACAATCACCAAAAATTTGATCGTCATCTTTTTGCACAACTCCGTTCAACCAATAATGGATCACGGATCCGGGACGAAATATAACACAAACCGCAAGGAATTCTCAAAGAAACTCAATGAAAAATAACCACAAAAAAGGAGAGAGAGAAGCGACGAACTCACCGAACCACTCCGTCGGTCCACATCTTGCTTGCCTGCCTCCTCTAGCCATTTAAAGAAAAAATATTACCAAGGCTACTAAACCAATACATAGGGTCACACATTTAGCATAAGGCACACCACTTAGACATCTCAGAATTCATGAGAAAAAAGTAAATAGTTTTGCAAACAAATAAACAGAATGTAGGCATGTGCATTGTGTGATTTATCTAATTCTTAGTAAGCTCTTTGGGCAGGGTTCAAGCCTGAGAAGTCATAATATAGAATTGATCCGATAACCTGCATAGCCTCGGTATCATCATTTAAAAAACAGTTCGAGATTATTTTGTTAAATAATGGAAGCCTTATTTGTGCATTTGAGCATACATATCCAAAGAAATCTTGGAATATATGTAACCAAAATATATCTTGCAGCCTCCATTTCCTCGCAGAGAATCGGAAAAAGAATATAACACCAGGCATGTCGGCCCCTAATCATGTTAAAATCAGTAACACCGCCACCAACTCATATCCAAAGAAATCTTGGAATATATGTAACCACATACCTGTGGGCAGTACGGACATGGCATGAGGGTGATGTCTTGATGACCCCGAGGCATGCCTAATATATTGGTAATGCACCGTTGACCAACCATATAGACAAGGTATACTCTAGAAATTAGTATGACATGACCAAATCGCTCACCTCATGAAGTAATCAGAGAATGCGTACTTAGAAGCCAAACCAATGGAAGCATCCATTGTTAAAGTTAAAATATTTGAGGAGGAAACTGAAACTTGTAAGTATATGTTGCACTAATCCATCAGCAGCAGCAGTGTAGTGGCACCTACAATTGAAAAATAGTAAGGCATGTAAATTTCTATTTGGTCTTTATCGTTATAAAGAGATAATTGTGGAACCGAGACATTTTCTTTATAGGCCTACGAGCATTGTCACAACTTTTGTGTTTTACCCATAGGTTTGGCAAAAATTAAGATACAATATTTCTAGAATTATAAATCAAATAGAATAAACAAGCAACATTGTGAGATGTTAGGCCTGAATATCAACATGAGAAATGATGTGAGCAAGACCTTCCCAGCTCAATTTTTTCCTATCTAATAGGTAGTAGGATGAAGAAAAATATAAGAAAAGTATCGTCATACCTCATCCATTGGCACAATCTAGCCGATCTGAGGCTGGCCACATAACCTATCAACCTGCACAAACTTTCATTATAAGAATCTAAATATTATCAGTCTTAGGACACCACACAAAAGCTATCTGAAATATGAGAACTTACAAATCAAGATGGAAATAAGGAGCTCAAATGACTAAATGAGAACTTCATTTGTTGAATAGGTTTATTTGGGCACGTAACTATCATTAGCTAGGGAGGCATTGCTACTTTGCTAGTCACATAATTGATAGGGGGATACAGTATACATGTAAGCCATTGTTTGCTATAGCTAAATTTCAGAAAAAGTTAACTATTGACAAGAATACATTACATGGATTAATCCTACTGTGAAACCTTACATCTTTTAGAAAAAGTAAATTATTGAGTAGAATATTACATGGATAAATCCTTCTGTCCAACCATATTGCCTTTTCACCAAACACCTTGTAGGCACAAATTATAAAGAGCTGCACAAACATAGATGAAAAGGGTTAGATCAAAAGAGAATAATAATGAAAGAGAGAGAGGACGAGGAGGAGGCAAATCGGTGGGGAAAATAGAACCAAGGACACGGGCAAACACATGCCCTAGCAAGAGCCAAACATGTGCTGAATCAACACCACATGAATGGCTCCACACATGCCGTCGAGGCGTCGTGGTGGGGAAGAGCCAGGCCGGCCGTTGGCCGCGGGCTGCCGGCGGAGACGACGTCGTCGGCGGTGCGGCGCACGGCGAGGGCCGTCTAGGCGTCGTGGTGGGGCAGAGCCAGGCCGGCCGTTGGCCGCGGGCTGCCGGCGGAGACGACGTCGGCGGCGGCGCGGCGCACGGCGAGGGCCGCCGCCGCCTCCCGCAGCTCCCGCGCCGCCTCAGCCGTGGCCGCCGCCTGCTCCTCCAGGCCGCACGCGTCGCCGTCGGCCATGTCTTCCGGCTGCGCCTTCCTGGCCTGGCGCGCGGGGTGGCATCCTGAGCAGGAGAAGAGAAGGGCGTGGGGATTGGGGAATGGGGTGAGAGGCCACGCCGCGTATCTCCTTCCCCACGCCGATCGTCCTCGTCGCCGGGAGGAGCACGTGCTGCCCCGTCGCCATGGCAACCTTGGGTGGGCGGCGGCTAGAGGGGATTGGGGAGGAAACGCTCGGGACGGGATTGGAGACTCGCGGCTAGGGTTTTCTCGTTTGGATCCTCCTTTTTGTCTCACGTTAGCATCCCGTGCCTATTTTTGGCTGAGCTGTGACTACCCACGGTGAGCGACGAGCGGACCCGGACGAAGGTGGGTCCCGAACGCAGCTGCAGGCGGGTAGATCATGGCCGTTGCATGGCTTTGCCTAGTGGGATTCTGCCCAGAATAAACGGCCAAGATGCACTTATGGAAAGATCCGATGGTGGAGAAGCTGAAATCGCTGTGAGAGCCCCATGGGGGTGCAACAATCATACCTTTAGATACTTTCATACCAAACTGTTGCATGCCTCTTTGAAATGGCGAGACGACAGAACCAGCCACCTCCTTGCATCGTTTGGCAAAAGAAAAGTCCCTAAAGGACCACTTAGCAAAAGTATGCATGTCATTAAAAATTAAGAAACACCGATAATCAAATACGGCGCAGCAAACCGCGCACTGTCCTTCTAGTGATTATCCATTCGTGGTGCGAAAGAAAGGGTCACGTGATGCATAACACCATTTCGTACATGGATTATTTAGATATGTGATGATCTTGAGGTGCGAAGTTTTACTGAAGTTGGAGATTACTTGCTGGGAGTTTTACTAACGAGCATGTGTGCTTAACTTTTTTATATGGACAGGAGTATCGGTGTTTTCCTGTCAAGAAAAATATTATGCGCTAGAAGAGCATTAGAAGGATAAAAAAACATATCCACAAATATGGCATATTTTCTTATGTATAAATAATGTTGTATATCCATAGTAAAAATGAGTGGTTGCCTCCTCATTTTGGTGAAGTTACAATTAATGTCGTGACTGTAGCTATGCATAGTTTTACTTTTTGTAAATTAACCTTTGTATTTTGCATCTATATGTGCATTGCAGTTTTCAATTATTCAATGGGCATCATTTTATAATTATAAAATATGTACTGTTTTCCAATATTTCACATACTCTGATAGAAGTCCTGAGCTTATGATCTCCCATTAGGTAGTGACAAATACTATAAGGATTCTCATGTCATATGCACTTTGGCTGAAAAAATATCCATTATTTTTCAAATGAAGGAAGATTTAATTGTAGGATAAAATGCCCAATACGAGCATTTCCATCAGCTTGAACACTGTTACCCCCTCAAGAAAGAGTATAGATCAATCGGCGTGGCAATGCCCAAATCAAGCCTATTATGTGTGTATCACGGAAATGAATACGCAAGGTCGAGAATAGCGCAAAAAATCCCACTGAGGCACATGCTGATAAAACTAATCAAATAGAAACATGTGTAAGTGCCAACAAAACAAGATCCACGCCACAAAAACTATATATACGCTGGTACCGGAGGACAGCGCAGCAGAGCGCGCCCGGTCCATCTAGTATTCAAGTGAAGCTGAAGGATGACCAGAAGTGAGCAAGGCCTGACTAAAGTCTGGAACAGACCGATCATTTGAAGCAATCACTTCAGACCTAATGTACCATGGAGCGTGTTTGACTGTTTGGTGGATGCAGGCATGAGGTCATTTTGAAGCTTTTCCAACCGTGATTTGGACCATGTTGTGAGATTTGTTTGGTATTCTCTGAAGTTAATTTTTTGTTCTAGTAGAGACGCAAGACCATGACTGTTTGGTTGTGTAGCAGGCTAGTTTTAGTCTCACCTCGTGTTTGTATGAGGGCATCTCTAGCGGCGCGACGCATTTCGGACGCCCAAATTGTCCGCGGGCGTCCGTTTGCGTCGCGTGGCGGACGCGAAAATGGTCGTGCGTCCGTTTGCGTATGGGGTTGGCTCCAGCGGGGCGCCGCATTTTTTGGCGCTGGCCATATTTCAAAAAAGATGAACTAGCGTCAACTTTGCACCAAATTACAGCCACAAATTGAGGGCAGGGCACAACAAGGCCTGAAATAGCAATAATAAAAAGTCCAAAAGGAGGCTAAGGTGTTGGGCGCATGGCGCCGGCGATCAGCCGTGCGGTCTTGGTGTCCTCCGCATCTTGCGTTGGTGGCCAGTCATCATGCGCGCCTGTCCCGGCCCGATCATCGCGAACGAAGCCGTCGCCGTAGATAATTTCCTGGATGTCTGAATCATGGCGGTCCTTCCAATAGTCCTACGAACGACCGGACATCAGGCGCATGATACAGGGCACTCGCACACATTGACAGAGCTCACGTACCGGGTCGTCCATCGTCGGGGCAGGCGGCGCCATTTCGTCGAACAGGATGCGGGGCTGTGGCATGCTCTCCTCCGGCACCTGGCGCGTCTTCTGTGTCGCGCCCGGGCAGGAGTCGCCGCTTCTAGGCGTCCGGTTGAGGTCGGGAACCGCCGCCCCGGTCAACTTCATCGGCGGCAGGCCGGAGGCGAACCGCGACGCCGCGTGGCCCTGCAAGGGAGCGGGAGTTCCAGGGCGCAGCTGGGAACTTACCGAGCTGACCGACGAGGCCGGAGGAGCGACGCCGGCGAACCCCTCTCTCTTGACGAGCATGTAGCCCTCCGCTAAGCTCGGATGGAGGGCTACTTGCGCGACGTCGGCTTTGATCTGCATGTGCCAGGCCTGCTGGTTGGCGGCCGCGGCAGTCTTGATCTTCTGGTTATTGCGCCGCCCGCGACGCTTCGCGGCCTCCAGGACTTTCTCCTCCGAGGAGAGCACCTTCTTTCCCGCTTTCGGCTTTGCCTCTCGGCCGCCGCCGGTGGCGGCCCGCTTTGCTTCCGCCGGAGCTGCAACCTCCATTGTGGCTATGGTCGTGGCTACGGGGGAGTGTGGGGCGGCGGCGGGTGAGAGGGTTTGCTCCGCATCCATGGCGGTAGCTGCGGCGGCGAGGACGTCCATCGCTTCTGGACTGCTCGCGCCGGTCTAGTTTGCAATTTCGCGCGGGGGAATGGCCAGTGGCGGGAATAATATCGGCCTCCTGCCACTGACGCGCGAGTCTACGTCATTTCCGGCGGACACTCGGCGCGACCGCCGAGCGTCCGCGGAGACGCAAACCTGGCGCATATCACTTTGCGTCGCCCCGCTGGAGCAGGTCCCAGACGCATTTGCGTCGCGCCGCTGGAGATGCCCTGATGATCTTACCTCTCACCTAAACATAGCTGGTAGCTTTCCATGACCAACTCCACGCCGCTATCTATGAAGCCAGACATAAGGCCTATCACAGCGGTGCGTGAAAAGACGCACATCTTTTTTCATGTAGAGTTTTTTTATTAAATTGGAGAGCGGGTGTGTTGATTAGAAGGAAGTGGGTGAAAGGGATTAAGAGGGTCTAGCCCGGAGGTTCTTTAAACACTTGTGAACATAACGCGGAGGCCTGCCATGTAACCGATCATGCCGACTATGTCTCCTTGGAGTCTGGTCAGGGGATGTAAGAACTACCAAACATGTCCATGCTAGATCGCCAGTAGCAAGAGTGCAAGATCATCCCAATAGGCCAAATAAGTGCAACACTTGTATTGGGTTTAAACTCACGTCAACAATGGTAGAAAATGTGAATTGACTTTTTTATAAGGTTGAGGATGTCCCCGTTGGAGGAAGAGGGCAACAAATTTCTTATAAGTTCGTGCTACTTTCTGGTTGAGCTAGGTTGGTGGACCAAGATGCTCGTGCAACGGGCCTACGATACGTGTGCGTCGGAAACACTTCTGGAATTTTGATAACAGCCGATAACAATAGGTATACATGAGAAAGGTTTTGGGCATTCATCAACATTTTTTTTCTTGTGTTTATGGTTTAGCCGAAGCTGGATACCCAAAACACTATAGTCATGATGTGAGGCTCTAGTTCTTCCACATTTACTTAGCATCTGAATTCTTCCAAAATAAATTTAAAATGAGTAAAATAAAATGGTACATTATTATTACAACATAGTGTTCTTCAATCACACACAAAGTTCAAAAAAAAAAACCATAAAGTTCATCGAAACCAAAACACGCCTTTGAGTTGCGTTTCCAATACTTGGCACACATATTTTTCGTTGTTGTGCAACGATGTATTTTTCACCGCGTGCACAGCGGCTATCCATGGTTCTCTTTTTTTCTCTCCTTGATAAAGTGGAAGGAAGCACATCTATACTACCTAGTTGCATCTGCTACAAGCATGTGGCCTTGCTGACAAATAAATTGATGTGGAAATTTATCTCTCCTTCAGACACATGATAGCACGCGTAATGGAACAACAACATGCCCCAACCTGTGTTACTTTCTTGTGTTAGTTTCTGTGAGAATTTATGAGGCATCAAGAGTAGTACTAGCTGCTGGGACTGCTCCGTCAGGGGGGATTTGCAGGTGTGTCAAGAGATGGACGCATGGGCGGCGCCAGGGGTATGCCCATGTATTCCCGCGCATACCCAAGATTTGGACGGAAAAAAAAAATACGTATACATATTCGCTATGTTTGTTACACAAAAGAAGCCCATCTCGCTGCACCGCTCGCTCCGTCGCTCGCATCGCACGCAGACGCGCAGACTGTCATTTGCACCTTTCCTTTCTCTGTTTCTCGACCTAGACCAGGAGCCGCCGGCACGATGCAGATGTAGCCCAGAGCAGTTGATGGCCCCGCGGCGGCGGCGCCCCGCCTCCCGCCAACCCGCGCCCCTCCCGTCCGCCCAGCCCCGCCCCAGTGTCCCCGAGCAGCGCAGTCTGCACAGAAGGTACGGCCGCCTGCCTCGCCCCCAAATCCCCAATGGCCCAATTTCGTTGCTTGACTTGCTTGTTGCTTACTTGATTAGTTGATTTGCTTCATTGCTACATTACCCACCGATTCCTCTTAATTTTTTCGGATTTTCGAAGGGGCGAGACGACTGCGGAAAAAAAAAATTCCTGCGGAGCTGGTGGGAATACCCACCACCATTTTCCTGGCGCCACCGCTGGATGGACGGCTTGAATCTATATACTAAATCGAACGTATGGGAGAGGGGGGATACTACCCACCGGTAACACCATATTTACCTTTATACTAAACATGTTTACATCATCCTATTGTTTTTATTGATACATATTTGATATATTATATAGAAAACTATATTTTGTAAAACTAGCTCATTTATATCAAGGTACAAAATTGCCATATAGTTCCCATACTTTTCATCACGGGTACATTCCTAATGCTAAACCCAAATTGTATATGCAAATACGAGAAAACTGTCATTTTAGGCCATTCTATCAATTTAATTATGTCGTTGATATAGTTAAATACATTTCCATATGTATCATTTTCTATGGTATCCATAAATATATATAGAATTTGGTAGAATGTTTTTAGATTATAAATTGACATAGATATAGGCTCAAGACTATGAAACTGAGGTGTAACTAAATAGATATCTCTAGAATATACAAGTGTAAAATTAGTAGTCCGTTCTCATCTTCTCTTTTCTACTCGCACTTTCTCGGCTCATCCTTTCTAGAAATACCCTCCAATAAGGGAAGCCCATGTCTTTCAAAATCATATGTTCAAAAATTAAAAGAAATTAAGCACCTAACAATTGCAGTATTTACCACGAGTCCACGAGAGAAAAATGAGATGGAAACACCGACTAATTAAATACTATAATATAAGATGTACTAAAAATATCAGAAAAAACGAAATCTATACCTACTAATAAAGGAAGTAAGGTTTCTCCCCTAAATTTTCGTCCGTTTTTTAATTACCCTTATATTTCAGTCAATATTACAACCATTGCCACCGGTAAGTAATAACGATTCGCTTTAGTTCCGATCGAAGAAAAAAGAAATAGGCCGACGGTGACCCCATCGATTCCTATGCCGCCCAGCGCCCACCCATCGCTGCCCCGCGATGAATCCCGCCCGGCGGCTGAGGCCACCCTTCAAATCCTTGTGTTGCCGATGCGGCTAAGGCGGCGTAGCCTCCCCCAGCAAGCCGGCCGGTATAGCTCCTACCCCATACTCGCCACACTTGCATCCTCGACCGCCATAGGCCGTCACACCGGAGCTCGAGAGCAGCAGGGGTAGGGGCAGGGCGACGCAGGCAGCAGCACACCAGCTAGGTAGCAGGGGAACGCCCGGGAGGAAGAAAGTGGATGCGTTGCCGCCTGCCAGGGCAGCGTGCGGTAGTTTGGTGGCGGTGATCTCAAGGAGATGCTCGGGCCAGAGCTTCGAGGATGGAGTTCCTGCTCGTCGGTGCGGCCCAGCTCCATACCCGAAGAGGCTCCCGAAGACCCTGTTCCCCGTCCTCCCTCTCATGGAGCTCCGGTCGCTGCGGCACGCCGCACTGGTTCCATCCTCCGCCGCCTCCGCGAGGCCGCGCCTGCGCCGACGGCATCCTCCGGCGCGGCTGGAAGGCCAAAGCTATCCCTGACGCTGGCACAGTGGCGGAGCCAGGATTTTCGTATTGGGTATGCGAAGATCTTATAGTTTTTTTGCAATACAATAACACCATAAGATATGAAATTCTACAATAGCATCTGATGTTGTCTCCAGTAATTTTGTCACATTACAAAAACGAGGAGAAAATTAGGATTTATCTCTTTATTTTCCCACCTACAAATCGACAACATACATATGCATATGCATATTCCCATTGAATACTATGATACAATTTGACGATATACACAGTCGCTTCATGTCGGGATTGAGTGAGGAGCTATTAGGAAGAGACAGCGCTTGTTAAAAAACGAGAAGATATCTGGAGTGTACAAGCAACAGACCAGCCCAGAGTGGACTTAGGCCCATGTACGGAGAAGTGAAAGTGCGCAGTATCGTGGGGTCTGTGCGTTTCGAGTTTTGACGCGCTCTACATATAAAAACGCTACCAATACATACGTATATGTGTATATAAGCTTAGAAACTGATTTTATTTCGCAAAAAATATTGGGTATTCATTGCATACCCTTGAATAAGTCTAGCTCCGCCCCTGCGCTGGCACGCCAAGTCCCTCCCCGTGATGGCCACATCCTCCTGTGGCACCGGCCACGGCCATACATGTCGCCCGCGCGCCGCTATCTAGGCTCACGGTGGCAGAGGCCAGCGGGCGGGCGCGGAAATCGGCGGCGCAGTTCACATCCTGTGCATCACACGCGGCCGGCGGTGCTGCCCTTCCCGCCACCAGCCCGTCGTCACCTCCATTCTGAACCAGCAGGTCTCATCTATACAGGGTGGATGCAGTGCCCAGGTTGCAGACGCAGAGTTACAGCGAGCGTGGTTGCTAGCTGCCACGTGCCCCATCTAGCTTGCCAAAATCCGCGGCTACATCACATCCTCCCAGTGCTGCAGCCACGAAAAGCCTAGCCGGATTTGTTCTTCACCAAAGCGGTAGCACATGGAAATGCGGGGAAAAGCAGATCCGGTCGCTGGAGAGCGAACTGACAAAGCATACGTTTGCAACCAGCAGAGAGATTGTTTTTATAAATTAGGCAAGAGACAAATCGAAGAGTCTCACCGATTTTTATGTACATTCATAAGTTTCCTGGAATACAAAGGTGCCTCTGGAATCAAGAAGCAACGATGTTGATTGGTCTGAATGAACTATAATCGGGAGGGAATAAAATTCTCCATGTGCTGATGATGGGCAAGAAAGGGGAATTATGCATTAAACTGGACTGTGTTGAAACGTTGCCTGCATGAACCAAAGATGGGCAGTGTAGTAGTGTGATGAGCTAAACATTAATCGACAATGCGACAGTGCCGGGAGCACACCAGATGATGGGGTTTGCTCGAACCAGGTCCGTGCCTGTGCAAAAGGGAGCCGAACTAAGCGGGGTCTGTGTGATAACCTGACGTCAAAATCATCAATGGAATTGACGAACTTAGAAGGAGGACACGTTTTTTCAGTATTTCTTCAGCAAATCGTCTCCTGACATCTTCCAAACTCTATTATCAAATAGAGATGTTATAGGAAAAAGAAGTAATGCACACATTTTATTTATGTTTCAATTTATTTACTTCATCTACTAGAATTTGTTTACCAGGTTATTTTTGTTTATTACCGATTTGTGGATATAGAAACTAATTCAAGGTAATTGAAGAACTAATAAATTCTTCCGTAGTTCTTTTCAGCTGCCATCAACTCCTATGCTGGCGCTCGAGCGACCACGAGGAAATAATTATGGCGATCCTAAGATCATCGGAGAGGCAGTTGCTGGTGGCCTAAAGAGTAGCTACGGGAGTATGAGTTTGCTGTCGACGGTCCTCACACATGATTTTAGTTCCACGCGTCCGGTGACGATCATGAGTGGTGCAATTGTGTCCGGGCAACAAGGTATATACGCATATTTTTCTTTCCCGATGCAACGCGCGGGCATTTTTACTAGTCTCTAAAAAAGGATTAACCTTATCTTTTTTTTAGGGAATGGGGATGAACCTTATCGAATGTCCTTTCCAGCGCGCTCTCCTTGAAAAGGGAGAATGCTAGCCTGGTACTGGGCCGGGCCCAAGTGAAGTGGGAATGGAGTAAACTTCAGGCCGTGCGTCCTTCGCTCCCGAATCTGCAGCTCGTCCATGGAATCAAGCCCATCCAGTAACAGCTCCTATTTCGGCCGTAAGTGTGATGGAAGAAGCCAGCTTGAGATCCAGGTCCACCAGAGCCCACCTAACTCGCATAGATAAAAATGCGCTACAAGTAGGGTTTTGGCATCGAGCAGGCCTTCTTTCTTCTCCTGCCGCCGACGTCGCCGCCGCCTAGTGCGTGCCGCCGTCGGTCGCATCTCCTTCGAGTATCAGCCATGGCGGAGCAGGTCAGTTATCCTCCTTCTACCACTTCGGTACATTTCCGCTTTCTCTTCTTTGCAAAATCAGAGACGATGCGGGTCGAGCTGTCGGGGACATTTGTTTGACTCAATTTACTGTATTTTTCCATTGGTTTGTCTGATAAAAGACTTGGATCGTCGGATCGAGCAGTTATTCCTATGCTTGCTGAGGTATTCATCGATGGTAGATTTTAATATGTGTCCTGAATTGACAATCATGACTGTGGTAAATGGCAGTGGGACTCTGTGAAGTACTCCTTCCGTTCCATATTAGTTGTCACTGATTACTAAATCAGCCGGCAAGTAATATGGAATGGAGGGAGTAGTGTAAGTTAGGCTAGTGTTCACTTCACTGTCACTTTCTAACCTCATGGCCATTGTGTCAATACACTCAATTTTCTTCGCTAAGCTCGCCACACTAGCTGTTTTTTCTTGGCTGAGTTTAGTCATATTAGGAAAATTTGGGATGCCTAGGCATTCTTAAGCTTTAGTAGAACTTGCCCTAAACTATTTTACTGGCTTTTGCAGACTGAGAAGGCTTTCCTGAAGCAGCCTAAAGTTTTCCTCTGGTATGAGGAAGTGGTGTTCATTTTATTATACCAGTAGATGTTAATAATGTGTCCTGAAGGCAATCCTGACTTGTTTCCAATTTCAGCCCAAAGAAGACCGCAAAGGGGAGTTATAAGCCAGGCAAGGGGGGTAACAGGTTTTGGAAGAGCGTTGGCCTTGGTTTCAAGACTCCTAAGGAAGCCATTGAGGGTATGTTTCAGTAGCTTAGATCCCGTATTGCCTTTTCCATTTTGTCTTGTCTTAACATAGTCATTATCTTACTGTGGCATTTGACAGTTGTTCAGTATTTTTCTTCTTGTGTTCCTGTACTGTTTGGCTGGATATACATCTTTAGTTCATCTACTCCATATTATCTAAGTATACCCTTCAACTTGAGCAAATTAAATATTATGATGATGGTCTACAGCAGCATATAATTTTAGTTGTTTTTAAATATGGCATGTGAAGTCTATGGTGCTCGGGTGATCAATATTTATTCATCAATTGATTGTTTTTGACAATGCTTTACTGTATTTGGACAAAATTGTTACCATACACTTGGTTCCTAATCTAAAATTTCTTAATGCTTTTTGTGGCGATGACTTACTGCTGTTAATGATTTTGTGTACCTGGGTAGAGAGTTTGAACTCCTACTTGGCTGTCTGATGATTTATGTCTTATATGCTATGCAATTTGCTTTTGAATCTGAATGGCTTTTAGTTGTTGGTGATATACCAACGTCGATACATGTTGAAGTTGTCTTTGGTCTAGCTTCTTCTTTGTGTACCCAATGTAATATGTATATAATCTTTCTTTTCTTTAAAATTAAGATGTTGACCATGTTACTTTTGTTTTACTGGTGCATTCAGCATTAGTGACTGTTCAAGTTTCGTTCAGTGGTCAGATTAAGTAAGCGAAGCTTGTATAATTAGTTAGTTTCTTCATGTCATTCTAAAATACCCTTTGTAGCAGAACTTTGTTTGAAATATGATATTTGTTTATTTTTTGTTTTGTCACATGTGTTTAGTCAACATTTTGTTTGTCCAGTTGTGTTGTACATTGCACAGCTTAATACTTCCGTTGAAATTCGGTTTTTATCTGTATTTAATATGGCTTGTGTTGCAGGAACCTACATTGATAAGAAATGCCCATTTACTGGCACTGTGTCAATTAGAGGCCGCATCATTGCTGGAACGTGCCATAGTGCTAAAATGAACAGGACTATCGTTGTTCGTCGGAACTACCTTCACTTTGTTAAAAAATATCAGAGGCAAGCTAATCTTCACTGGCTTAATTTTTTTGGGGTTGTTGTATCATAACCAATATATTGGCATTCATGAATAGGTATGAGAAGAGGCACTCCAACATCCCTGCCCATATTTCCCCTTGCTTTCGTGTGAGGGAAGGAGACCACGTGATCATTGGCCAATGCAGGTAAAAATATTTTACCTTTCTGATGCACCTGCACGTAGAAGCACATTATCTAGGTAGCTGGATGGTTGAAAAGTTGAACAGAATTTCACGGTTTTTTGTTTAATGTGACATAATATCACCTTATTATTACACCAACGAGGTTTCATACATCAAATATATGCTTTTTTTGTTTGTGATATCTGCTCAGCCTTGCTTGTAATAATAGAATTAAATCAATCTGTAGGCCACTGTCCAAGACGGTGAGGTTCAACGTGTTAAAGGTCGTCCCCGCAGGGTCCAAGAGTGGTGTGGTGAAAAAAGCATTTACCAGTGCCTGAGCAAGGCATGACAGGATCCTGAACCTTGATCATTTTTTATACCCCACCTATATTGCTCCATCTGTGTGTAGTAGGCTTTTTGACTCGAGAATTCTCCAAACTTAAAGATATAATAGTGTTGAGTTCAGTGAAGTTATGTTCAGAGTGCTTGAAAATTATTTATGCCGTTACCCTAGGTACCGGAAATTATACACCAATCATTTTCTGGCTAATGTTACCTGGATTGAGTCGATAGAATTTCTCTGCCACTGTGCACAGGCACACCCATACCAATGTCTAGTCAGTAATCCAAGCTGAAAGCACGGCACTCCGAGACCTTGGGGCCTGGGAGTCGCAGCACACAGTTCTGGCAGTGGTTTTTCACCAGAGAGGGAGCCGTGCATCTTGAAGAATTGAGTCGTACGCAAGCGTGTAGAGACATGCATTCGGGCCAAAGAGAGAACACGTAACTAAACTCTGCCCAAGTAGATGGTAACAGTGACTTGTACGCTTGTAGCTTGTAGATCATGCCCGGGAAGCTGCACTGCTCCTGGTCTCGTACGGTTACACCAATACTTGTGTATGCTGCAAGTTTCTTGTTTTGTCATTTGTGCTTGGGTACAATTTCAACCTTGAGGAGCAAGCAATCATCCAGGGCAAGTGGTGTTCATGGACGTTCTTGAGTGCTCTAGGGTAGCGTGTGAAAAGTGCCTCATGTGAAAGCAGTCCCTGAGTCTTGGAGTAATTCTGTGGTTCAGAACTGCAGATTAATCTGCGTCCAATAACCATATTATATATTTTTATCTGTAGGAGTTGTTCCAAAACACGAAACAAAGCTTGTCGAAGAGGAACGTTCTGGAGTATGAGTATGTGGACATGCATGATGTCGAAATACAATCAAAACATGTCAAAGAACCAGGTACAGAAAAAAAAAGAACCAGGTAATTCTGACAGTTAGCACAAAGGATGAGAGCAAAATCAGATTCACGGATCAATAAACTGCTCACTGGGAACTAACTGGGCTAACAATCCATTCGCAGATCAATAAACCGCTCAATGCTCATTGAGAAATCGGATTCACAGATCAATATCCATCGGGAACATGTCGGCATTTCCCCTGGTCCATAAGCCTGATTTTTCGAAGTAGCCCCCAAATGATGCTGTCAATAACCTTCACGTGCAAGTCTCCACGTACAGAGCCCGACGCCGGGCAAGCAAACAAAGTGTCTCTCAGCGTTCGAGAGCCCTCCACGTCTTTTCGAATTCCGACCACCTTATCCTCCTCCCCAGCCTTCTTCTTCCTTCCCCTGCTTCCCTAGGAACTAGCTAGCCAGAGCCCCTGGAACTGAAACCCTCCCACGACTCCTATAAATCCACCCACCTCAACCAGAGCTCACTACAATTGCATCCAAGCAACCGATCGAGATCAAGCATCCAGCTAGCTAGAAGATACAACGTACTACAATGGCGGCGAAGGTGAAGAGCGGGAGCGAGATGGGGGTGGTGCTGGGGCTGGACGTGGCGCGGTACATGGGGCGGTGGTACGAGATCGCCTCCTTCCCCAACTTCTTCCAGCCGCGCGACGGGCAGGACACGCGCGCGACCTACGAGCTGATGGAGGACGGCGCCACGGTGCACGTGCTGAACGAGACGTGGAGCAAGGGGAAGCGCGACTACATCGAGGGCACCGCCTACAAGGCCGACCCGGCCAGCGACGAGGCCAAGCTCAAGGTCAAGTTCTACGTCCCGCCCTTCCTCCCCATCATCCCCGTCGTCGGCGACTACTGGGTCCTCTACGTCGACGATGACTACCAGTACGCGCTCGTCGGCGAGCCCCGCCGGAAGAGCCTATGGGTAAGCACCCAATTGAATTAACTCATTCAGCAGTATAACACTCTTAACAGCACATATATACTTGCAACGTTGCTGCTGCGCTTAATCTGCTTGTGTGGCATGTAGATCCTGTGCAGGAAGACGCACATAGACGACGAGGTCTACAGCCAGCTGCTGGACAAGGCCAAGGAGGAAGGCTACGACGTCTCCAAGCTGCACAAGACGCCGCAGAGCGACCCGCCGCCGGAGAGCGACGCCGCGCCCACCGACACCAAAGGGACATGGTGGTTCAAGTCACTCTTCGGTAAATGATCGAATCGGCCGGTGCTGGAACAGAACGATGCAAGTGTTTATCTTTACCGTAGCAGTATTAGTTCATCTATCTATCTTTACCGTGGCGAATAAATGGGATTCAAAGGCCAGTAGTAGTCTCTTGTTATAGAACATCAATCCGTGTGTGTTTCTTGATTATTCAGGTGTTTCTGTTCTGTATGATGTAGCTGGTATATATATGTCGATAGAAATGGAGCTAGTGATCTACTTATACTTATATACTTCAGTGCTTGGTTCAGTTCGTGATTAGCTGGTATGTGTTCTCAACATTGTACCAATTAGCCTTGTTTAAGTTACGCCAGTTGTTTGGATGATGTGTCCAAAACTCCAAGCACACCGATCCCTTAGGGCGCGTTTGGTAGCCTGCATCCCTTTTGTGGCTCACTGGGCCAGTGAGATGGGCTCATCTTCGTTTCGCGAACGGGCCATGGGCCATGAAACGCAGGTCGTTTGGTAGCCTGGGCGGCCTTTTTCTGTAGCGGAGAGGGAACTCATGCCCCATTGTTTGGTTGCCCGTTTCCAATCCAACTTGCACACATGAAAATGAAAACATGAATCAGTTGTTTGGTTGCTCAAATCACAATTTCATATCCTTACAACAATTCAAATAGGATGAGAATACCATGCCATAGCATGTTACATACGATCGGACGCTTTTTAGAAGAACAAGATCCTCACGATCACCACGATGAGGATGATGATGTAATCTTTGACCCGACTCGAACGTACCTCCGATGGTGCTCCTTGTATAGCATGCACTTCCTCCGACGGTAGCTGTGCTAATGGCACTGGCTCATCGATGGCCTGATCTGCCATGAACTCATCTTCCAGGAAGGTGAGGTACTCTTGTTGTGCCTCCTCCAATATTTCAGACCCTCGGTAGCTGTTTTTGGAGTAGCCACTGACCTGGTCTTGACAGACCCTCCATGAGTTGTAGATTCCTCGAACCCGTCCACGAAACACCACACACCACTAGCACGGCATAATAAGAACAGGTAATCGATCACATCCATGAACCAATTCATAATAGAGCAATAGAACTACACAAGTGTTGACAGTAAATGATAAACTAACAGGGGCATGCACGATCATTCCAAAAGTGGATCACAAGTTTATCCTACACTACTATGGTGTCATCCTACCACCACAACAAAAGTGTGGGTGCCATCCTAACACTGCAAGTTCACCATCCCCTCAAGGGTTAGTATATACCACCTCATCATAGTTACAAAAGGGGGCCATCAAATGTCTTTCAACCCTAGCTACTGCCAAAATGTACATCATCAGCATCAGCATCATCAAGTTCATCACCTACATGCATGCATCCCCTAAACCACCCCCTCAAGGGCACTGTTGTGGGTATACTTCATGGGTGTACCATCGACAGTGCCTAGATCCGGCAAGCCCGGGTGGCCCATAGATGGTGATGTGGCATGTGGCCCATCGGGCGGCCCAGTTGTCGTTGATCCTAAAGGATGAAGTCCAGCTTAGGAGGGAAGCCGGATCCAACCGACCTTTGGAGGAACCCGGATCCATGAAGGCCCATTAGGAATCCGGATCCGGTACGACGTATAAGGAAGGGCGGATCCTTGACGTACACGGCAAGACATTGTACCGTAGTTAGGCAACCTGTAATCTGGCTAGGACTCTCCATGTAAACCATAGATCCGTGCGCCTTTATAAGCCGGATCCCGGGAGCCCTAGAGGCACAACCACAACTCATTGTAACAACGCGAAAGCGCCCAGATAATTCCGGACAAGCAGCAGTAGGCCCCGTCATCGTGCGGGTGTTCCGAAGCCGGGTAAATCGCGTACCACCATCCCGTGTGCACTCCACCCTATGGCCCCTACTTCTTCTCCCCTCGTGAGGATCCCTCCTCCGAGGTACCGTCGATTAGGCAACGACAGTTGGCGCCCACCATGGGGCCAGCGGCGTCTGGAGGCCGGAACCGGGAGGGTTCCGCCATGGGAAGCTACGACGACACCATCGCTGTGGGGCGCGTCCTTTACGCTGGAAATCCCCGATTGTCCCTCCGGATAAGTGCTGGATTCCGGCTAAGACTGACCCCGTCAAGCTCTCCATCGTCCCAGTTGGCAGCATACACATCTTCATTGGGGAAACCGTCGATTCCGACGGAAACCCACTGGTAATTAGCGCTGACGCGATCGCCGCTGAGCAGGACGCAGTCGCGAAGATCCAATCTGAGATGCAGGAGCTTCCCAAAGAAGATTCCGCCTTGGATCTGGAAAAATCAAAACCCACCCAATCCGCCCCTGAGCAGGAGATAAAGGTGGAAGACCAATGCGGATCCGCCCGGGTCTCCAGGTGTTAGAGAAGCAAAGGTGTCACTTCGTGCACTTCTTGGCCCATACCGCCGGAACCGCCCCTCAAGAAGCCGGAGCTGGTCCCGAGCAGGTCGAGCCACCGGAAAACAACGTTGCTCCGGATCAGGAGGAGAGCTCGTCGGAGAAAGCGGAACTCCGCCGAAGAGTCGATTTTGGGCAACCTAAGCCCAATTTCCGGGGATACTCCCTCCATGGACACTGAAGAGTTCGATCGCAAGGTGAAGGAATACGGATACGGTGATCAGCCCGAAGTTGAATCCGCCCAGCCTAAACAGGTTCTCGCAACCTTGGCGGCGTTGGATCAACGGGAATCGGAGGATGACAACACCTACTCCGATCCACAGCCATCCCGTGCAGGATCTCCGCTCTCGCGAGAACGTCCGCACAAGGAAATCTTGTCCCTAGAAGAACTGGTTGAGCAAGCAGGCATGGATGCAATCGCACATTCAGACGTCCTAAACAAACCAATCACCCCCGAAGACGCAGCAAATGCAGATGCTCTAGAAGCCAAAAGGCTGGAGATGCTGGAAACAGCCCAGAAATTCGCTAGAACCGCAGCTGCAATGCTGGATGAGAGGAAAGAAGCCGCGCACTTCGTGGAAAACTTCCACCAGCGAGAGCTTGAGGTTGACGAACAGCTGGTAAAAGTCAAGGAGCTCCAGCAACATTGGAAAGACAAGGTCACCGAGCTTCAGCGGGAGGCCGATAAAATCAGGCGGGAAGCTATACCTCCCCGTAAGATCACCTTCGCGGCCCCCATTGAGCAACAGCCACTCGCAACTCCAAAGGATAACATGAAGAAGTCTGCGGAGATCTTAAAGAAAAAGGACGAAGAAATCGACATCGAATACGTCCGTACGCTCGTTGCCTCAGCAATGAAGCAACGAGCAAGGCGTGACACTTTGCGCAAGTTGGAGTCCAACCCGGATCATTGCATCTCTACCGCGCGTGAAGGACACCTACGACAATCGTCATCGCGATGACGAATCGCGAACCGGATCCACGGAACGCGAAGGAAAACCGGAGAACACCCAAATCCAATCCCCGTACCATCAAAGACACCTCCGTCGGATCCGAGAAAGGGAAAGGATGCGATGTATACCTGGCAGGGACAAGTACCGGAACCCTTCACCTCCGCCCAACGGATACCCGCGTCCTCCACCTCCTCGCCGCCGTAGTCCAGCCGGAAACACCAGGCCTCATGGTCCAGGTGGAATCAACATCCGCGACAACATGCCGCCGCCGAGGAACAGAGAGCGTACGCCGAAACCCCGCCGAAACCGGAACAATGATCGAGAACCCGAGCCCAGGAGGAGTCGGAACGAGGACCGTGAGCCGGAGCCGCGCCGAAGCCGCAACGGCGACGGAAGCCAGCACCATGGTGAAGGCAGCCACCGAAGCCGGAGTCAGCACCGCGAAGGGCGAGGAGAGTCGGAAGGCGGAAGCAAAAGATCACATCGGCCCCCTCGCAGGTCTCCCTCACCACCACCTAGCGGTGGGGGCGGAGGGGGAGGCGGCGGCTGGAGATCGCGCTCTCGCTCAAAATCCCCCCGCCACGGCTCGCGTGACGCACGGGAATGTCTCAATGAATACAGAACTGATTACATAGGCCCAAAGTGCTTTGGTAGGATGATTCGAGAGGAACCAATGCCAAGGATGAACCTCAAGCTACCCGGAAACCTGAAGACCTATGACGGCACCGAAAGGCCGGATACCTGGATTGAGGATTACTACAATGCAGTAACCTTTACCGGAGGAACCCCTAATATCGCCTGCCGCATGCTTCAGCTGTTCCTTGTGGGTCCAGCCCGGATCTGGCTCAGCGACCTCGAGAAGAATTCCATCTTTTGCAGGTTTGACCTGAAGACCACCTTCGAAAAGCACTTCAGGGGCACCTACAAGAGACCTGCCACGACAAGCGACTTACAGGCATGTATCCAGAAAAAGGGTGAAACATCAAGGAATTTTCTCACCCGATGGTTGGCATGCAGAAACGAGTGTGAAAATGTCGATCACACCACAGCTATGCACGCCTTTATAGGAGGACTGCAGAGGGGAGGATTGCTGCGCCACAAGCTCACTTGCTTGGCTAACGCAAACAAACTGACTTTGGATGACATGATCTCCATTGCCGGCGATCATACGCCGCCGATGACGACGCGAGTGGAGATCTTGCAGCCACAGCAATTCCCCAGCATCAGCAAAAGAAGAACCGTGATAACGGTAACACCAGCGGCACTAAGCGGAAAAACCCACCTGATGACCAGAAGAGTGGCGGATCCGATATGGTCGCCATGGCTTTCCAGCGTGGAGGTCAAGGTGGCGGAAGAGGCCGCGGCCGCGGAGGCGGAGCCGGCAGGGGCCAGCAGCGTGGCGACGAGGTCACCGCTGCCGGAACCCGCGCCCCCCAAACATACGAGGAATACAGAGACATGCCTTGCCTGGCCCACATGGATCCGGCTACAGGGAAGTCCACTCATACTAACCGTAACTGCCAATGGGTCAACGATCTCAAAGCTGACCCGGAAGCGGGATACAAGCGAGCCCGAAGCACCACCCACGCGGCAAAGGAGGCAAGGGCAAGAACAAGGACAAAGAGGAAGACAGTTCCGAGGCAATGGATGAGGATGACGCTTCGCCGGACCTCAAGGACGGATCCGCGACTAAATCCAACCCCTTTGGCAAAAAGAGTGTGGGCGCGTACCACACCTTCCTCGGAACCCCAACACTCCGCGCAAGCAAGTCAGCTCTCCGGATCCTGAACGCCACAGTTCCGGCTGTGCCGCAGTATGTCAGGTGGTCGGAAGTCCCGTGCACGTTTGATAGGCAGGATCACCCTACCATTGTGCCAAAAGAATGCTACGCCTTGGTTATAAGTCCCCGCATTGACGGGTATGACTTCTCCAAGTGCCTCATGGATGGCGGGGCCAGCTTGAACATCATGTACCTGGAGACTCTGGAAAGGATGAACCTTACCAAGGAGCAGCTTAAACATAGCACCACTGAATTTCATGGTGTGGTTCCGGGTAAAAAGGCGAATTCCCTTGGCAGCATCAGACTTCCCGTGGCCTTCGGCGATATCAATAATTTCCGCGAAGAGATGATCACGTTTGAGGTCGTGCCCTTCAAGAGTTCCTACCACGTCATCTTCGGCAGGCCCACCTATCACAAGTTCCACGCAAGAGCGCGCTACATCTACAACAAGCTCAAGATTCCGGGTCCCAATGGTATGATTACCGTATCCGGAGACTACAAGAAGGCTCATGAGTGCGAGTTGGGCGAAGCCACCTTCGCAGAGTCTGTGATATCTGGAGAGGAGCTGAAAGGCTACAGAGCCGCGGTGGATCCAACTGAAATGCAGATCACCAAGAAACAGATCTCCGAACAGAAAAACTCCTTCAAGGCCGCGATAGAGACCAAGAAAGTCAACTTCAAGGAAGGGGATGCTACCAAGCAGGTCTCGGTCAGAGCCAACATGGACCCCAAATAGGAAGACGCGCTCGTCGAGTTCCTCCGAGCTAACATGGATATCTTCGCATGGCAACCTTCTGACATGTCCGGAGTACCAAGGGAACTCGCCGAGCACTACCTCAACATAAACCCGGGGCTAAACCGGTGAAGCAAGCTATGCGACGCTTTGGAGATAAGAAGCGCCGCGCCATAGGAATGGAATTAGCAAAGTTACTAGAGGCAGGTTTTGTAATAGAAGTTATCCATACCGATTGGGTCGCAAATCCCGTCCTTGTACCCAAAAAGAATTCTGAAATACTAAGAATGTGCATCGATTACTCCGGCTTGAACAAGCATTGTCCGAAGGATCTGTTTCCCCTGCCGCGCATTGACCAAGTCATTGATTCGATGGCAGGGGTGGAACTTCTGTGTTTTCTTGACGCATATTCCGGGTATCATCAGATCCGGATGAAGAAGTCCGACCAAAAGGCGACCTCGTTCATCACCCCATTTGGCACTTCTCGCTATGTTACTATGCCATTTGGCTTAAAAAACGCAGGTGCCACCTACCAACGTACGATGCAGCGGTGCCTGAAGGACCAAATTGGCCGGAACGTACACGCTTACGTTGACGACATCGTGGTCATGACCCGGAAAGGATCCGACTTGATCAACGACCTCGCAGAAAACTTTGAGAATCTCCGCCGGTACAAGATGATGTTAAATCCGCTGAAGTGCGTCTTTGGCGTTCCTGCCGGAAAACTCCTTGGCTTCATCGTCTCTAATAGGGGCATTGAAGTTAACCCGGAGAAAATCAAGGCAATCTTGTGCATCAAAAGGCCAACTTGTCTCAAAGATGTGCAACGACTAACTGGTTGTGTTGCTGCAATCAGCAGGTTTGTTTGCCGTCTTGGCGAGAAGGCACTACCCCTGTACAAGCTATTGAAGAAGACAGACAAATTTGTGCCGGGACGAGGCAGCAGATGCGGCGCTTCAAGGGTTGAAGGAAATACTCACCTCCCCACCTATCCTAGCGGCACCGAGGAGAGTCGAGCCTATGCTCCTTTACTTGGCAGCCTACTAACAGAGTCATCGGCCTCGTCATCGTGGTGGAGCGACAGGAAGAAGGACATGAGTATGGAGTCCAAAGACCAGCCTACTACATCGGTGAAGTGCCGACGGAATCCAAACAAAGATACCCTCACTTTCAAAAGCTAGCCTATGGAGTATTCCCGGGTAGCAGGAAGCTGAGACACTACTTCCGGGAGCATCCGAGTAATGAGTCGTGAGCAAGGCTCCGTTGTCAACGATTCTCAATAACGCTGACGCAACAGGACGCACAGCAAAATGGGGCATTGAGTTATCCGCCTTCGACATCAACTACAAAGCCAGAACCGCGGTTAAATCCCAAATCCTGGCAGATTTCATTGCAGATTGGACAGAAGCTCCGGATATAAATTTGGAGCCGGAACCAGAGACATGGGTTATGCACTTCGATGGATCCAAACAGCATCAAGGCTCAGGAGCCGGAGTCACCCTGAAGTCCCCTACCGGAGAAGAACTGCAGTACGTTCTGCAGATCCACTTCGAAGCTACAAACAACATGGCGGAATACGAGGCTCTACTACACGGTATGCGCATCGCTAAGGAGATAGGGATCAAGCACATTATTTGCTGCGGAGATTCCGACTTGGTGGCACAGCAAGTAGCCGGAACCTGGAACGCCAGAAACTCCGTCATGGCGGCTTACAGAGATGAAGTTGACGAGATCGCCAAGTGCTTCCTCGGATACGAAGTCAAGTACGTCAGGAGAGACGACAACGCAGCGGTAGACATGCTATCCAAGCTCGGATCCGGCAGGAAACCAATTCCGCCTGGTATTTTGCATCTACGGATACCCTCGGTAAAGGGCGCTAACCCGGAAAACCCAGATGTGGCAGTATCTCCGGCTAGAGAAGTGATGGCTATCATTCCGGCTCGGACGCAGCCTTTCCTGGACTACCTCATCGATCAGAAGTTGCCTGAGGACGAGGTCCTCGCACGACAGATCATCAGACGAGCAAGATCCTACACAATCGTTGACGGACAGCTCTACAAACGAAGCGCAACAGGGGTATTTCTCAAATGCGTGTCTAACCAAGACGGTATTGAGATACTCAGAGAGATCCATGCAGGGGACTGCGGGCATCATGCCGCTCCCAGGTCACTCGTTGCAAAAGCTTTTCGGCTTGGATTTTACTGGCTCACAGCTAAAGAAGATGCTGATAAGTTGGTAAAAACCTGCCGAGGTTGTCAGTACTACGCTGATGTCTACGCACGCTTCTACTCCTGAAGACAGTGTTGGGCCTCTAAGAGCAGAGGTTTGTAGAAGAGCAGCAAGTTTCCCTTAAGTGAATCACCCAAGGTTTATCGAACTCAGGGAGGAAGAGGTCAAAGATATCCCTCTCAAGCAACCCTGCAATCACGATACAAGAAGTCTCTTGTGTTCCCAACACACCTAATACACTTGTCAGATGTATAGGTGCACTAGTTCGGCGAAGAGATAGTGAAATACAAGTGGTATGAATGAATATGAGCAGTAGTAATGAGCGCCGTGAAAATAGCTTGCTGGCGTGCAGTTGATGGTAGTAATATTGCAGGAAGTAAAGATGCAGTAGAACAGTAAATAAGCGATGATTGAAGTATTTGGAAACAAGGCCTAGGGGTCATACTTTCACTAGTGGACACTCTCAACATTGCAATCATAATTGAATATAAATATAAGCACTTCACTATGCTATTCTGAATTACTCTCTGGCAAGATAACGAACACTAATTCATCATGTAGGCAAACCTTAAAGATGTATTCCCAAGTACTAATAAACACCCCACGCCGTCACTTCGTGAACATTCATAGGAGGTACTAACACACCACAATTTCATAGAGGCATCCAACTCAAATCATAACTCGGTGAATAAGTATTCTGTGAAATATAGCCTAAGAGACCCACACGGTGCACACACTGTCACCTTTACACACGTGGTACAAGGAGTCTCCGGAGATCACATAAGTAAAATCCACTTGAATAGCATAACGACATCTAGATTACAAGCTCATCATATGGATCTCAATCATGTAAGGCAGCTCATGAGATCATTGTATTGAAGTACATGGAAGAGAGATTAACCACATAGCTACCGGTACAGCCCTTAGCCTCGATGGAGAACTACTCCCTCCTCATGGGAGACAACGAGCGTTGATGAAGATGGCGGTGGTGTCGATGGAGATGCCTTCCGGGGCACTTCCCCGTCCCGGCGGCGTGCCGGAACGGAGACTTCCGTCCCCCAGATCTTGGCTTCGCGATGGCGGCGGCTCTGGAAGGTTTCTCGTACCGTGGCTTTTCCGTATCGAAGATTTAGGTCAGGGACCTTTAAATAGGCGAAGAGGCGGAGTCGGAGGGGGCCTGGGGCCACCACACAATAGGGGGGCGCGCCTGGCTCCTTGGCCGCGCCGCCACCACGTGTGGGCCCCCCAGGGTTCCCCTCTGGTGGCTCTCGGGTGTTCTGGAAGCTTCGTGGAATTCTAAGATGCTGGGCGTTGATTTCGTCCGATTCCGAGAATATTTCCTTACTAGAATTTCCGAAACCAAAAACAGCGAGAAAACGAGAACTGGCACTTCGGCATCTTGTCAATAGGTTAGTTCCGGAAAACGCATAATAATGACATAAAGTGTGTATAAAACATGTGAGTATCATCATAAAAGTAGCATGGAACATAAGAAATTATAGATACGTTTGAGACGTATCAAGCATCCCCAAGCTTAGTTCCTACTCGCCCTCGAGTAGGTAAACGATAACAAGGATAATTTCTGAAGTGACATGCTATCATAATCTTGATCATACTATTGTAAAGCATATGAGATGAATGCAGCGATTCGAAGCAATGATGAAGATAATGAGTAAACAAATGAATCATATAGCAAAGACTTTTCATGAATAGTACTTTCAAGACAAGCATCAATAAGACTTGCATAAGAGTTACTCATAAAGCAATAAATTCAAAGTAAAGGCATTGAAGCAACACAAAGGAAGATATAAGTTTCAGCGGTTGCTTTCAACTTCAACATATATATCTCATGGATAATTGTCAACACAAAGTAATATAACAAGTGCAATAAGTAAACATGTAAGAATCAATGCACACAGTTGATACAAGTGTTTGCTCCTGGGATAGAAAGAATAGGTAAACTGACTCAACAATAAAGTAGAAGATAGGCCCTTCGCAGAGGGAAGAATGGATTACTATATTTGTGCTAGAGCTTTTCATTTTGAAAACAAGAAACAATTTTGTCAACGGTAGTAATAAAGCATATGTGTTATGTATAAGATATCCTATAAGTTGCAAGCCTCATGCATAGTATACCAATAGTGCTCGCACCTTGTCCTAATTAGCTTGGATTAACATGGATTATCATTGCATAGCATATGTTTCAACCAAGTGTCACAAAGGGGTACCTCTATGCCGCCTCGTACAAAGGTCTAAGGAGAAAGCTCGCATTGGATTTCTCGCTTTTGATTATTCTCAACTTAGACATCCATACCGGGACAACATAGACAACGGATAATGGACTCCTCTTTAATGCAAAGCATTCAACAACGAGATAATATTCTCATAAGAGATTGAGGATTGATTGTCCAAACTGAAACTTCCACCATGGATCATGGCTTTAGTTAGCGGCCCAATGTTCTTCTCTAACAATATGCATACTCAAACCATTTGATCATGAAAATCGCCCTTACTTCGGACAAGACGAACATGCATAGCAACTCACATGATATTCAACAAAGGTAAAAGTTGATGGCGTCCCCAGAAACATGGTTACCGCTCAACAAGCAACTTATTAAGAAATAAGACACATAAGTACATATTCTTCACCACAATAGTTTTTAAGGCTACTTTCCCATGAGCTATATATTGCAAAGGCAAATAATAGAATTTTAAAGGTAGCACTCAAGTAATGTACTTTGGAATGGCAGAGAAATACCATGTGGTAGGTAGGTATGGTGGACACAAATGGCATAGTTTTTGGCTCAAGGATTTGGATGCACGAGAAGAATTCCTCTCAATACAAGGCTAGGCTAGCAAGGTTGTTTGAAGCAAACTCAAGTGTAAAAGGTGCAGCAAAGCTCACATATGAACATATTGTAGGTATTATAAGACTTTATATTGTCTCCTTGTTGTTCAAACATCTTAACCAGAAAATATCTAGACTCTAGAGAAACTAATCATGCAAACCAAATTTTAACAAGCTCTATGTAGTTCTTCATTAATAGGTGCAAAGTACATGATGCAAGAGCTTAAACATGATATATATGAGCGCATCAATTGCCAAGTATCAAATTATTCAAGACATTATACCAATTACCACATGCAGCATTTTCTGTTTCCAACCAAATAGCGATGAACGAAGCAGTTTCAACCTTCGCCATGAACATTAAAAATAAAGCTAAGAACACATGTGTTAATATGCAACAGCGGAGCGTGTCTCTCTCCCACACAAGCATGAATTTATTCAAACAAAAATAAAAATAAAAACAAACAGACGCTCCAAGTAAAGCACATAAGATGTGACGGAATAAAAATATAGTTTCACTAGAGGTGACCTCGATAAGTTGTCGATGAAGAAGGGGATGCCTTGGGCATCCCCAAGCTTAGATGCTTGAGTCTTCTTGAAATATGCAGGGATGAACCACGGGGGCATCCCCAAGCTTAGATTTTTCACTCTTCTTGATCATATTGTATCATCCTCCTCTCTTGACCCTTGAAAACTTCCTCCACACCAAACTCAAAACAAACTCATTAGAGGGTTAGTGCATAATCAAAAATTCACATATTCAGAGGTGACATAATCATTCTTAACACTTCCGGACATTGCACAAAGCTACTGGAAGTTAATGGAACAAAGAAATCCATCCAACACAAAAAAAAAGGCAATGCGAAATAAAAGGCAGAATCTGTCAAAACAGAACAGTCCGTAAAGACGAATTTTTAGAGGCACCAGACTTGCTCAGATGAAAATGCTCAAATTGAATGAAAGTTGCGTACATATCTGAGGATCACGCACGTAAATTGGAAGATTTTTCTGAGTTA
The DNA here is from genome assembly GCF_022539505.1 of Lolium rigidum. NCBI lineage: Eukaryota > Viridiplantae > Streptophyta > Magnoliopsida > Poales > Poaceae > Lolium > Lolium rigidum. Next base: position 180,603,965 of record NC_061509.1, read on the forward strand.
CCTACAGAGAATCATACTCAAATTCGTGACAGCAAGAAATCTGTTTCTGTGCAGTAATCCAAATCTAGTATGACTTTACTATCAAAGATTTTACTTGGCACAACAATGCAATAAAATAAAGATAAGGAGAGGTTGATACAGTAGTAACAACTTCCAAGACTCAAATATAAAACAAAATTGCTGTAGTAAAATAAAGACATGGGTTATCTCCCAAGAAGTGCTTTCTTTATAGTCATTAAGATGGGCTCAGCAGTTTTAATGATGCACTCATAAGGATGAGAGTTGAAGAAAAGAGAGCATCAAGAAGCAAGTATGAGACAAATTTAAGTCTAACCCACTTCCTATGAAAAGGAATCTTGTAAATAAACAAGTCATGTAAGCATAATGCAACAAGCATGGAAAGGCAACACAAGTGCAACTTCAAGATTCTCAACATAGAGATGGGAAACTTAATATTATTCAGATGCATATAACCATGTTTCCCTCTCTCATAATAACTTTCAGTAGTATCATGAACAAACTCAACAATATAACTATCAAATGAAACATTCTTATCATGAGCTATATGCATAAAATTATTACTCTCCACATAAGCATAATCAATTTTAGTTGTAGCGGGAGCAAATTCAACAAAGTAACTATCATTATTATTCTCATCAAGTGTAGGAGGCATAGTATAATCACAATAAAATTTAATCTCCATAGTAGGCGGCACCAAAAGACCACTATCATTATAATCATCATAAATAGGAGGAAAAGTATCATCAAAGAAAATTTTCTCCTCAATGCTTGGGGGGCTAAAAATATCATGCTCATCAAAACCAGCTTCCCCAAGCTTAGAACTTTCTATATCATTATCAACAATGGTGTTCAAAGCGTTCATACTAATATCATTGCTACTAGCATGCAAATAAGGTTCCATAGGTTTTTTAATTTTCACATCAAACAATCCATGTCTTAACTCAGGAAATAGAATAAGAAGCTCATTGTTTTCCATTATGCCTAACTAGTGTAAACAAGAAACAAAAAGATGCAATTGCAGGATCTAAAGGAAATAGCTTTGAGCACTTACAACGGCACCAGAAAATAACTTAGTTACCTGGGACCGGAGTATGAGTGCCTTTTACCTTACCTCCCCAGCAACAGCGCCAGAAAATAACTTGATGTTTACGCACGCTTCTATTCGTGTAGACAGTGTTGGGCCTCCAAGAGCAGAGGTTTGTAGAAGAGCAGCAAGTTTCCCTTAAGTGAATCATCCAAGGTTTATCGAACTCAGGGAGGAAGAGGTCAAAGATATCCCTCTCAAGCAACCCTGCAATCACGATACAAGAAGTCTCTTGTGTCCCCAACACACCTAATACACTTGTCGGATGTATAGGTGCACTAGTTCGGCGAAGAGATAGTGAAATACAAGTGGTATGAATGAATATGAGCAAGTAGTAACGGCGCCTGAAAATAGCTTGCCGGCGTGCGGTTGATGGTAGTAATATTGCAGGAAGTAAAGATGCAAGTAGAACAAGTAAATAAGCGATGATTGCGGTATTTGGAAACAAGGCCTAGGGATCATACTTTCACTAGTGGACACTCTCAACATTGCAATCATAATTGAATATAAATATAAGCACTTCACTATGCTATTTTGAATTACTCTCTGGCAAGATAACGAACACTAATTCATCATGTAGGCAAACCTTAAAGATGTATTCCCAAGTACTAATAAACACCCCACGCTGTCACTGTGAGCATTGATACGTCCAATTTGCATCCCTATTTTATATCATAATTTGCTGTTATTCATTGATATATTTCATATTGGGCACAATACTTATGTTATTTCATCTATTTTGCATGTTTCATGATTATTTGGAGATCGCGCACCGGAGCCAGGATTCTGCTGGAAAAAGCACCGTCAGGATGCAATATTTCGGAAGATCAACCGTGGAAGGAAATTTCACCAAAAATCCTATTTTTCCAGATGACGAAGGAAGCCAGAAGGGGGAGCCAGCTGGACCCAAGGTGGGCCCAGACCATAGGGCGGCGCGGCCCATGGCTCCGGCCGCGCCACCATGTGGTGTGGGGCCCCCACAGCCCCTTTCGCCTCCTTTTCTTCGCGAAACCCTTCGTCCCGAAAACCTAAGCCACGGAGGGATCCTCACGAAGGGTTACAGCCGCCGCCTCGCGGGGCGGAGAACACCGAGAGAGAAAGAGCTCTCCGGCGGGTAGGAATCCGCCGGGGAAATTCCCTCCCGGAGGGGGAAATCGACGCCATCGTCACCGCCATCAAGCTGGACATCATCTCCATCACCATCACCATCATCTTCATCATCATCACCGCCATCTCCACCGCTGCACCTCGTCACCGCTGTAGCAATTTGGGTTTGATCTTGATTGTTTGATAGGGGAAACTCTCCCGTACTCGATTTCTACTTGTTATTGATGCTATTGAGTGAAACCATTGAACCAAGGTTTATGTTCAGATTGTTATTCATCATCATATCACCTCTGATCATGTTCCATATGATGTCTCGTGAGTAGTTCGTTTAGTTCTTGAGGACATGGGTGAAGTCTAAATGTTAGTAGTGAACTATGGTTGAGTAATATTCAATGTTATGATATTTAAGTTGTGGTGTTATTCTTCTAGTGGTGTCGTGTGAACGTCGACTACACGACACTTCACCATTTATGGGCCTAGGGGAATGCATATTGTACTCGTTTGCCAATTGCGGGGTTGCCGGAGTGACAGAAACCTAAACCCCCGTTGGTATATCGATGCAGGAGGGATCGCAGGATCTCAGAGTTTAAGGCCGTGGTTAGATTTATCTTAATTACTTTCTTGTAGTTGCGGATGCTTGCAAGGGGTATAATCACAAGTATGTATTAGTCCTAGGAAGGGCGGTACATTAGCATAGGTTCACCCACACAACACTTATCAAAACAATGAAGATTAATCAGCTATATGTAGCGAAAGCACTAGACTAAAATCCCGTGTGTCCTCGAGAACGTTTGGTCATTATAAGTAAACAAACCGGCTTGTCCTTTGTGCTAAAAAGGATTGGGCCACTCGCTGCAATTATTTCTCTCGCACTTTACTTACTTGTACTTATTTCATCTCGCTATATCAAAACCCCCGAATTCTTGTCCGTGAGCATTTACGGTGAATCCTTCATCGAAACCGCTTGTCAACACCTTCCGCTCCTCGTTGGGTTCGACACTCTTATTTATCGAAAGTACTACGATACACCCCCTATACTTGTGGGTCATCAAGACTATTTTCTCGGCGCCGTTGTCCGGGAGTGAAGCGCTATTGGTAAGTGGAATTGGTAAGGAAAACCTTTACTCGTTTGTGCTGATTTTATTTCTCGCTCGTCGCTATAAGTCATTATGGGGAGATCTTCTCTTCAATTTCTATTTGGGAAATCTACTACTACTGCAACGGTAGTGGATGAGGCGCCAGGTGAGGAAGTAATACCATATAAAATATCTATGAAAATTATTGAACGTGTTATGGATAACCGCTATGAAGGGGATGGAACTGTCCATCCCGGTGATCATTTACTGTTTTTGCATGAATTATGCGGGTTATTCAAATGTGCAGGTATTGCTATGAATGAAGTTAGAAAGAAACTATTCTCTATATCGCTGTCTGGTAAAGCGGCGCATTGGTATAAATTGCTGAAGAATGGAGATTCTCTTGATTGGGAGGACATTGTGCCTTTATTTTATTCCAAATTTTATCCTCCAAGTGAAATTCACAAAGATCGGAACCGCATATATAATTTCTGGCCTCATGATGGAGAGAGTATTTCCCAAGCTTGGGGGAGATTGAAGTCTTTAATGCTCAAATGCCCCATTCATGAGCTTCCTGGTAATGTTATTATTGATAATTTCTATGCAAGATTTTCTTTTCAAGACAAGACCTTGCTGGATACTTCTTGTTCTGGATCATTTACACGCAACAAAGAAGAGTATAAAAGGGACCTTCTTGATCGGATCCAAGAAAATACTGAAGGTTGGGAGAACGACAAGGATAGAGAATCAGGTATAATTTATGATTATAAATGCATTGAAGCTTTTATGGATACTGATAAATTTCGTAATATGAGTGCTACATATGGTCTTGATTCTCAAGTTGCTGCAAATCTTTATAAAGCTTTTGCCTCTCATTATGAATTACCTAAGAAGAATTTTGACAAGTATCATGAACCGTATAAAGATAAAATTGATTCATCTATTAATAAATGTGTTGTAGTTGAAACTGCTGATCATGTTATTCCTGAAGCTTATATTGAAAAAACTCCTTTTCCTGCTAAAATGAAGGAGTACTCCGTTATAAATAGTGCGGTTCATAAAAGTGAAAAGAAATCTATAGAACCTGAAGAACAAATAAAAGTTGAACTCTGTTGTTGCAATAGTTAAAGATCTTGTCACCGAAAATGTGGAGGATGGTCATATTATTTTCTGTGAAGATGCTTCTAATATTGTTTCACATCCTAATAAACCCAAACAAGCTAGTGTTCCTATGCTATCTGTTAGAATTGGTGATCATTGCTATTATGGTTTATGTGATATCGGTGCAAGTGTTAGTGCTATACCTTATGAGCTTTACGCGGAGATTATGCACGAAATTGATTCTTGTGAACTTGAAGATATTGATGTGGTTATTCAGTCGGCTAATAGAGAAACTATTTCTCCAATTGGTATTGTTCGAGATGTGGAAGTTCTATGTGGCAAGATTAAATATCCCGCTGACTTTTTGGTACTTGGTTCTGCTCGCTAGTGATTATTGTCCTATCATTTTTGGTAGACCTTTTCTAAATACTTGTGGAGCTATTATAGATTGCAAGAAAGAGAAAATTTTGACTAAATTTGATGGTGAATCTTATGAGTTTAACTTCTCTAAATGTACCAAAACTCCTTATAAAGCAGATTTGCCTAGTAATGATTTTAAAATGGATCAGTGTGCATCTATTGTTCTTGTTCCTAATAATCCTTTGCAGCAACACTTGGAGAATAGCGAGAGTGAAGTTTTTAGGAAAGAAAGAGATGAGCTTGAGGAGATTTTTCTTCGCCAACCTATTCTCAAGCATGATTTACCTGAGTGGAAGATTTGGGTACAACACCGCCACCAAAGGAAGATCCTGTTTTTGATTTAAAGCCTTTGCCCGATAATCTTAAATATGCTCATATTGATGATAAGAAAATATATCCTGTTATTATTAGTTCTAAGCTTACGAGTTTGAAGAAGAAAGATTATTGCAAATATTGAAGAAACACCGAGGTGCTATTGGCTATACTCTTGATGACTTGAAGGGGATTTCTCCCTCTATTTGCCAACACGCCATTAATATGGAAGATGATGCAAAGCCCGTTGTTGAACCTCGGCGTCGTCTAATTCCCAAGATGAAGGATGTGGTAAGAAATGAGGTATTACGACTTCTTGAAGCTGGTATTATATATCCTATTGCCGATAGTAGATGGGTTAGTCATGTGCATTGCGTTCCTAAGAAAGGAGGAATGATCTGTTGTGCCTAATGATAATGATGAGATCATACCTCAAAGAGTAGTTGTAGGGTATAGAATGTGCATTGATTATCGAAAAGTTAATAAGGTTACTAAAAAAGATCATTACCCTTTACCATTTATTGATCAAATGCTAGAAAGATTGTCTAAAAATACTCATTTTTGCTTTCTTGATGGTTATTCTGGGTTTTCGCAAATTGTCTGTTAAAACTAAAGATCAAGAGAAAACCACCTTTACTTGTCCCTATGGAACTTATGCTTATAGGCGTATGCCTTTTGGTTTATGTAATGCTCCTGCTACTTTTCAAAGATGCATGTCTGCTATTTTTCATGGCTTTTGTGAGAGTATTGTGGAAGTATTCATGGATGATTTTTCCGTCTATGGGAATTCTTTTGATAGTTGCTTGCGAAACCTTGATAAAGTTTTGCGGAGATGTGAAGAAACTAACCTTGTTCTTAATTGGGAGAAATGCCACTTTATGGTTAATGAAGGAATTGTATTGGGACATAAAATTTCTGAGAAAGGTATTGAAGTTGATAGAGCTAAAGTTGAAGCCATTGAGAAGATGCCCTATCCGAGGGATGTTAAAGGTATTCGTAGTGTTCTTGGTCATGTTCGGGTTTTATAGGAGATTTATTAAAGATTTCTCCAAGATTTCAAAGCCTCTTACTAATCTTCTTCAAAAAGATGTACCTTTTATTTTTGATGATGATTGTAAGGAAGCTTTTGAAACTCTAAAGAAAGCCTTAACAAGCTGCTCCTATAGTTGAACCTCCCGATTGGAATTTACCTTTTGAAATTATGTGTGATGCTAGTGATTTTGCTTGTAGGCGCTGTTCTTGGACAGCGAGTAGATAAAAAACTGAATGTTATTCATTATGCTAGTAAAACTCTTGATGCTGCTCAAAGAAATTATGCTACTACTGAAAAAGAATTGTTAGTCGTAGTCTTTGCTTGTGATAAATTTAGATCTTATATTGTTGATTCAAAAGTTACGATTCATACCGATCATGCTCGCAATTAGATACCTTATGACAAAGAAAGATGCTGAGCCGAGGCTTATTAGATGGGTACTTCTTTTGCAAGAATTTGATTTACATATTGTAGATAGGAAAGGTGCTGATAATCCTCGTTGCTCGATAATTTGTCTAGATTGGAAAATATTGCTTATGATCCCGTTCTCGTTAATGATAGTTTTCTAAATGAACAATTGGCTGTAATAAAGGTGAGCTCGCGAGACAGTCCTTGGTATGCTGATTATGCTAACTTTATTGTTTCCAAGTACTTGCCTCCAACCTTTTCAGCTCAGCAGAGGAGGAAATTCTTTTATGACTTGAGGCATTATTTCCGGGATGACCCACACTTATATAAAGAAGGAGTGGATGGTATTCTGCGAAGGTGTGTTCCCGAATATGAACAACAAGAGATATTGAGTAAATGTCATGGTAGTGCTTATGGAGGACATCACGCCGGAGATAGAACCGCGCAAAAGGTTCTACAATCAGGTTTTTATTGGCCAACTCTCTTCAAAGATGCAAGGAAGTTTATTCTATCTTGTGATGAATGTCAAAGGGTTGGTAATATTTCCGTGACGCAATGAAATGCCTATGAATTATACTCTTGTTATTGAACCGTTTGATTGTTGGGGATTTGACTTCATGGGACCTTTTCCCTCTTCAGAAGGTAACACTCATATACTTGTTGCTCGTTGATTATGTTACTAAATGGGTGGAAGCCATACCTACAAAAAGTGCCGACGGTGAGACCTCTTTAAAAATGCTTTTAGATATTATTTTTCCTAGATTTGGAGTACCTAGATATATTATGACCGATGGAGGTTCTCATTTTATTCATGGAGGTTTTAGAAAAACTCTTGCTAGGTATGGTATTAATCATAGAATTGCTTCCGCTTATCACCCTCAAACTAGTGGTCAAGTAGAATTATCAAATAGGGAGATTAAATCTATTTTGGGAAAGACCGTTAATAAATCTAGAAAGAATTGGGCTAGTAAATTGAAAGAAGCGCTATGGGCTTATAGAACTGCTTATAAAAACCCCATGGGAATGTCACCTTATAAAATGGTTTACGGAAAAGCTTGTCATTTACCTTTAAAACTAGAACACAAAGCTTATTGGGCCGTTAGAGAATTAAATAAAGATCCTAAACTTGCCGGTAATAAGAGGTTGCTACAATTAAGTTCTCTAGATGAATGGAGAAGTGAAGCTTATGAAAATGCTAAACTCTTTAAAGAGAAAGTTAAGAAATGGCATGATAGAAGGATCATCAAAAGATAGTTTAATATTGGGGATAAAGTCCTATTGTATCGGTCTCGTCTTAGACTCTTTGCAGGGAAATTACTCTCGAAATGGGAAGGACCATATGTTGTTGAGGAAGTGTATCGTTCAGGAGCAATTAAAATTAGCTCTCTCCAAGGCAATGCTACGCAAGTGGTGAATGGACAAAGACTCAAGCATTATATCTCAGGTGATTCTTATAATGTTGATGTTGATATTATTCAAGTGGAAACACCGGAGGCTTTCATCAAAGGACAAATTGACGAGTCCGCCGTAACTCGACTTTGAATAGGTAACAAGATCTGGTAATGAAAAGTTCGCAATTTACTTTCCGAACAATATTTTTGCTGTTTTTGGAAAATATGAAAAATTACGAGATCGAAACGGAGTGGAAAGGACGCACGAGGGCGTGCCACCATAGGCCGGCGCGGCCTGGCCTGGGCCCGCGCCGCCCTATGAGGGCACCACCTCGTCGCCCCTTTCCGACTCTGGTTCGACCTGGTACTTTCCGTTTGTTCTGAAAATCTTTATTATATAATCCCCCGGACCCCTGGAGGTCCGTATATCATTTTATCCACGTGTTTTGTTTCGAGCTGTTTCTGCCAGGATGTATTTTCAATCTAGGAGCACCATGGCCTCCGACAACAAGGGCAAAGGGCCTTCGAAGGAAGAAGTGAAAAGGGTGTCGCCAAAACAAGAGCAACAAGCTGTGGGGAGATTTATCTTAATTACTTTCTTGTAGTTGCGGATGCTTGCAAGGGGTATAATCACAAGTATGTATTAGTCCTAGGAAGGGCGGTACATTAGCATAGGTTCACCCACACAACACTTATCAAAACAATGAAGATTAATCAGCTATATGTAGCGAAAGCACTAGACTAAAATCCCGTGTGTCCTCGAGAACGTTTGGTCATTATAAGTAAACAAACCGGCTTGTCCTTTGTGCTAAAAAGGATTGGGCCACTCGCTCCAATTATTTCTCTCGCACTTTACTTACTTGTACTTATTTCATCTGCTATATCAAAACTCCCTGAATACTTGTCTGTGAGCATTTACAGTGAATCCTTCATCGAAACTGCTTGTCAACACCTTCTGCTCCTCGTTGGGTTCGACACTCTTATTTATCGAAAGTACTATGATACACCCCCTATACTTGTGGGTCATCAAGCATTCATAGGAGGTACTAACACACCACAATTTCATAGAGACATCCAACTCAAATCATAACTCAGTGAATAAGTATTCTGTGAAATATAGCCTAAGAGACCCACACGGTGCACACACTGTCACCTTTACACACGTGGGACAAGGAGTCTCCCGAGATCACATAAGTAAAATCCACTTGAATAGCATAACGACATCTAGATTACAAGCTCATCATATGGATCTCAATCATGTAAGGCAGCTCATGAGATCATTGTATTGAAGTACATGGAAGAGAGATTAACCACATAGCTACCGGTACAGCCCTTAGCCTCGATGGAGAACTACTCCCTCCTCATGGGAGACAGCAGCGTTGATGAAGATGGCGGTGGTTTCGATGGAGATGCCTTACGGGGGCACTTCCCCGTCTCGGCGACGTGCCGGAACAGAGACTTCTGTCCCCCAGATCTTGGCTTCGCGATGGCGGCGGCTCTGGAAGGTTTCTCGTACCGTGGCTTTTCCGTGTCGAAGATTTAGGTCAGGGACCTTTAAATAGGCGAAGAGGCGGAGTCGGAGGGGTCCTGGGCCACCACACAATAGGGGGGCGCGCCTGGCTCCTTGGCCGCGCCGCCACCACGTGTGGGCCCCCCAGGGTTCCCCTCTGGTGGCTCTCGGGTGTTCTGAAGCTTCGTGGAATTCTAAGATGCTGGGCGTTGATTTCGTCCGATTCCGAGAATATTTCCTTACTAGGATTTCTGAAACCAAAAACAGCAGAAAGCAGGAACTGGCACTTCGGCATCTCGTCAATAGGTTAGTTCCGGAAAACGCATAATAATGACATAAAGTGTGTATAAAACATGTGAGTATCATCATAAAAGTAGCATGGAACATAAGAAATTATAGATACGTTTGAGACGTATCATACGCCACTCAACCAAACGCTCCAGCCCAAGAGCTGAAGACCATCCCTATCACCTGGCCATTTGCGGTCTGGGGGCTCGATATGGTTGGTAAACAAAACAAATCATCTCCTGGCGGTTTTGAGTACCTCCTGGTCGCTGACAAGTTCAGTAAGTGGATCGAGGCAAAGCCAGTGAGAAAAGCCGACGGTGCTACAGCACTAAAATTCGTTTGCAGCCTCGTGATGAGATTCGGCATCCCACACAGCATAATCACAGATAATGGCACAAACTTCGCACAGGGAGAATTAAAGGATTACTGTGAGGAAGTTGGGATCAGGCTAGACCTTTCTTCGTGGCTCATCCACAGTCCAATGGTCGAGTCGAAAGAGCCAATGGTCTCATATTATCGGGAATTAAGCCACGCCTTGAAGAACCGTCGTGATGCGCAGCCGGAGCTTGGGCTGATGAGTTGGACTCTGTCTTGTGGAGTTTACGAACTACCCCTAACAGATCAACAGGATTCACTCCGTTCTTCCTGGTATATGGATCCGAAGTTGTGCTCCCCTCCGACATCATCCATGATTCACCGCGAGTCTCCGCCTATAATGAAGAAACTGCTGACGAGGCCTGATCAAAGAAGCTCGGAACTTAGCATACCAACGTTCCACCATTTACCAGCAGAAGCTCCAACGCTACCATAGTCGTCGAGTTCGGAATCGCTCGTTCATGGCCGGAGACCTGGTCCTCCGCCTTCGCCAGGTGAAAGATCATAAGTTGCAATCTCCATGGGAAGGACCCTTTGTCGTTAGCAAAGTACTTCACAACGTATCGTACTACCTTGTCGATTTCCGGGAGCTAAAGGATAGACCTGCTAGCCGAGTACCGGAAACGCAAGCGAGAGCATCCGGATGACATCTACGACGAAACAGATCGCCCTTGGAACATTGCACAGCTACGTCCTTTCCACACTTAGCACAATTTTCCGAGTTACATACTTTGTAATAGTTATACATGATCAATGAAATAAAGCTTTTGGTTCACTCTTTGAGTCTTTTACCTCCTTTACTTATTCATTTTTGGATCATGTATGTTTTCCGACTAAACCCGTAGAGCTGGATATTTCCGCCTAGGCGTGTATGAAAGTTGTGATTTTTAAAAATCGTCCTTTAGGACGTAAGCTTAAGTTTTCTGGTGGAAATATTTTCTGTTGCGAATTCGTGGATTCCTAGTAGCGATTTCCGGCACCTTGGCTGGGGGCTTGTTTCCGCGGTTATTGACGGACTGCCATTGGGCTTCGTCGCCGCTGGCGAGCGTTTCCGGCCAAAGGTCTTCCGGCTCGCGGAAGGTCAAGCGAGTACGCCGGAAAATATAGAAATCAGCACTTGCTTTCCAACAAAATGAAACATGCAAATAATATCAAAGGATTGCAGGATAAGTAGTTTCCGCACATGCATAGCTGTTTCGTCCCTAGCTACTTAAGAAAATAAGTTATATTACAAACCCACTCCGGGGCCAAAATGATACATCATTGTCTCATTGTTTCACAGGATCCCTACTCGGAGGACTGATCTTCGTCAGATGCTACGTAGGCGGAGCCATCGCCAGAGTCGTCGCCGGAACCAATGCCGGAGTTGCCATCGGAGTATTCTTCGGACTGATCAGCGCTCGATCCGGAACCCTCTGCGTCGCCCTCTTCAGCATTTTCCTCCTCGTCTTCCGCATCCGAGAAGCCCTTGGGGAGATCGTACTTGTTATACTAGAACGAGTGATTAACTCGCCCAACAAATATGCGATCAAACCCTTTGGTTTCCGCGAGGATGGAGCGCATGTTGGTACCCTTAGGAGTATCACGCACCACGTCCGCGAACTTCATGGCGGGGAAGTGCGCCTTGCAGGTGGCTAAGACGAGAGAGGCGACTCCGCGAGCAGAAGATTCTTGCCAATCTTTGATAAGTTCCGGCACCTGCCACATAAGCTTGGTCATAGTGTCAATCACTGTGGTCTTGGCTCTCTTCAAAGACAGGGATTTGGCGATTCCGCGACACGCCTCGACTAGCTCGTCGATGGAACTCCGCGCTTCATCGTACGCTTCCGTCCTCTTGAGGGTTGCATCCTTGGACCATTCAAACCCAAGACTCGCTGTGAAAAAGGGAATCAGATCCCTCGCGGACATGAGCAACATATGATAAAGTCGGAGCTAAAGCGTAAAGGATGCTTACGGAAGATCATCTTGTCGATAGCCTCCGCCTCCGCTTCTTGAACTTTATTTTTGGCCACTAAGGATGTTACCCTATGCTGGCTCTTCTTAAGTTTGTCAGCGAGTTCCGCCAGGTCACGGGCGTGCTTTTCAGAGAGCTCCTTCCTCGTCAAATTCTCCTTCTCGGAGGATTCTTTAATAAAGGCCTTGAGGGATTCATTCTCTGCCTCGAGCACTTGGACTTTGGCGGATAGCTCGTCGAAGGCGGAGTGCTTAGCAGTTTCTTCTGTAGGCGGAAAATCGCACATGTTATGCATCATGAAAGATTATAGCAACATGCAACTTCAACCCGGAGTTCTTACCATTCAGGCGGGTCTCCAAGTGCTTTATAGCCTTCTGGCTATTTTCTGCATTCTGGCGCAGCCCTTCTATCCCCGTCATTTGCTCCAGCACGTGGGTGTGCAGATCTTCGTGCAGCTTCCGCGTGTTCTGAGAAGCAGACAAGAGTTAGCCGAATATTCAAAATTCTGGGGGCTGGCGAGGAGTTCAAAGTCTTGGATTAATAAAATTTTAAATTTCCGCCTAAGGTTCATATTGAAGAAAGCATCGGCTAACACATGTTACGCGGAAAAATGTCTAACCCAATGCTTGGGGGCTAGTGTTACCCGGCGCACCTCCTTATGCTTAGCAAAGAAGATCTTGAGATCGCTCTCGAGGTCGGAGAGCTCCTTCATCTCCGTATCTGCAGGCCCCCACACCTTCTCCATCATTGCGGAAACTTCCGCGTGGCGTTCTGAGAGAGGAAGCTTTTGCAGAGACGGAGTAGGTTGAGGGTCAGTTTGGAGCGTGCTGGTGGCATGAATAAGTTGCACCTTCTGCTCGTATTGCTCTGGTGTAGGTGCGGCGAAGGTGGCAGTTGGTCGCTCAGGCAGAGGCGCAGACAAAGATGCGCCCTTCCCGGAATCACCATGGCCAATTGGGTCTTCAGGAAGGTCATCAATATTGATGACGTCCTTGGGATCCGGCTTGGTGGCAGAGGAGGCCTTGGGCGGAACCTCGACCTCCGGCGTAACAGGGATGGAAGCCGGAGATGCTTGACCTTCTTCTTGAGGGCTCTTGGGGCCTTGGGTGGCTGGCTTGCGGAACTTTTGTAAAGGAAAAAGCATAGTGAGTGCTTGCTCGTGATAACAGAAGATTTTGAATTCGGAAATCGAGCATTCACCCGGAAGGCTTGAAGAATTGATGGATGTCGGGTCGGGATCTGTTGCTGGTGTCGATAAGTTTGAGGCGCTTCTTCTCCGCCTCTGCCTTCCGAGTAGCCGCAGTGCTAAGCACTTCGCGGGCGCGTTTGGCTGCAGGGTTGGAGGGAGCAGCCCTCTTCCTCTTGGAGGGGCGCGGAACCTCGGGAGCTTCCGCCTCCGACGCGGCTTCCGGATCCGTGTTGCCCATAGATGGGACCCGGAGAAGAGTTCCGAGTTCACCTTCCTCGAGGGCCTCGAGCTAAGTTACAGAACCAACACTTAGACGAAATTTTGAGTACAAAGGAAACAACGGTCAAGTCAAGATAACATACCGCGGTCCCGGAGCCGTTGGTGTGGATGTCTTTGTTACACACGTGAACATGAAGTTCACGCGGAATCTTGATGAGGAGCCGGATCCTCTTGTCGATGGCGTCGGCGGAGAGGTTGTCTTTCGTGGCGCGCATCGGATCGTCGCGCCCCGTGTAGTGGAACATCAAGCGGTCCCGATGCTGAAGTGGCTGGATCCGCTTGGTGAACCAAGACATGGTAAGGTCCTTCCCCGTCAGGCCCTCCTCCGTGAGCTTGCAGATTCGCCTAGCAGCGCGGGTCAGCTGAGGCGACTCGGAGAGGTGGGGGCACTGCGTCCATGCCGGAGTTTCGCTGGCGGGGCTGTTCTTGAATGGTGGCAGCCTCCTTTCGCCCGCCGGGTCGGAGACGTCCTTCAGATAGAAGAAGCCTCCGGACCAGTACCGCGCGGATTCGTGGCGGTCGGTATGGGGGTAGACGCGGCCGGGGCGGAGCATGAAGGTGATGGACCCGCAAGTCACCAACTCGGAGGTCTGGCGGATCTTCTCCTTCTTGACGGAGAAATAATATTGGAAAAGGGAAAGTTCGGGAGGTACCCGGAGATGGCCCTCGCAGAGAGTGACGTGGTTGCTGATCGCCAGGACGCTCTTCGACGATATGTTGTGGGGCTGGAGCCCATACACCTTCATGATTTCCGAGAAGAAATCTGATGGTGGAAAAGAAAAACCTCGCTCCACCAGCGCCTTAGTCACCACCATCTCGCCATCCTGAGGGGCTGGAGCCAGGGAACCCGGAACTGTTCGCCAGCTTCCGGGATGCAGGAAACCTTCCGCCTCCAAGTTCTTCAGTTCCATTTCAGTGGTGGTGCAGGGCCACCATTTCCCTTTAACTTCAGAGTCTCGCTGACGAGCCTTGGACTTCTTGGCGGCGATTTCTTCCGCCTTCTGCTCTGCTCGTTCCGCCCGGAGGTTTTCTCCGGGTTAGCGAAGTTCCTTCGGCGTCCTTACGGAGTCCTTGGAGGGATCCGGTTGGACCGGAACGAAGGGAGGAGGGGCGGAGGAGAGGGGGTTGCCATGATTGGCTCGGAGGTTGGAGGCGGAGTCGCAGAAGACATCTGAAGAAGAAGCAGTGGCGGAAAACATAACTTAGTCGGATCCACATCGTCATCCTAAGGATCATCCCTTCCAACTACGGCGAAAGGGTGAAGCTCGAGAACTCACCGTGATGGATTCCGCGGTGGTCGGAGTCGCCGGCGACGAGGATTTCACGCGGTGGCTCGCTGAGGTTAAGAACACGATGAACTGTGCGGTGGCGAAGTAGCTCCGGCAAGACTCCGGCGGGTATTCCGGCAGACTCCGGCCCGACGGAGAAGGAGCTCGAGGGCGGCGCTTCGCAGAGAGGTGAAAGAGGGGGTGAATGAGAGGTTTAGGGTTGACGGTGGATATTTATAGGCCGTGGGGAGGAGATTCGTGCTCCGCATCCTGTGGTCGGAACGCAAGCGTCGCACCGTTGGATGCGTGACACGTATCAAAACCCTAAACGGTAAAAATGGCTAAGGATAAGTTACCGCTCAAATTGCACGAAAATGGCGCCAGAGTTGGCGGAACCGTTTGAGTCTTTTGAGATTCCGGGTAAAATAGCGCGAAGATAAGCAGTTCTCGTTCGCAAGCAGGGGAGTAACCCGGAGACATGTTTTGAACTGTCGATGGATGAAGTCCCGCAGGATGAGAAGATTTTCCGACTAAATGTTGGGAAAGAAGAAAATGTGAAGTTGGAGTTCTTCAAGTTTCTCCGAGTTACCGAGATTGCCGGAAACCATGAAGTGTTAGCAAGGCGGAAACTGGAGGTGAAACTCGGAGAACTCTGGGGGCTACTGTTGTGGGTATACTTCATGGGTGTACCATCGACAGTGCCTAGATCCGGCAAGCCCGGGTGGCCCATAGATGGTGATGTGGCATGTGGCCCATCGGGCGGCCCAGTTGCTGTTGATCCTAAAGGATGAAGTCCAGCTTAGGAGAGGGAAGCCGGATCCAACCGACCTTTGGAGGAACCCGGATCCATGAAGGCCCATTAGGAATCCGGATCCGGTACGACGTATAAGGAAGGGCGGATCCTTGACGTACACGGCAAGACATTGTACTGTAGTTAGGCAACCTGTAATCCGGCTAGGACTCTCCATGTAAATCCTAGATCCGTGCGCCTTTATAAGCCGGATCCCGGGAGCCCTAGAGGCACAACCACAACTCATTGTAACAACGCGAAAGCGCCCAGATAATTCCAGACAAGCAGCAGTAGGCCCCTGTCATCGTGCAGGTGTTCCGAAGCTGGGTAAATCGCGTACCACCGTCCCGTGTGCACTCCGCCCTATGGCCCCTACTTCTTCTCCCCCTCGTGAGGATCCCTCCTCCGAGGTACCGTCGATTAGGCAACGACAGGCACCACTCCACCTTGACGTGGTACTTGGCAAGGTAGTTGCTTAGCCAGAGGGCGCGGTGTGGCTCGATCATGCCCACAAAGGTGCAACCCTGGGCCTTATGGTCGATGAGGTGGCTCAGCGCCGCCATGATATCATCCTCGGCGAAGCCAAGCATGTCCATGACCGCATTGTACAGGTCAGGGTGCATGTTCATGGGTTTGTTGTCCCTAATGGCCCGTGCAACTTCCTTTCACAGCAACGGTCATGTTGGTGAAGGCCACCAGCTCGTCATCGGCGAAGGCACCTCCCTGCCTCTTGCCAGCGGTCACCTTCTCAGGCGCGTCGGAAGCCTTCTCAGGTGGCCCATCGAGGTTGACCGTGTCAGACTCCTGGGTTTCAGCATCCTCAGGCGAAGGATTTGCTGCAACCGAGCTCAGGGCCTCACTGGATCCCATGGCGTACTTGCCGGTGGCGCGCATGAAAGAGAAGATGGTATGCATCTCGTCGTGTGGCAATGGGCACATTCAGGTACTCTGCATCCTTTGGATGATCCTACGATACGAAGGGACAATGATGTTAGTTCTGCTCGTCGTTGATCTAAAGATTTAGTGAGGTGGACTGAGAGTGCTCACCATGACGTGCCTGCAATAGTGCTCACCCTCAAGGATGATGCATTTGGTATCCTCGCACCGCTGAGCCCCGCTTAGATCGTGGAGCCTGGTAATGGTGAGCCACCTCTGCCTCCACTTCTTCGGTTAGTTGTACACCTGAGTGGAGCACGCGGAGACACCACAATGTTCATACAGGCCCTTCGCCACAACAGTCGGATGGACTTCCTTGAATCCTTTGTCAATTCACTCCAGACTTGATCAAGCTTCACATCTTCTCCAAGACGAAGCTGGACATGAATGGAAGCCATTTCATGGTGTCGGTCCCTTTCTGTGAGGCCTTCAAGGCCTTGTCCGTTTCCATGCGGTTCTTGTTCTTCTTTGTGGCGGCCAACCTAGCCGCGACCTCTGCCTCTACCTGAGCCACCAGGTCAGACACAAGCCCATTGACGGCAGGCAGAGGGGTGACCGCCACCTTCGACTCAAAGAGGGGCTGTGAATCGGGAACTTGCGAAGGGATTTGAGAGTCCCCAACACAGATAAGCGCATGGCTAAAGTCATCACAAAAGGAGTCCTACACACATCATAGTACATATAACGTGAATCTACTTGGGAACAAACACATGCTTACAGTGGACAACAAAAACCATACCAACATCATCCTAAATCAGACAAGCAATTCATTGCAACTCTGAACAGCACAAACCCCTAGCAAGATCATGGCATGTCAGCACATTTGGGACAAACAAGCAACCGGAAATGTGGAACCCTAGCAAGATCATGATAGCTCAACACAATCCGGACTAACCCCTGCTACAAGAGCAAACCCTAGCCAAGATCTGACAACTCCTAACTTAGATATAAACATAACCGAGGTACCGGGATAAGGGAATCCTTACAATCATCACCGGAGGTGAAGAAGTGTTGCAGCAGGAAGAAGATGAAGCCGCCCAGATGCAGTCACCACTGCCGCTGTCACCGTCACCGGCCGGAGATGCGTGCGCCTCTTACCTGTTTGCCGACCGGAGGAGGAGCTCGAAATTGGGGGGGGGAGTGAAGGAGGGGTAGAAATGGACGATGGGGACCAGCGGGAGGTGACGGAATCCTTCCCGCCCTCCTTTTCGCTTTTCGCCGATGCGCGCCGCAGCTCCTGCCATCTTCATCCTCGTCTCCGTGCATGCGCCGAAGATTCGCTTTTGCATCAGCCACGTACGAGATTCGCCTGCACCGCTGGAAACTGTCGAACTGGGCGTTCCTCCAGGGCCTGGCCCGAGGGTGCTTTGAGAACCGATTCATGCAACAACGCGACTCAGCCCATGCAACCAAACGGGCCGAAACTGGTTGGGCCAATGCGAGCCAAGCCGTGGCTAGCAACCAAATGGGCCCTTAACTTCTGACTACAGGTGGCATATAATTTTTTACAAAGGCAATATATCATCATCAACAACAACAAAAGAAAAGTATCGTTGCTATAGTAATCCATTCCTTGTAACTGCAGCACATCCATCATCAAGACAACACCCGAAGTCTAAATTCTCTAAAAGCGGATCCTCCAAGAAGAAAACATTGCACAAGCACCATCATCAACTGATCATAGATCTTAGGTTTTTACCCTGAAGAAAGTTCGCGATCTTAAAACAATATCTTCAACAAAACCATCTCTAGGAACAACCAATTAAGGTCGGATCTTAGATTTTCCGCCCTAAAAGATAAGACTTGATACTTCTCCTGTGCTAACGCCCCCACTTATTGATACCGGTACTACAAGTCACGAATCACCAAGGAAGTTTCTCACTGGTCTGATGACTTGCTTCACCATTACTAGGAAATGCAATACTAACCGACGATTGCAGGTGTGGAACAGGGCACATGAGTGCATTGTGTGCCTACATTACGGATCGAGCCACCGCGCTTGTTTAGCTACGCGCATCCATGAAATAATCCCAGGATGTGTTTATGTCTCAGTTGACTGAGATTTTCTTAAGTCTCAGTCACCTCAGAGAAGTGCAAATGCAGTTCAAAAAAAATGTGAAACTCGGATCAGTTGCACTTTTCGAGTAGAAAAATGCAATTGCACTTTTTTGACAGAAAAGTTCAACTCAAATGCATTTTTATGGGTGATTCGGACTTAAGGAATTCTCTGTTGAGCGAGACCTAGCAAAACGGATAATCCTACACTTACGCAAAAAAATTACGAAGTCTAACCTAAGAAGTGACGTGGTGATGTGCTAGTGGATCACGATGCTGAGAAAATAACTGCACAAAAACTGCACCAACTCTTTGCATCCACCTCACCCCGTAAGTGTGTGCCCTAAAAGACAAGTATGAAAAAGAATTGTCTAGGCCCATGTGATTCTTGTGCATTTTTGGGATGAGCTTGTGAGATTTGTGCTTCAAAAACAATAATTCCAAGACCTGATTGTGCCAAATGCTTAGGAGACTGGGCCATTGGGCCAAGAATTGTGAGGTAAAACCCAAGACAGTTTGGAGGGTAAAATATTGCAAGGCTAGTATCGAGAAGGGCAGGAGTCAGATGAAGAAAATCTGGGTTAAAAAGGTAATTTCCTCGTAGCCGCCTATTCAAAGCAACTTGGACACATTAACAGCAGGAGAATATCTGGGAGTTATTAAAACCGATCAAGGAGAGACATTACCTGACCCTACCTGCGCCGCCTCGCCTTCATCCTCCTCCTATCCATATGCTACTCCTTCTCAATCACCGACGACAATGGCGACGTTCCCTGTCAACCCCTTGGCGTCTCTTCCAGAAGGCATGATGGTCGACCATGGGCCGGCAGATAGGAAGGTCCGCACGGTCCTCATCGTGCCATCTTGCGCCGCTGCAGAACGACAAGGTCATCATCACCGAGACCAGCAGGTTCGTTCTGATCCAGCTTAGAAACTATTTTTTTATGTTTTTGATAAAATGAAGGAAATAAGACAAATTAAAATAAACTAAGCAAAACAATAACAAAGTAAAGAGATTGGAGATGAGAAACTACCCTTGCAAATCCTCTTTCTCCCCGGCAACGGCTCCAGAAAAAGAGCTTGATGTTGTGCAGAGCACGCAGTTGGGAAACCCCAAGAGGAAGGTATGATGAGCACAGCAGCATGTTTTTCCCTCAGTAAGAAACGAAGGTTTAATCGACCAGTAAGAGAAAGAAATCACTTTTGAAGGTGTTGTTGGCTGACTTTGGCAGGACGCACTGATAGTACGAGATGTCGCCTAGAGGGGGTGAATAGGCGTTTAAAAACTCTTACGGATTTGACTCGTAAGAATGCAGAATTAAACTAACGTTTATTTTACAAGCACAAACCCTAAATATGCTAGGCTCAACTAAGTGAAATAATAACAACGAGAGCTAAGAAAGATAGGCACAAGATATATGTAGCACAAGTGATAGCAAGATATATGTACTTCAATCATGATGTATATTACAAGGAAAGTAAGCTCGGGTATAGAAATAACCGAGGCACGCAGAGACGAAGATGTATTCCCATGTTCCCTTCCTTTGCAAGAAGGTACGCCACGTTTGGGGAGGTGGGGATCCCATGAAGGATTTCCCAACGCCACGAAGGCTCACCTTATTCTCCGAACCAAACCCACGAAGGATAATGGCCCTTTCCTTATGGTTAGTTTTTCCTCCACTCCGGAGATGGCAAGCTCCAAAACCACTTCAGAAGCTCCACGAAGGAGAAGTCTGGGCCTCTTCACAATCTTCCTTGAAGAGATCACCGGAGCACCAACCGCCAAGCCAACTAGGAGGTCTCCCTCCAATAGTAACAAGCTCACGGTCTCTCACTCGAACTAATCATGGTGGAGAGCTCAACACTATGCAATGATGCAAAGCAAGAACACTAGAGGTGTTCAAATCCTTCACACTCAAATCCCACCAAAGCAACAAATGCTAGGATGAGATTAGAGAGGAAGAACAAAGAGGAAATCAACAAATGACTCCAAGATCTAGATCCAAAGGGTTCCCCTCACTTAGAGGATAAATGGATTGGTGGGGATTGTAGATCTAGATCTCCTCTCTTAGATCCCTCAAGAATGAGCAAGAATCATGGGGGAATCAAGAGATAGGGCAAGTTCTTCAAAGTCAACAATGGAGGAGAGAGAGTGGAAGAACTTACCCAGCCCAAGGTGGAAGAAGGACTATTTATAGTGTAAGAGAAAGTAGAGTCGTTGGGGAAAAAGTCGGGCTGAGAAAACTAGCCGTTTGAGGCAAAGTCAAGCAACCCGACATACAGCTCAGCAGGGCCGGACCAGGTGCCGGGAATTTCGGCAGCCTATGATACATCTCAAATGTATCTATAATTTCTTATGTTCCATGCTAGTTTTATGACAATACTCACTTGTTTTATATACACTTTATATCATTTTTATGCATTTTCCGGCACTAACCTATTAACAAGATGCCGAAGCGCCAGTTCCTGTTTTCTGCTGTTTTTGGTTTCAGAAATCCTACACAGGAAATATTCTCGGAATTGGACGAAACAAAAGCCCACGGTCTTATTTTCCACAGAGCCTTCCAGAAGTCCGAAGAGGAGAAGAAGAGGGGCGACGAGGCGGCCACACCACAGGGGGGCGCGGCCCCACCCCTGGCCGCGCCGCCTTATGGGGTGGCCCCCTCGAGCGTCCCCCGACTCTGCCCCTTCGCCTATTTAATCTCTCCGTCGCGAAAACCCTAGTACCGTGAGCCACGATACGAGAAAAGTTACTGAGACGTCATCGCCGCCAATCCCATCTCGGGGGATTCTGGAGATCGCCTCCGGCACCCTGCCGGAGAGGGGAATCATCACCGGAGGGCTCTACATCACCATGCCCGCCTCCGGACTGATGCGTGAGTAGTTCATCCTTGGACTATGGGTCCATAGCGAGTAGCTAGATGGTTGTCTTCTCCTCATATGCTATCATGTTTAGATCTTGTGAGCTGTCTATCATGATCAAGATCATCTATTTGTAATGCTACATGTTGTGTTTGTTGGGATCCAATGAATATGGAATACTATGTCAAGTTGATTATTGATCTATCATATATGTGTTGTTATGATCTTGCATGCTCTCCGTTGCAGGCTCTGGCCAAGTTGATACTTGTGACTCCAAGAGGGAGTATTTATGCTCGATAGTGGGTTCATGCCTCCGTTGAATGCAGGACGAGTGATGTAAAGTTCTAAGGTTGTGGATGTGCTGTTGCCACTAGGGATAAAACATCAATGCTTTGTCTAAGGATATTTGTATTGTTTACATTACGCACAGTACTTAATGCAATTGTCTGTTGTTTGCAACTTAATACTGGAAGGGGTGCGGATGCTAACCCGAAGGTGAACTTTTTAGGCATAGATGCATGCTCGATAGCGGTCTATGTTCTTTGTCGTAATGCACTAAGTAAATCTCATATTAGTCATCATGATATGTATGTGCATTGTTATGCCCTCTCTATTTGTCAATTGCCCAACTGTAATTTGTTCACCCAACATGCTATTTATCATATTGGAGAGACACCACTAGTGAACTGTGGACCCCGGTCCATTCTTTTACATCTGAAATACAATCTATTGCAATCACTGTTCTCTGTTGTTCTTCGCAAACAAACATCATTCTCCACACCATACGTTTAATCCTTTGTTTACAACAAGCCGGTAAGATTGACAACCTCACTGTTAAGTTGCGGCAAAGTATTGTGATTGTGTTGTGCAAGTTCCACGTTGGCGCCAGAATCCCTGGTGTTGCGCTGCACTACACTCCTTCACCAACAACCTTCACGTGGCCTTCATCTCCTACTGGTTCGATAACCTTGATTTCTTACTGTGGGAAACTTGATGCTGAACGCATCACACCTTCCTCTTGGGGTTTCCAACGGACGTGTGCTTCACGCGTCATCAAGCTAATTTCTGGCGCCGTTGCCGGGGAGATCAAGACACGCTGCAAGGGGAGTCTCTCACACCCAATCTCTTTACTTTGTTTATTGTCTTGCTTTATTTTATTTTCTGTTTTGTTTGCTTTCTTTATATCAAAAACAAAACAAAATTAGCTACTTGTTTTACTTTATTTAATTTGGTTTTGCTTAGTTTATTTTTATTATTGCTAAATGAGTAATCCTGAAGTTGAAGTTCGTTCGTTTAAGCAACAAGGGGGAGAAAGTTTTAAAGATGCTTGGTATAGAATTAGTGATGCTCATCATAGGTGCATTAAGAAACACTCCACTATTATCCTCCTTAGGAACTTTTATGTTGGTATCTCTAGCTGGAATAGGTATGTTCTTGATACTCTTGCGGGGGTAATTTCCTAGGCACTCCTGCTTTACAAGCTAGTTGCATTATTGAGAGTCTAGTTGGAATACCACCTGTTAATGAAGCTAAAATTGAAATCTCTCTTGAGGATGTCATGAAAAAGTTGGAGGCCATAGAGAAAAATCTTCCAAGTGTTGAGACTAAATTGGGAATATTACTTGATAACACTGATAAACTTGATAAATCTCTAGGAGGAATTAATGAAAGAATTGTTGTCTTAGAAACTCGTGCTATCCATGATAATCAAACCCATAGGATTGGTGAACTTGAACAAGCTATGGGAACCTTGGGTTCAACTTTTTCTTCTCTTAAGTTTAAGGAGAAAGCTTATGTCGGTAAGGAGCAAAAGTTCATGTATGTCTCTAAGGTGCCTAAGCCAAAGAATTATTATAAGCCTAAAATTGATAAAACCCTTAGTACCACTATGGGGAATTTAGATAATGGAGCATCTAAGATACCCATTGTGACAAGTTGTTTTTTTAAGGAAAATTATGATGTTGATGCTTCTTCTCTCGATGTTACTTGATTTTCACTTTCTGCGCCTAGCTGAAAGGCGTTAAAGAAAAGCGCTTATGGGAGACAACCCATCATTTTATTTCTGCAATTTTTGTTTTATATTTGAGTCAAGGTGTTTGTTACTACTGTAGCAATACCTTTGTATCTTTATTTTATTGCATTGTTACGCCCTCTCTATTTGTCAATTGCCCAATTGTAATTTGTTCACCCAATATGCTATTTATCTTATTGGAGAGACACCACTAGTGAAATATGGACCCCGGTCCATTCTTTTACATCTGAAATACAATCTACTGCAATCATTGTTCTCTGTTGTTCTTTGCAAACAAACATCATTCTCCACACCATACGTTTAATCCTTTGTTTACAGCAAGCCGGTGAGATTGACAACCTCACCGTTAAGTTGGGGCAAAGTATTGTGATTGTGTTGTGCGGGTTCCACGTTGGCGCCGGAATCCTGGTGCTGCGCCGCACTACACTCCTTCACCAACAACCTTCACGTGGCCTTCATCTCCTACTGGTTCGATAACCTTGGTTTCTTACTGAGGGAAACTTGCTGTTGTACGCATCACACCTTCCTCTTGGGGTTCCCAACGAACGTGTGCTTCACGCGTCATCAAGCTAATTTCTGGCGTCGTTGTCGGGGATCCCATCTCGGGGGATTCTGGAGATCGCCTCCGGCACCCTGCCGGAGAGGGGAATCATCACAGGAGGGCTCTACATCACCATGCCGGCCTCCGGATTGATGCGTGAGGTAGTTCATCCTTGGACTATGGGTCCATAGCAGTAGCTAGATGGTTGTCTTCTCCTCATATGCTATCATGTTTAGATCTTGTGAGCTGTCCATCATGATCAAGATCATCTATTTGTAATGCTACATGTTGTGTTTGTTGGGATCCGATGAATATGGAATACTATGTCAAGTTGATTATTGATCTATCATATATGTGTTGTTTATGATATTGCAAGCTATTCGTTGCTAGTAGAGGCTCTGACCAAGTTGATACTTGTGACTCCAAGAGGGAGTATTTATGCTCGATAGTGGGTTCATGCCTCCATTGAATCTGGGACAGTGACAGAAAGTTCTAAGGTTGTGGGTGTGTTGTTGCCACTAGGGATAAAACATCAATGCTTTGTCTAAGGATATTTGTATTGTTTACATTACGCACAGTACTTAATGCAATTGTCTGTTGTTTGCAACTTAATACTGGAAGGGGTGCGGATGCTAACCCGAAGGTGGACTCTTTAGGCATAGATGCATGCTGGATAGCGGTCTATGTTCTTTGTCGTAATGCCCTAAGTACATCTCATATTAGTCATCATGATATGTATGTGCATTGTTATGCCCTCTCTATTTGTCAATTGCCCAACTGTAATTTGTTCACCCAACATGCTATTTATATTATTGGAGAGACACCACTAGTGAACTGTGGACCCCGGTCCATTCTTTTACATCTGAAATACAATCTACCGCAATCACCTGTTCTCTGTTGTTCTTCGCAAACAAACATCATTCTCCACACCATACGTTTAATCCTTTGTTTACGAGCAAGCCGGTGAGATTGACAACCTCACCGTTAAGTTGGGGCAAAGTATTGTGATTGTGTTGTGCAGGTTCCACGTTGGCGCCGGAATCCCTGGTGTTGCGCCGCACTACACTCCTTCACCAACAACCTTCATGTGGCCTTCATCTCCTACTGGTTCGATAACCTTGGTTTCTTAGTGAGGGAAACTTGCTGCTGAACGCACCACACCTTCCTCTTGGGGTTCCCAACGGACGTGTGCTTCACGCGTCATCAGCCTACCCGACATGTGATGACCCACAAGTATAGGGGATCGCAACAGTCTTCGAGGGAAGTAAAACCCAATTTATTGATTCGACACAAGGGGAGCCAAAGAATATTTGTAAGCCTTAACAGCGGAGTTGTCAATTCAGCTGCACTCGGAAACAGACTTGCTCGCAAGAGTTTATCAGTAGCAACAGTTTTATAGCAGTAGCAATAGTGAAATATCAGCAGCAGTGTAACAAAGACAGCAGTAGTGATTATAGTAAACAGCAGGATTAAAATACTGTAGGCACAGGGATGGATGAACGGGCGTGATACGTCTCCGACGTATCGATAATTTCTTATGTTCTATGCCATATTATTGATGATACCTACATGTTTTGTGCACACTTTATGTCATATTCGTGCATTTTCTGGAACTAACCTATTAACAAGATGCCGAAGTGCCGCTCCTGTTTTCTCGCTGTTTTTGGTTTCAGAAATCCTAGTAACGAAATATTCTCGGAATTGGACGAAACGAAGACCCGGGTTCCTATTTTCACCGGAAGCATCCGAACACCCGGGAAGGACCGCGAGGGGGCACCGGGCCCCCGCACCATAGGCCGGCGCGGCCACGGCCCTGGCCGCGCCGCCATATGGTGTGGCCACCCCTTCGACCCTCCTGCGCCGCCTCTTCGCCTATATAAAGCCTCCGTCGCGAAAACCCCGAGACGAAAAACCACGATACGGAAAACCTTCCGCAGCCGCCGCCATCGCGAAGCCAAGATCCGGGGGACAGGAGTCTCTGTTCCGGCACCTCGCCGGAGCGGGGAAGTGCCCCGGAAGGCTTCTCCATCGACACCGCTGCCATCTCCACCGCCATCTTCATCACCGCTGCTGCTCCCATGAGGAGGGAGTAGTTCTCCATCGAGGCTCGGGGCTGTACCGGTAGCTATGTGGTTCATCTCTCTCCTATGTGCTTCAATACAATAATCTCATGAGCTGCCTTACATGATTGAGATTCATATGATGATGCTTGTAATCTAGATGTCATTATGCTAGTCAAGTGAGTTTTACCTATGTGATCTCCGGAGACTCCTTGTCCCACGTGTGTAAAGGTGACGAGTGTGTGCACCGTGTGGGTCTCTTAGGCTATATTTCACGAATACTTACTCACTGTTATGAATGGCATAGTGAGGTGCTTATTTATATCTCTTTATGATTGCAATGTGTTTGTATCACAATTTATCTATGTGCTACTCTAGCAATGTTATTAAAGTAGTTTTATTCCTCCTGCACGTGTGCAAAGGTGACAAGTGTGTGCACCGTGTTAGTACTTGGTTTATGCTATGATCATGATCTCTTGTAGATTGCGAAGTTAACTATTGCTATGATAATATTGATGTGATCTATTCCTCCTACATATGCATGAAGGTGACAAGTGTGCATGCTATGCTAGTACTTGGTTTAGTCTTTTGATCTATCTTACACTAAAGGTTACTAAAATATGAGCATTATTGTGGAGCTTGTTAACTCCGGCATTGAGGGTTCGTGTAATCCTACGCAATGTGTTCATCATCCAACAAAAGTGTAGAGTATGCATTTATCTATTCTGTTATGTGATCAATGTTGAGAGTGTCCACTAGTGAAAGTGTAATCCCTAGGCCTTGTTCCTAAATATCGCTATCGCTGCTTGTTTACTCGTTTTCTTGCGTTACTACTCGCTGCGTTACTACTGCTTGTTTACTCGTCCCGGGCAAAGCACTTTTCCGGTGCCGTTGCTACTACTTATTCATACCACCCGTATTTCACTATCTCTTCGCCGAACTAGTGCACCTATTAGGTGTGTTGGGGACACAAGAGACTTCTTGCTTTGTGGTTGCAGGGGTTGCATGAGAGGGATATCTTTGACCTCTTCCTCCCTGAGATCGATAAACCTTGGGTGATCCACTTAAGGGAAACTTGCTGCTGTTCTACAAACCTCTGCTCTTGGAGGCCCAACACTGTCTACAAGAATAGAAGCTCCCGTAGACATCAGGGCGCTGCATGGATGAGAGAACTCATATAACAATCAAGGTAGGGCATTTGCAGATAATAATAAAGCGGTATCCAAGTACTAAATAACCATAGGCATGTGTTCCATATATAGTCGTACGTGCTCGCAATGAGAAACTTGCACAACATCTTTTGTCCTACCTGCCGGTGGCAGCCGGGCCTCTAGGGAATCTATCGGTAATTAAGGTACTCCTTTTAATAGAGCACGGAGCAAAGCATTAACACTCCGTGAACACATGTGATCCTCATATCACCGCCTTCCCCTCCGGTTGTCCCAATTTCCGTCACTTTGGGGCCTCGGGTTCCGGACAGCAATATGTGTATACAACTTGCAGGTAAGATCATAAAACAATGAATATCATCATGAAACAATAACATGTTCAGATCTGAGATCATGGCACTCGGGCCCTAGTGACAAGCATTAAGCACAAGAAGTTGCAACAATATCATAAAAGTACCAATTACGGATACTAGGCACTATGCCCTAATAATCTTATGCTATTACATGACCAATCTCATACAATCCCTACCATCCCCTTCAGCCTACAACGGGGGAATTACTCACACATGGATGGGGGAAGCATGGCTGGTTGATGGAGAGGCGTCGGTGGTGATGATGGCGATGATCTCCTCCAATTCCCCGTCCCGGTGGAGTGCCAGAACAGAGTTTCTGGTCCCGAGACGGAGTTTCGCGATGGCGGCGGTGTTCTAGATGTCTTCTGGCAATTTCGTCTCACCCCCGTGCGTTTTTAGGTCGAAACCCTTAAGTAGTCCAGAGGGGGCGTCGGAGGTTGGCTGAGGCGGCCTCACCATAAGGCGGCGCCCCCCCAGGCCGCGCCGGCCTATGGTGTGGAGGCCCTGGGCCTCCCCCTGACCTGCCCTTCTGGCTCCGTGAATCTTCTGGGAAAATAGGCCCATTGAAATTAATCCCGGGAATTTTCCTGAAAGTTGAGTTTCTGCACAAAAACAAGACACCTGGGCAATTCTGCTGAAAACAGCGTTAGTCCGTGTTAGTTGTATCCAAAATACACAAATTAGAGGCAAAACAATAGCAAAAGTGTTCGGGAAAGTAGATACGTTTTGGACGTATCAGCATGCCAGGCCAGAGGCCGGGCTACCTGGCAGCAGCACTCGGCAGGTCGGGCTGACTAGGAGGCTGGGTCGGTCGGCACCACACTCGGTGGGCCGAGCTAGATACCGGCCCGTCCGGCGGTAGCACTCGGCATGCCGGCTGGGTGCCGGACTGACCGGCAGCAGCATTCGGTTGGCCGGGCCAGAGGCCGGATTTCGGGACCCCCTAAAAAACATTTTCCTTTTCTTTTAAACAGAAAATGCTCCCGAACTCTGATTGACATGAAACCAATTTTGTTGGAAAGATAACGACAAATAGAACCCCAAGAAAAACTAAAAATATGGATACTCCTCACAGAATATTTTTAGATGATTCTAGAGAGGGAGTCTCCCACCGTTAGGTAGCGGTGAAGACGTCCAAACTCGAAAACGCAATAGAAGATGCATGCAGATTCCTTTTTTGATGAACTTGGGCTTGTTGTAAAGATAGCAACAAGCTCAAGAACCTAACACAGAGAAATTCCAAGAAGCAATAGAGATATACAAAGTATGCAAAGGGTTGAGCTCCCTAATACGATGTGATCAAGTTATCCAACTGAAAGCCACTCTTGATAGTGCGGCTATCTATCCTATAATCTGGTCTCCCAATAGCCACCTTGAGACCGGTAAAAGGAAAACCTAGCAAGGCCATACCTTTGCCTTGTGCATCCCGCTTGATCTTGATGATAACTCTCCAAGCTCCACTCAAGCCGGAATGCCTCACTTGATCATTGTTGCTTCGTGAAGACTCACAAATGCTCCCCCATACACCATGATGGGAAAGCTCCATTTATGCACATCTTCACATGTCCATTATCAACAAATGGATGGCAAGCTTCAAGCATATGATCCTCTTGAGATGCTCAACTTGAACTTGCCCAACTCAACCTTGATGACGATCACCACTTGTCGTCATCCTCTCATGGGCTATATGAGATCTCACTTTTGATGCATGCCCATGGAAAGATACCTAACCCACATAGACAACACACGGGCACATATATGATGGGTTAGTTCATAAAGCATAATTGACAAGGCTTACCATACCACATGACTTCACGTGGCACATTCTTCATCCTTCATGTGTTGACCAAACTTGAATCTATTCTTCACTCTTTGTGTTGGTCAACCTTGTATTTCTCATGCTCTATCATACTATCTTGTGGTGTATAAAGAATTCTTCATTTTTTGCATGCTCTAAATCTTAGTCAACCATAGCTCAACTTATGAGACTATCATGACACCGACTTAGAGCCATAACTTGAATTCTTCACTTGGAATCAAGCACTCAAGATCTTGATCATTCGTTGCTTATCACATAAGCTAGAGCATGGCTAATATTGAGTTCCACATAAGAACTCTATCTTCATTTCTCTTCTTGATCATATCACATATATGTCTTCAAATCGATGATCTTGATGCCAATACTCAAGGTATATCTTTATCTTCATGGCATCCATACCTGAATCCAACATATGGACTACAAGTAGTACCTATGGAATATTCCTTCATATAAACTCAATGAAAACATTAATCCATAGGGGTTGTCATTAATTACCAAAACCACACATGGGGCAATATACCCTTACAATCTCCCCCATTTTGGTAATTTATGACAACCACAATAAGAGGGTTTATATAATGAATATGAGAAACAAGTATGCAACTTATCCGAGAATAAGTTGTATACAAGAGGTTGTATTTGATATGGTCAAGTAACATAAAGCTACTAGGCCATATCAAAACCAGCTCTACTCACACAACTACAACTAATGCAAGGGATGTGAGTAGAACCAACATATATAGAGCAAACTCCCTCATGTCTACGCACGCTTCTATTCCTGTAGACAATGTTGGGCCTCCAAGAGCAGAGGTTTGTAGAATAGCAGCAAGTTTCCCTTAAGTGAATCACCCAAGGTTTATCGAACTCGGGGAGGTAGAGGTCAAAGATATCCCTCTCAAGCAACCCTGCAATTAAG
The DNA here is from genome assembly GCF_022539505.1 of Lolium rigidum. Lineage (NCBI taxonomy): Eukaryota > Viridiplantae > Streptophyta > Magnoliopsida > Poales > Poaceae > Lolium > Lolium rigidum. Next base: position 180,634,314 of record NC_061509.1, read on the forward strand.
ATACAAGAAGTCTCTTGTGTCCCCAACACACCTAATACACTTGTCAGATGTATAGGTGCACTAGTTCGGTGAAGAGATAGTGAAATACAAGTAATATGGATGATTATAAGTAGTAATTGCAATCTGAATTAAAATGGCAGCAAGCGAACATGTAGCAGAACTTGTTGGAAACGGTGTTTCAATGCTTAGAAACAAGGCCTAGGGATCATACTTTCACTAGTGGACACTCTCAACAATGATCACATAATTGAATAAATAAATGCTACTCTCAAACACTCTCTTGTTGGATAACAGACACCATTCATTGTGTAGGGCTGCAAAAGCACACCTCAAGCCGGAATAAACAAGCTCCACAACGTCATAAAGGAATCACACATGATGCGCACACTATCACCATCACACCGTGGAGAGTAACTCCGGAGTTCATATTAAAGTAACCTCTAGAATGCATAATAGACAAGAGTAACATCTACATATTCAACTAGATTACAAAGCTCATGATCACATAAAGATCACACCATGGGAGAGAGAGATGAACCACATAGCTACTGGTAGAGCCCTCAGCCTCGGGGGAGAACTACTCCCTCCTCATCATGGGAGACAGCAACGGCGATGAAGATGGCGATGGAGTCGATGGAGATGGATTCCGGGGGCACTTCCCCGTCCCGACGGCGTGCCGGAACAGAGACTTCTGTCCCCCGAAACTTGTCTTCGCGATGGCGGCGACTACGGAACTCTTCGTGGAATATGACTGATGCCTCTAGGGTTTTCGCATCTGGGAGAATATATAGGCGGAAGGGCGGCCTCGGAGGAGCCAGGGGGTTCCCTCCCCATACCTGGGCGCGGCAGGGGGCCTGGCCGCGCCGCCCTATGGGGTGGGCCCCCTGGTGCCCTTCCTCGACTCTTCTTCAGACTTCTAGAATCCTCCGTGGAAAATAGGGCCGTGGGCTTTTGTTTTGTCCAATTCCGAGAATATTTCCTGTGTAGGATTTCTGAAACCAAAAACAGCAAAAAACAGGAACTAGCGCTTCGGCATCTTGTTAATAGGTTAGTCTCGGAAAATGCATAAAAATGATATAAAGTATGAATAAAACATGTAGGTATTGTCATAAAACTAGCATGGAACATAAGAAATTATAGATACGTTGGAGACGTATCACTCCCCCACAATGTATGCACGTGTGATGAACATGAATTCATTGCATACATTGTCAAGATTAACCTTCAGGACAGTTTCCACTAAACATATACAACCATGCAAGACATATAAATATGGAATGCATGAGAGGTACAACACTTAAGCACAAACCAAACTTAAGTATAAACCATTTTCCTTAAACCCTCTAAACTTCTCCCCCATTGGCAACAATTGCCAAAATGGGTGAAAAATTTAGAAGGCCAATACAATATGAGTTCCCCCCCAAGGTGTGCATTTCTCATAATTTTAGTGGAATCAAATGCACATATCCAATGACGAATACTTGAAGGAAGTCAAACTATATTGAGGATCAAAGATTGCAAAAGGATAACATGGTGAAGAAAGCTTTAACAAATAAAGCAAGCAATCAAAGATCCAATTGGACAAACAAAGATATCATGATAAGAGAGATATAGTGCTCTAAATGAAATAAGAAAGCTCCCCAAGGTTCGTGATAAGAGAGATATAGTGAGGTTGTCAATCTCACCGATTTTGCTGAAAACAAAGGATTAGACGTATAGTGTGGAAAGAGATGTTTATTTGCAGTGAAATAAAGAGAACAATGCTTTGCAGTAGATGGTTTTATCAGTGTAAAAGAAAGGACCGGGGTCCACAGTTCACTAGAGGCGTCTCTCCGTAAAGATAAATCACTACAAGAAAAGTTGCCATGGCCGACGAAGTTGAAGTCGCGCCGTGGTTGCTGGTGTACCATGGCCGACGATTTTTGGTCCCTCCGTGGTGCATGTCAAAACTTTTTTTTTCTCGTTTTTGAGGCCACCTAGCCCGACGAAAGCGGCCAAAACGTCGCGTATGGTGGCCCGGGACGTGGTGCATCGCGAATTCTCGGGTTCGCCGGCCGAGTCAACGCAAATCCGCACCGCCGAGGGATGTAGGGCCCAGATGGCAGCCTCTCTAGCATTGTTTTTTTCTCGATCGCGCCATCTCGTTCAACGTTCTCCGATCGAGCCGTTTACGATGCAGGATAATGGGTCCCGCATGTCATCCTCTATGAACCAAAATTCTTTCTATTCTTGGATTTTTTTGACCCCCTGATTTCTGGCTACTTCATTTTTCTTTTGATCCCTTGCCGCCTTGGAAACGTTGAGACCGCTGCTGCTAAATGGGACCCGCATGTCATCCTCTATGTGCAATCAACTTTCTTTTCCTGGAGTTTTTTTGGCACCTCAAATTTGGTCACTTGCCTTTTTCTTTCGATCCCCTGCCGCCTCTCAAACGGTGATACCGCTGCTGCTAATCGGGACCCGCATGTCATCCTCTATGTACTATAAAACTTTCTTTTCTTGGAGTTTTTTTTGGCACCTCAAATTTGGTCACTTGCCTTTTTCTTTCGATCCCCTGCCGCCTCTCAAACGGTGATACCGCTGCCGCTAACCGGGACCCGCATGTCATCCTCTATGTACTATAAAACTTTCTTTTCTTGAATTATTTTTGGCACCTCATATTTGGTCACTTACCTTTTTCTTTCGATCCCCTGCCGGCTCTCAAACGGTGATACCGCTGCTGCTAAATGGGACCCGCATGTCATCCTCTATGTACTATAAAAAATTCTTTTCTTGGAGTTTTTTTTGGCACCTCAAATTTGGTCACTTGCCTTTTTCTTTCGATCCCCTGCCGCCTCTCAAACGGTGATACCGCTGCTGCTAACCGGGACCCGCATGTCATCCTCTATGTACTATAAAACTTTCTTTTCTTGAATTATTTTTGGCACCTCATATTTGGTCACTTACCTTTTTCTTTCGATCCCCTGCCGCCTCTCAAACGGTGATACCGCCGTCGCTAAATGGGACCCGCATGTCATCCTCTATGTACTATAAAACTTTCTTTTCTTGAATTATTTTTGGCTCCCGATATTTTTTCACTTGCCTTTTTCTTTCGATCTCATGCCACGTTTGAAACGTTGAGGAACCCGCGAGCTCATGGGACCCGCATGTCATCCTCTATGTACTATAAAAGTTCATTTTCTTGGTTTTTTTTCACCCTCTGATTTTTGGCAATTTCTTTTTCTTTTGATCCCCGCCGCCTCTCAAACGGTGATACCGCTGCTCGCTAAATGGGACCCGCATGTCATCCTCTATGTACTATAAAACTTTCTTTTCTTGAATTATTTTTGGCTCCTCATATTTGGTCACTTGCCTTTTT
>NC_061509.1:180637771-180711359 GCF_022539505.1 Lolium rigidum
GAAGCAAACACTTGTGTGAACTGTGCATTGATTCCTACATACTTGCATATTGCACTTGTTATATTACTCTATGTTGACAATTATCCATGAGATATACATGTTACAAGTTGAAAGCAACCGCTGAAACTTAATCTTCCTTTGTGTTGCTTCAATACCTTTACTTTGATTTATTGCTTTATGAGTTAACTCTTATGCAAGACTTATTGATGCTTGTCTTGAAGTACTATTCATGAAAAGTCTTTGCTTTATGATTCACTTGTTTACTCATGTCATTACCATTGTTTTGATCACCGCATTCATTACATATGTTTACAAATAGTATGATCAAGGTTATGATGGCATGTCACTTCGAAATTATCTTTGTTATCGTTTTACCCGCTTGGGACGAGCAGTAACTAAGCTTAGGGATGCTGATACGTCTCCGACGTATCGATAATTTCTTATGTTCCATGCCATATTATTGATGATACCTACATGTTTTATGCACACTTTATGTCATATTCGTGCATTTTCCGGAACTAACCTATTAACAAGATGCCGAAGAGCCGCTTGTCGTTTTCTGCTGTTTTTGGTTTCGTAAATCCTAGTAACGAAATATCCTCGGAATTGGACGAAATCAAGACCCAGGGTCCTATTTTGCCACGAAGCTTCCGGAAGACCGAAGAGGAGTCGAAGTGGGGCCACGAGGGGCCGCCACTATAGGGCGGCGCGGCCCAGCCCTTGGCCGCGCCGACCTGTAGTGTGGGGCCCCCGTGTGGCCCCCCAAGTTGCCCTTCCGCCTACTTAAAGCCTCCGTCGCGAAACCCCTGATGCGAAGAACCACGATACGGAAAACCTTCCAGAGATGCCGCCGCCGCCAATCCCATCACGGGGGATTCTGGAGATCTCCTCCGGCACCCTGCCGGACAGGGGATTCATCTCCCGGAGGACTCTACACCGCCATGGTCGCCTCCGGAGTGATGAGTGAGTAGTTCACCCCTGGACTATGGGTCCATAGCAGTAGCTAGATGGTTGTCTTCTCCTCATTGTGCTTCATTGTTGGATCTTGTGAGCTGCCTAACATGATCAAGATCATCTATCTCGTAATTCTATATGTTGTGTTTGTCGGGATCCGATGGATAGAGAATACCATGTTATGTTAATTATCAAGTTATTACATATGTGTTGTTTATGATCTTGCATGCTCTCCGTTATTAGTAGAGGCTCGGCCAAGTTTTTGCTCTTAACTCCAAGAGGGAGTATTTATGCTCGATAGTGGGCTCATGCCCGCATTGACACTCGGGACAATGGACAGTAAAGTTCTAAGGTTGTGTTGTGTTGTTGCCACTAGGGATAAAACATTGATGCTATGTCCGAGGATGTAGTTATTGATTACATTACGCACCATACTTAATGCAATTGTCTGTTGCTTTGCAACTTAATACTGGAAGGGATTCGGATGATAACCTGAAGGTGGACTTTTTAGGCATAGATGCAGTTGGATGGCGGTCTATGTACTTTGTCGTAATGCCCAATTAAATCTCACTATACTTATCATGACATGTAGGTGCATTGTTATGCTCTCTCTATTTGTCAATTGCCCGACTGTAATTTGTTCACCCAACATGCTTTTATCTTATGGGAGAGACACCTCTAGTGAACTGTGGACCCCGGTCCATTCTTTAATACTGAAATACAAATCTGCTGCAATACTTGTTTCTACCGTTTTCTCTCGCAAACTATCATCTTCCACACAATACGATTAATCCTTTGTTACAAGCAAGCCGGTGAGATTGACAACCTCACCGTTTCGTTGGGGCAAAGTACTTTGGATTGTGTTGTGCAGGTTCCACGTTGGCGCCGGAATCCCCGGTGTTGCGCCGCACTACATCCCGCCGCCATCAACCTTCAACGTGCTTCTTGGCTCCTCCTGGTTCGATAAACCTTGGTTTCTTTCTGAGGGAAAACTTGCTGCTGTGCGCATCATACCTTCCTCTTGGGGTTCCCAACGAACGTGTGAGTTACACGCCATCAAGTGTCTATTTGAAAAATTAAGTTGCTTACTGATGAATCAGAGCAAAACATGTGAAGAGAATTATTAATGAAGGTTGATTAATTGGGGGCTGGGAACCCCGCGCCAGCTCTTTTTGCAAAATTATTGGATAAGCGGATGAAGCCACTAGTCCATTGGTGAAAGCTGCCCAACAAGATTGAAAGATAAAACACCACATACTTCCTCATGAGCTATAAAACATTGACACAAATAAGGAGTAATAAAGTTTTGAATTGTTTAAAGGTAGCGCATGAAGTAATTTACTTTGGAATGGCAGAGAAATACCATGTGGTAGGTAGGTATGGTGGACACAAATGGCATAGTATTTGGCTCAAGGATTTGGATGCACGAGAAGAATTCCTCTCAATACAGGGCTAGGCTAGCAAGGTTGTTTGAAGCAAACTCAAGTATAAAAGGTGCAGCAAAGCTCACATATGAACATATTGTAACTATTATAAGACTTTACATTGTCTCCTTGTTGTTCAAACACCTCAACCGGAAAATATCTAGACTCTAGAGATCAATCATGCAAACCAAATTTTAACAAGCTCTATGTAGTTATTCATTAATGAGTACAAGGTACATGATGCAAGAGATTAAACAAGATCTATATGAGCACAACAATTGCCAAGTATCACATTATTCAAGACATTAGACCATTTACCACATGCGGCATTTTCCGTTTCCAACCATATAGCAATGAATGAAGTAGTTCAAATTTCGCAATGAACATTAAAGATGAAGCTAAGAACATATGTGTTCATACGAAACAGCGGAGCGTGTCTCTCTCCCAAACAAAGAATGCTAGGATCCGATTTATTCAAACAAAAACAAAAATAAAAACAAACAAACGCTCCAAGTAAAGCACATAAGATGTGACGGAATAAAAATATAGTTTCACTAGAGGAACCTGATAAGTTGTCGATGAAGAAGGGATGCCTTGGGCATCCCCAAGATTAGACGCTTGAGTCTTCTTAAAATATGCAGGGATGAACCACGGGGGCATCCCCAAGCTTTGACTTTTCACTCTTCTTGATCATATTGTATCATCCTCCTCTCTTCACCCTTGAAAACTTCCTCCACACCAAACTCAAAACAACTCATTAGAGGGTTAGTGCATAATCAAAATTCACATGTTCAGAGGTGACACAATCATTCTTAACACTTCTGGACATTGCTCAAAGCTACTGGAAGTCAATGGAACAAATAAATCCATCCAACACAGCAAAAGAGGCAATGCGAAATAAAAGGCAGAATCTGTCAAAACAGAACAGTCCGTAAAGACGAATTTTATAGAGGCACCAGACTTGCTCAGATGAAAATTCCCAAATTGAATGAAAGTTGCGTACATATCTGAGGATCACGCACGTAAATTGGCAGATTTTTCTGAGTTACCTGCAGAGAACACTGCCCAAATTCGTGACAGCAAGAAATCTGTTTCTGCGCAGTAATCCAAATCTAGTATTGACTTTACTATCAAAGACTTTACTTGGCACAACAATGCAATAAAATAAGATAAGGAGAGGTTGCTACAGTAGTAACAACTTCCAAGACACAAATAAAAAACAAAATTACTGTAGCAAAATAAACACATGGGTTATCTCCCAAGAAGTGCTTTCTTTATAGCCATTAAGATGGGCTCAGCAGTTTTAATGATGCACTCCCAAGAAATAAGAGGTGAAGCAAAAGAGAGCATCAAGAAGAAAATTCAAAACAAATTTAAGCCTAACATGCTTCCTATGCATAGGAATCTTGTAAATAAACAAATTCATGAAGCATAATGCAATAAGCATAGAAAGATAAAACAAGTGTAACTTCAAAAATTTCAGCGTATAGAGAGGTCTTTTAGTAACATGAAATTTCTATAACCATATTTTCCTCTCTCATAATAATATCCAGTAGCATCATGAGCAAACTCAACAATATAACTATCACATAAAGCATCCTTATCATGAGTCTCATGCATAAAATTATTACTCTCCACATAAGCATAGTCATTCTTATTAATTGTAGTGGGAGCAAATTCAACAAAGTAGCTATCATTATTATTCTCATCAAGTGTAGGAGGCATAGTATCATCAAAGAAAATTTTCTCCTCAATGCTTGGGGGACTAAAAAGATCATGAAAACCAGCTTCCCCAAGCTTAGAACTTTCTATATCATTATCAACAATGGTGTTCAAAGCGTTCATACTAATATTACTACCAGCATGCAAATAAGGTTCCATAGGTTTTTTAATTTTCGCATTAAACCATTCATGTTTTAACTCAGGAAATAGAATAAGAAGCTCATTGTTGTCCATTATGCCTAACTAGTGTAAACAAGAAACAAAAAGATGCAATTGCAGGATCTAAAGGAAATAGCTTCGAACACTCACACAATGGCGCCAGAAGAGTACTTTTACCTGGGACCGGAGTATGAGTGCCTTTTACCTTTCCTCCCCGGCAACGAGCGCCGGAAAAGTGCTTGATGTCTACGGGTGCTTCTATTCTTGTAGACAGTGTTGGGCCTCCAAGAGCGAGAGGTTTGTAGAACAGCAGCAAGTTTTCCCTTAAGTGGATCGCCCAAGGTTTATCGAACTCGGGGAGGAAGAGGTCAAAGATATCCCTCTCAAGCAACCCTGCAATCACGATACAAGAAGTCTCTTGTGTCCCCAACACACCTAATACACTTGTCAGATGTATAGGTGCACTAGTTCGGCGAAGAGATAGTGAAATACAAGTGGTATGAATGAATATGAGCAGTAGTAACGGTACCAGAAAATAGCTTGATGCTACAACTGGCGTATGGTTGATGGTGGTAATATTGCAGGCAGAACAGATGCAGTAAAACAGTAAACAAGCAGCGATAGCAATATTTGGGAACAAGGCCTAGGGATTATACTTTCACTAGTGGACACTCTCAACATTGATCACATAACAGAATAGATAAATGCTATACTCTACACTCTTTTGTTGGATGATGAACACCACTAATTGCGTAGGATTACACGAACCCTCAATGCCGGAGTTAACAAGCTCCACAATATTCGATATTCATGTTTAAATAACCTTAGAGTGCACGACAGATCAACACAACTACACCAAGTACTAACATAGCATGCACACTTGTCACCATCACACTATGAAGGAGCCATAGATCACATCAATACTATCATAGCAATAGTTAACTTCATAATCTACAAGAGATCACAATCATAACCTACGCCAAGTACTACACGATGCACACACTCGTCACCATTACACCGTGCAGGAGGAATAGACTACTTTAATAACATCACTAGAGTAGCACACAGATAAATTGTGATACAAAACACATTGCAATCATAAAGGGATATAAATAAGCACTTCACTATGCCATTCATAACAGTGAATAAGTATTCTGTGAAATATAGCCTAAGAGACCCACACGGTGCACACACTCGTCACCTTTACACACGTGGGACAAGGAGTCTCCGGAGATCACATAAGTAAAATCCACTTGACTAGCATAATGACATCTAGATTACAAGCATCATCATATGAATCTCAATCATGTAAGGCAGCTCATGAGATTATTGTATTGAAGTACATAGGAGAGAGATTAACCACATAGCTACCGGTACAGCCCCGAGCCTCAATGGAGAACTACTCCCTCCTCATGGGAGACAGCAACGGTGATGAAGATGGCGGTGGTGTCGATGGAGGAGCCTTCCGGGGGCACTTCCTCGTCCCGGCGGCGTGCCGGAACAGAGACTCCTGTCCCCCAGATCTTGGCTTCGCGATGGCGGCGGCTCTGGAAGGTTTCTCGTACCGTGGCTTTTCCGTATCGAGGTTTTAGGTCAGGGACCTTTAAATAGGCAAAGAGGCGGAGTCGGAGGGCTGACGAGGCGATGACACAATAGGGGGGCGCGGCCCGTGCCCCGGCCGCGCCACCTCGTCATCCGGTGGCCATGTGGCCCTCCTCTGCTGGCTCTCGGGTGTTCTGGAAGCTTCGTGGAAAAATAGGATGCTGGGCATTGATTTCGTCCGATTCCGAGAATATTTCCTTACTAGGATTTCTGGAACCAAAAACAGCAGAAAACAGCAACTAGCCCTTCGACATCTCGTCAATAGGTTAGCTCCGGAAAACACATAATAATGACATATAATGTATATAAAACATGTGAGTATCATCATAAAAGTAGCATGAAAAATAAGAAATTATAGATATGTTTGAGACGTATCATTGTGCCAAGTAAAGTCTTTGATAGTAAGGTTGATACTAGATTTGGATTTCTGCGCAGAAACAGATTTTTGCTGTCACGAATTTGAGTAGAACTCTCTGTAGGAAACTCAGAAAAATCAGCGAAAATTCATGAGTGATCCTCAGATATTTACTCAACTTTCATTCAATTTGAGCTTCTTCATCTGAGCACGTTAAGTGCCTCTAAAAAATTCGTCTTTACGGACTGTTCTGTTTTGACAGATTCTGCCTTTTATTTCACATTGCCTCTTTTACTGTGTTGGATGGATTTCTTTGTTCCATTGACTTTCAGTAGCTTTGGGTAATGTCCGAAGTGTTAGGAATGATTGTGTCCTCTCTGAACATGTGAATTTTTGATTATGCACTAACCCTCTAATGAGTTTGTTTTGAGTTTGGTGTGGAGGAAGTTTTCAAGGGTCAAGAGAGGAGGATGATACAATATGATCAAGAAGAGTGAAGAGTCTAAGCTTGGGGATGCCCCCGTGGTTCGTCCCTGCATATTTCAAGAAGAATCAAGCATCTAAGCTTGGGGATGCCCAAGGCATCCCCTTCTTCATCGACAACTTATCAGGTCACCTCTAGTGAAACTATATTTTTATTCCGTCACATCTTATGTGCTTTACTTGGAGCGTCTGTATGCTATTATTTTTGTTTTTGTTTGAATAAACTCGGATCCTAGCATTCTTTGTGTGGGAGAAAGACACGCTCCGCTGTTTCATATGAACACTGGTGTTCTTAGCTTTACTTTTAATGTTCATGGCGAAGGTTGAAAACTGTCGTTCATTGCTATTTGGTTGGAAACAGAAAATGCTCCATGTGGTAATTGGTATATTGTCTTGAATAATTTGATACTTGGCAATTGTTTTGAGCTCTCAAATAGATCATGTTTAAGCTCTTGCATCATGTAGTGTTGAACCTAGTAGTGGAGAACTATCGTAGAGCTTGTTGAAATTTGGTTTGCATGATTGGTCTCTCTAAAATTCTAGATATTTTCTGGTAAAAGTGTTTAAACAACAAGGAGACAGTGTAGAGTCTTATAATGCTTGCAATATGTTCTTATGTAAGTTTTGTTGTACCGGTTCATACTTGAGTTTGCTTCAAACAACCTTGCTAGCCAAAAGCCTTGTACCGAGAGGGAATGCTTCTCGTGCATCCAAAACCTTGAGCCAAAACCTATGCCATTTGTGTCCACCATAACTACCTACTACATGGTATTTCTCTGCCATTCCAAGTAAATTGCTTGCGTGCTACCTTTAAAATTTCATTCCTTGTCTTTGCAATACATAGCTCATGGGAAAATAGCTTAAAAAGTATTGTGGTATTGAATATGTTGCTTATGTATCTTATTTCTTATAAGTTGCTTGTTGAGCGGTAACCATGTTTACGGGGACGCCATCAACTATTACACCTTTGTTGAATATCATGTGAGTTGCTATGCATGTTCGTCTTGTCTGAAGTAAGGGTGATTTATCATGATTAAATGGTTTGAGTATGCATATTGTTAGAGAAGAACATTGGGCTGCCAACTAAAGCCATGTATCATGGTGGAAGTTTCAGTTTGGACATTAATCCTCAATCTCTTATGAGAATATTATCTGTTGTTGAATGCTTAAGCATTAAAGAGGAGTCCATTATTTGTTTTCTATGTTTTCCCGGTACGGATGTCCTTAAGTTGAGATCTATCATAAACGAGAAATCAAATGCGATCTATCTCCTTGGACCTTTGTACAGGTGACATAGAGGTACCCCTTTGTGACACTTGGTTGAAACATATGTAATGCAATGATAATCCATGGAAATCCGAGCTAATTAGGACAAGGTGCGAGCACTATTGGTATTCGATGCATGAGGCTTGCAACTTATAGGATGTTTTATGCATAACACATATGAATTATTACTACCGTTGACAAAATTGTTTCTATGTCTTCAAAATAAAAAGCTCTAGCATAAGAGTAATCTCTGCTTCCCTCTGCGAAGGGGCCTTTCTTTTACTTTATGTTGAGTCAGTTTACCTACTTCTTTCTATCCTAGAAGCAAACACTTGTGTCAACTGAGTGCATTGATTCTTACATACTTGCTTATTTGCATTCATCATATTACTTTGTGTTGACAATTATCCATGAGATATACATGTTGAAGTTGAAAGCAACTGCTGAAACTTATATCTTCCTTTGTGTTGCTTCAAAACTTTCTACTAAGAATTTATTGCTTTATGAGTTAACTCCTATGCAAGACTTATTGATGCTTGTCTTGAAAGTACTATTCATGAAAAGTCTTTGCTATATGATCAGTTGTTTAGTCATTATCGTTACCATTGCTTTGAATCACTTCATTCATCTCATATGCTTTACAATAGTATTGATCAAGATTATGATAGTAGCATGTCACTTCAGAAATTATCCTTGTTATCGTTTACCTACTCGAGGGCGAGTAGGAACTAAGGTTGGGGATGCTTGATACGTCTCAAACGTATCTTTAATTTCTTATGTTCCATGCTAGTTTTATGACAATACTCACATGTTTTACATATACTTTATATCATTTTGATGCATTTTCCGACACTAACCTATTAACAAGATGCCGAAGCGCCAGTTCCTGTTTTCTGCTGTTTTTGGTTTCAGAAATCTTACACAGGAAATATTCTCGGAATTGGACGAAACAAAAGCCCACGGTCTTATTTTCCACGGAGCTTTCCAGAACACCGAAGGAGATACGGAGAGGGGCCAAGGCGGCCCCACACCACAAGGCGGCGCGGCCGCCTGTGGGGTGGGCCCCTCGGCCGCCTCCCGACTCTGCCCCTTCGCCTATTTATTCACTCCGCCGCGAAAACCCTAGTACCGAGAGCCACGATACGAGAAAAGTTCCAGAGACACCGTCGCCGCCAATCCCATCTCGGGGGATTCAGGAGATCACCTCCGGCACCCTGCCGGAGAGGGGAATCATCACCGGAGGACTCTACATCATCATGCCCGCCTCCGGATTGATGCATGAGTAGTTCATCCTTGGACTATGGGTCCATAGCAGTAGCTAGATGGTTGTCTTCTCCTCTTGTGCTATCATGTTTAGATCTTGTGAGCTGCCTATCATGATCAAGATCGTCTATTTGTAATGCTACATGTTGTGTTTGTTGGGATCTTATGAATATGGAATACTATGTCAAGTTGATTATTGATCTATCATATATGTGTTGTTTATGATCTTGCATGCTCTCCGTTGCTAGTAGAGGCTCTGGCCAAGTTGATACTTGTAACTCCAAGAGGGAGTATTTATGCTCGATAGTGGGTTCATGCCTCCATTGAATGCGGGACGAGTGACGGAAAGTTCTAAGGTTATCGATGTGTTGTTGCCACTAGGGATAAAACATTGATGCTTTGTCTAAGGATATTTGTGTTGATTACATTACGCACCATACTTAATGCAATTGTCCGTTGTTTGCAACTTAATATCGGAAGGGGTGCGGATGCTAACCCGAAGGTGGACTTTTAGGCATAGATGCATGCTGGATAGCGGTCTATGTTCTTTGTCGTAATGCCCTAAGTAAATCTCATAGTAGTCATCATGATTTGTATGTGCATTGTTATGCCCTCTCTATTTTTCAATTGCCCAACTGTAATTTGTTCACCCAACATGCTATTTATCTTATTGGAGAGACACCACTAGTGAACTGTGGACCCCGGTCCATTCTTTTACATCTGAAATACAATCAACTGCAATATCTGGTTCTCTCGTTGTTCTTCACAAGCAAACATCATTCTCCACACCATACGTTTAATCCTTTGTTTACAGCAAGCCGGTGAGATTGACAACCTCACTTCGTTAAGTTGGGGCAAAGTATTTTGATTGTGTTGTGCAGGTTCCACGTTGGCGCCGGAATCCCTGGTGTTGCGCCGCACTACACTCCTTCACCAACAACCTTCACGTGGCCTTCATCTCCTACTGGTTCGATAACCTTAGTTTCTTACTGAGGGAAAACTTGCTTCTGTACGCATCACACCTTCCTCTTGGGGTTCCCAACGGACGTGTGCTTCACGCGTTATCAATGGCTTAGCTGTAAATTTCCACCATGAATGATGCACGGCTTAGATTAGCGGCCCAGACGTTTCTCTAACTCATATACAAACTCCGTGGACTTACAAGTTTCTATTGTATTTCGCACCGCTAGGCATCCATAAACAAAAGAACATGACATCAACTAAATATAAATACAATGTCGAAAGTGTTCCCCATGAAAGCATGGTTATACTAAATCCCAACTTGCAATTTGCAAACACATAAACTTCATAAGATAGTCACAAGGATCAAGTTTATTAAGTGCAAGAAAGTAAATGTGTCATCAAGTTCGTTAGAGCTTTACTAACTAATTTTCTCATGCCAAAATTTAATTTGGAAGATAAATAAAAATATGATGAATTACTTGGAATAGCAATAATGCTACTAGGTAGATATGGTGGACACAACTGGTAAACTTTGGTTATTAGTGGTTAGATGCACGAGTAGAGTTCATACTCAGTACATGTAAACGACCAACTAAGAGAGCAATAATGGCCATAATCATGCATAACGACAAAACATTATCAATCAAATCATAAAGTGATATTACAAGTCAGACACTAAATGATCATAGAGGCTTTAGTTGACTGGTTATAGTCATAACATGGTATAAGTATGCGCCAAGTCAACCCAATAAATCATCAAAGGAGAATACCACAATATTAGGCTTTTATAATGAAAACAACACATGATTCTTTCAATGACACATTATGCACTCTAAGCTATTTGAAACAAGTCATGCTACAATAATAAATACTAAGCTATGACAAGAATAACATACAACAATAAATACTAGGATTTTTGCGTCGGGAGCTTTATATAGGCGGAAGGGCGAGGTCGGTGGAGGCCTGGTGGCCCCAGACCACCCCTAGGCGCGGGCCAGGCCGCGCCTAGGCATGGTCTGGCCACCCTGTGGCCCCCCTTCGTCTCTCCTCTGGAATATGTCTTCGTTATGGTAAAATATTGACTTCGGCTTTTGTTTCGTCCAATTCCGAGAATATTTCCTGTACAACTTTTCTGAAATACAAAACAGAGAACTGGCACTGTGGCATCATGTTAATAGGTTAGTGCCGGAAAATGCATAAAAGTGCCACGAAGTGTAAACAAAATATATAGCAATTGGTGTAAAACAAACATGGAGCATAAAAAATTATAGATATGTTTGCAACGTATCAATGGTCACTGTACAACAATAGGAAAATCCTTGAGTGCTTTTGAAGAACTAAAGATATGTGTTGTATAGGATAGTGACAAAATAAAATTGTTGTAATGTGTTACATCGGTATTAGTGTCATCACATATACATATAAATTTTAATCTTAGTTAGGACGAGTGTTTTATTAAAAGGTGGCACAATGTGCTGGAGTTTTCCATGCTGGATTTTGGTGACTTCTAAAGTTTGAACATTGTGACAGATTGTACAAATGAAAGGTCGAGTAGATAATTATTTTGATAACAACCTTTGGAAGGTGTTTGAGCCAAATGTTCATGAAAGGAACTTGGTGCAGCTCCAAATGTGTCAATACTATGAAGCTACATTCTACAATAATGTTGAAAACATAATTTCACACCTAGGAATTGAGGTATCACCAAAATACCGAACTTATACAATGCGATACTAACTCATTCGAGATGATTGTTGCGTAGAGACACAAGTTATTAGCAAATACATATGGATCTGATATTACATACTAATACTTGTTCCACGAGCTAAACATGATCATCACTAGAAGTCCATGGGTGTTGGATCTTTGCCAATGTTAACTAGATTCTTGACTTTAGTGCAAGTGGGAGACTGAAAGGAATATGCACGGGAGTCAATAATAAATCGGTTATTATCTTATTCCGTATTTATGATAGATGTTTATTTCTCATGCTAGAATTGTATTAACCGTAAACGTTAATACATGTGTATCTAATAAACAAACAAGAGTTCCTAGTAAAGCCTCTCATTTAACTAGCTCATTGATTAACAAATGTTGTTAATAACGAGGTCACGTCATTATAAGAATGATGTGATGAACACACACCCAATTAGGTATAGCAATATGATAAAGTCATTAAGTTTACATGTTTAGATCAAACACATACGGAGTAGCTCTATTCCTTTGACCATGAGATCGTGTTAATCACTAACATTGCAAGAGTACTTCGATGAATTCAAACATCACACCGTAACAGGGTTGCTATAAAGGTGGATTTGGGTACTATGAAAGTATTAGTTGGGGCTCATGGATCAAGAGTGGGATTTATCCATCCTGATGACATATATACTTTGGGCCCTCTCAGTGATATCACATTGACACCGCTTGCAAGCACATGACTAAGTCACATGAATGTCATATCACAGAACAAGTGAAGAGTACTTGTCAGTAACGTGATCAAACTAGGTATAAGTTGATATCGATGATCAGATCTTGGACAAGTAAGTATTGCGAGATAAAAGAAATTGGTTACAAAGTTTATGGTTCATGTGATCACAAGTTTCATCGTTCAATGAGTGGGAGTGATTACGTATCTCCAGAATCTGGTTATGATTATGGATCCGAGAGGTGTCTCAATCATGTCCACATTATTCACGAACCATAGGGCGACACACTTAAGGTTCATCGACGGTTTTCAGTGGATACAAAACACAGTTTGGACAATATAGGGACTGCTTCGAGATTCGCCAGAATTGTTTTGCGATATCGGAATAGTTAAAGGGGCTAAATGTTAAAGTTTGTGTAAGAGCAAGATCCATATCCCGTGTTTTGTGTGTTTGATGGCAACACTTGAATGAATTTAACCGTGCGCAAAGATTATCTTTGATAGATTTGCAAGTGCACGGTGCCCTCGCTGAACACATTATGATTGGAAGACTGAAGCGTAGCTCTTAGGTTTTCTCATTTTGTGTGTGTGTCGCGAGGTAACAAGGTAGGAGAGGAAAAGAGGAAAAAGCAGTTTCAGCCAAAGCGGTACTACCGGCACCAGGAGCGGTAGTACCGCTACCCTACTGGTACCGCTCAGAAGTACCGCTCTGGAGGTTTCTCACGCAAATGTCTCACAGAACAAGTTACGGTACCTCTACAGTACATTGAGCGGTAGTACCACTTGAGAATGGTAGTACCACCCAAGGTACCGCTTAAGTACCGTAACTTAAGTTACGGCAGTACCGCTTCGGTACCGCTGTGGTACCGCTTGGGATCCAGTAAGGTTTGGAGGCCATTGCGGTACCTCAGGCGGTACCGCGAGCGGTAGTACCGCTATGTGTCCACGTGCACAAGTTCAGTGGGGATTTCAAATCTAGAGTGGTAGTACCGCTTACCAAAGCGGTAGTACCGCTTAGGCAGAAACTGCACATAACGGTTGGATTTGAGGAGACCTATATAAAGGCCTCTTCTTCCCCAGCTCGTTTTCAGCTCTTCTCTCTCTCTCCTCCATTGTTGCTGAGCTCAAACTGAGTGGATCTCCCTACCTACTGATACGTCCATTTTGCATCACTATTTTATATCATAATTTACTGTTATTCATTGATATATTTCATATTTAGAGATGATACTTATGTTATTTCATCTATTTTGCATGTTTCATGATTATCGGAGAATCGCGCACCGGAGTCAGGATTTTGCTGGAAAAAGCACCGTCAGAATGCAATATTTCGGAAAATCAACAATTGACGGAAATTACACGAAAAATCTTATTTTTCCAGAAGACGGAGATAGCCAAAAGGAGGAGTCGAGGAGGGCTGCCATGGCCCCCCCATAGGCCGGCGCGGGCCCAGGCCTGGCCGCGCCGCCTTGTGGGGAGGGGGCCCACAACCCCCTCTGGCCTCCTCTCCTTCGCGTACTTCTTCGTCCCGAAAACCTAAGCTCGGGGGAATAGTCGCGAAGAGTCATAGCCGCCTCTGCGGGGCGGAAAACACCAGAGAGAAAAGAACTCTCCGGCAGGCTGAAATCTGCCGGGGAAATTCCCTCCCGGAGGGGGAAATCGACGCCATCGTCACCGTCATCGAGCTGGACATCATTGGGATCATCATCATCATCATCATCATCATCACCGCCATCTCCACCGCTGCACCTCATCACCGCTGTAACATCTAGGGTTGAATCTTGATTGTTTGATAGGGGAAACTCTCCCGGTATTGATTACTACTTGTTATTGATGCTATTGAGTGAAACCATTGAACCAAGGTTTATGTTCAGATTGTTATTCATGATCATATCACCTCTGATCATGTTCCATATGATGTCTCGTGAGTAGTTCGTTTAGTTCTTGAGGACATGGGTGAAGTCTAAATGTTAGTAGTGGATTATGTTGGGTGATATTCAATGTTATGATATTTAAGTTGTGGTGTTATTCTTCTAGTGGTGTCATGTGAACGTTGACTACATGATACTTCACCTTTATGGGCCTAGGGGAATACATCTTGTATTCGTTTTCTAATTGCGGGGTTGCCGGAGTGACAGAAACCTAAACCCCCGTTGGTATATCGATGCAGGAGGGATAGCAGGATCTCGAGTTTAAGGTCTGTGGTTAGATTTATCTTAATTACTTTCTTGTATTTGCGGATGCTTGAAAGGGGTATAATCACAAGTATGTATTAGTCCTAGGAAGGGCGGTGCATTAGCATAGGTTCACCCACACAACACTTATCAAAACAATGAAGATTAATCAACTATATGAAGCGAAAGCACAAGACTAAATTCCCGTGTGTCCTCAAGAACGTTTGGTCATTATAAGTAAACAAACCGACTTGTCCTTTGTGCTAAAAAGGATTGGGCCACTCGCTGCAATTATTACTCTCGCATTTTACTTACTTGTACTTTACTCATCTGCTATATCAAAACCCCCTGAATACTTGTCTGTGAGCATTTACAGTGAATCCTTCATCGAAACTGCTTGTCAACACCTTCTGCTCCTCGTTGGGTTCGACACTCTTATTTATCTAAAATACTACGATACGCCCCCTATACTTGTGGGTCATCAAGACTATTTTCTGGCGCCGTAGCCGGGGAGTGAAGCGCTATTGGTAAGTGGAATTGGTAAGGGAAACTTTTACTGTACGTGCTATTTTTATTTCTGCTCGTTGCTATAATTCATTATGGAGGGGTCTTCTCTTGAATTCCTCTTTGGAAAATCTACTACTACTGCAAAGGTAGTGGATGAGGCGCCGAGGTGAGAAAGAGGTTCCATACAAAATACCTATGAAAATTATTGAACGTGTTGTGGATAACCGCTATGAAGGGGATGGAACTGTCCATCCTGGAGATCATTTACTATTTTTACATGAATTATGCGGGTTATTCAAATGTGCAGGTATTGCTATGGATGAAGTTAGGAAGAAACTATTCTCTATATCGTCTGTCCGGTAAAGCGAGCGCATTGGTATAAATTGTTGAAGAATACGGATTCTCTTGATTGGGAGGACATTGTGCCTTTATTTTATTCTAAATTCTATCCTCCAAGTGAAATTCACAAAGATCGGAACCGCATATATAATTTCTGGCCTCATGATGGAGAGAGTATTGCCCAAGCATGGGGGAGACTGAAGTCTTTAATGCTCAAATGCCCCATTCATGAGCTTCCTGGTAATGTTATCATTGATAATTTCTATGCAAGACTGTCTTTTGAAGATAAGACTTTGCTGGATACTTCTTGTTCTGGATCATTTACACGCAACAAAGAAGAGTTTAAAAGGGACCTTCTTGATCGGATCCAGGAGAATACTTGAAGGATGGGAGAACGACAAAGATAGAGAGTCGGTATAAACTATGATTATAAATGCATTGAAGTTTTTATGGATACTGATAAATTTCGTAATATGAGTGCTACTTATGGTCTTGATTCTCAAGTCGTTGCAAATTTTTAAAAAGCTTTTGCCTCTCACTTTGAATTGCCTAGGAAGAATTTTGATAAGTATCATGAACCATACAAAGATAAAACTGATCCATCTATAAATAAATGTGCTATAATTGAAACTGTTGATCATATTCTTCCTGAAGCTTATATTGAAAAAACTCCTTTCCCTGCTAAAATGAAGGAGTACTCTGTTATAACTAGTGCGGTTAATAAAAGTGCAAAGAAACCTATAGAACCTGAAGAACAAATAAAAGTTGAACCTGCTATTGGAATAGTTAAAGATCTTGTGACTGAAAATGTGGAAGATGTTCATATTATTTTCTGTGAAGATGCTTCTAATATTGTTTCGCATCCTAATAAGACTAGGAAATCCAGTGTTCCTATGCTCTCTGTTAGAATTGGTGATCATTGTTATTATGGTTTATGCGACATTGGTGCAAGTATTAGTGCCATTCCTTATGAGCTTTATACGGAGATCATGCATGAAATTGGTTCTTGTGAACTTGAAGATATTGATGTGGTTATTCGGCTAGCTAATAGAGAAACTATCTCTCCTATTGGTATTGTTCGAGATGTGGAAGTTCTATGTGGTAAGATTAAATATCCTGCTGACTTTTTGGTACTTGGTTCTGCTGCTAGTAAGTCTTGTCCTATTATTTTTGGTAGACCTTTTCTAAATACTTGTGGAGCTGTTATAGATTGCAAGAAGGAAAATATTGTGACTAAATTTTCTGGTGAATCTTATGAGTTTAATTTCTCTAAATTTGCCAAAACTCCTTATAAAGCTGATTTGCCTAATAATGATTTTAGAGTTGAACAATGTGTGTCTATTGCTCTTGCCCCTAATAATCCTTTGCAGCAACATTTGGAGGATAGTGAGAGTGAAGTCTTTAGGGAAGAAAGAAATGAACTCGATGAAATTTTCCTTCGTCAACCTATTCTTAAACATGACTTGCCGGTTGAAGATTTAGGTACAACACCACCACCAAAGGAAGATCCTGTTTTTGATTTAAAACTGTTGCCTGATAATCTTAAGTATGCTCATATTGATGATAAGAAAATATATCATGTTATTATTAGTTCTAAGCTTTCAGATTTTGAGGAAGAAAGGTTATTGAAAATATTGAAGAAACACCGAGGAGCTATTGGCTACACTCTTGATGACTTGAAGGGGATTTCTCCCTCTATTTGCCAACATGCTAGCAACATGGAAGATGATGCAAAGCCTGTTGTTGAACATCAGCGTCGTCTAATTCCTAAGATGAAGGATGTGGTAAGGAATGAGGTATTAAAACTTCTTGAAGCTGGTATTATATATCCCATTGCTGATAGTAGATGGGTTAGTCATGTGCATTGTGTTCCTAAGAAAGGAGGAATGACTCGTTGTGCCTAATGATAATGATGAGCTCATCCCTCAAAGAGTAGTTGTAGGATATAGAATGTGCATTGATTATCGAAAAGTTAATAAAGTTACTAAGAAAGATCATTACCCTTTACCCTTTATTGATCAAATGTTAGAAAGGTTGTCTAAAAATACTCATTTTTGCTTTCTTGATGGTTATTCTGGGTTTTCACAAATTCCTGTTAAAACTAAAGATCAAGAGAAAACCACTTTCACTTGTCCCTATGGAACTTATGCTTATAGGCGTATGCCTTTTGGTTTATGTAATGCTCCTGCTACTTTTCAAAGATGCATGTCCTGCTATTTTTCATGGCTTTTGTGAGAATATTGTAGAGGTATTCATGGATGATTTTTCTGTCTATGGGAATTCTTTTGATAATTGCTTGCGAAACCTTGATTAAGTTTTGCAGAGATGTGAAGAAACTAACCTTGTTCTTAATTGGTAGAAATGCCACTTTATGGTTAATGAAGGAATTGTATTGGGACATAAAATTTCCAAGAGAGGTATTGAAGTTGATAGAGCTAAAGTTGAAGCAATTGAGAAGATGCCCTATCCTAGGGATGTTAAAGGTATTCGTAGTGTTCTTGGTCATGCTTGGGTTTTATAGGAGATTTATTAAAGATTTCTCCAAGATTTCAAAGCCTCTTACTAATCTTCTTCAAAAAGATGTACCTTTTGTTTTTGATGATGATTGTAAGGAAGCTTTTGAAACTCTAAAGAAAGCCTTAACAAATGCTCCTGTAGTTGAACCTCCTGATTGGAACTTACCTTTTGAAATTATGTGTGATGCTAGTGATTTTGGTGTAGGCGCTGTTCTTGGACAGCGAGTTGATAAAAAATTGAATGTTATTCATTATGCTAGCAAAACTCTTGATGCTGCTCAAAGAAATTATGCTACAACTGAAAAAGAGCTATTAGCTGTAGTTTTTGCTTGTGACAGGTTTAGATCCTATATTGTTGATTCAAAAGTTACAATCCATATTGATCATGCTGCAATTAGATACCTTATGGAAAAGAAAGATGCTAAGCCAAGGCTTATTAGATGGGTGCTTCTTTTGCAAGAATTTGATTTACATATTATAGATAGGAAAGGTGTTGATAATCCTGTTGCTTGATAATTTGTCTAGATTGGAAAATATTGCTTATGATCCTGTTCCTGTTAATGATAGTTTTCCAAATGAACAATTGGCTGTAATAAAGGTGAGCTCGCGAGATAGTCCTTGGTACGCTGATTATGCTAACTTTATTGTATCCAAGTACTTGCCTCCAACCTTTTCAGCTCGACAAAGGAGGAAATTCTTTTATGACTTGAGGCATTATTTTTGGGATGACCCACACTTATATAAAGAAGGAGTGGCTGGTATTCTACGAAGATGTGTTCTCGAATATGAACAACAAGAGATATTGAGTAAGTGTCATGGTAGTGTTTATGGAGGGCATCACGCCGGAGACAGAACCGCGCAAAAGGTTCTACAATCAGGTTTCTATTGGCCAACTCTCTTCAAAGATGCAAGAAAGTTTATTTTATCTTGTGATGAATGTCAAAGGGTTGGTAATATCTCCAGACGCAATGAAATGCCTATGAATTATACACTTGTTATTGAACCATTCGATTGTTGGGGATTTGACTTCATGGGTCCTTTCCCTTCTTCAGAAGGTAACACTCATATACTTGTCGTTGTTGATTATGTTACTAAATGGGTGGAAGCCATACCCACAAAAAGTGCTGATGGTGAGACCTCTTTAAGAATGCTTTTATATATTATTTTTCCTAGATTTGGAGTTCCTAGATATCTTATGACTGATGGAGGTTCTCATTTTATTCATGGTGGTTTTAGAAAAACTCTTGCTAAATATGGTATTAATCATAGGGTTGCTTCCGCTTATCATCCTCAAACTAGTGGGCAAGTAGAATTATCAAATAGAGAGATTAAATCTATCTTACAAAAGACTGTTAATAAATCTAGAAAGAACTAGGCTATTAAATTGAAGGAAGCACTATGGGCTTATAGAACTGCTTATAAAAATCCTATGGGTATGTCACCGTATAAAATGGTTTATGGGAAAGCTTGTCATTTACCTTTAGAACTAGAGCACAAAGCTTATTGGGTTGTAAGAGAACTAAATAAAGATCCTAAACTTGCCGGTGAGAAGAGATTGCTACAATTGAGTTCTTTGGATGAATGGAGAAGTGAAGCTTATGAAAATGCTAAACTCTTTAAAGAGAAAGTTAAGAAATGGCTGATACGTCCAAAACGTATCTACTTTCCCGAACACTTTTGCTATTGTTTTGCCTCTAATTTGTGTATTTTGGATACAACTAACACGGACTAACGCTGTTTTCAGCAGAATTGCTCTGGTGTCTCGTTTTTGTGCAGAAATTCAACTTTCAGGAAAATCCTCGGAATTTATGTCGAAGGGCTTATTTTTCCAGAAGAATCACGGAGCCAGAAGGGCAGGCCTGGGGGAGGCCCAGGGCCCCCACACACTAGGACGGCGCGGCCTGGAGGGGGGGCACGCCGCCCTACTGTGTGGCCCCCTCGGCCATGCTCTGACGCCCTCCTCTGGACTACTTAAGGGTTTCGATCTAAAAACGCGAGACGGGAAGTCGAAGTCGCCAGAAACCATCCAGTACGCCGCCACCGTCGCAAAACTCCGTCTCGGGACCAGAAACTCCGTTCTGGCACTCCGCCGGGACGGGGAACTGGAGGAGATCATCACCATCATCACCACCGACGCCTCTCCATCGACCAGCCATGTTTCCCCCATCCATGTGTGAGTAATGCCCCCGCTGTAGGCTGAAGGGGATGGTAGGGATTGGATGAGATTAGTCATGTAATAGCATAAGATTGTTAGGGCATAGTGCCTAGTGTCCGTAATTGGTACTTTTATGATATTGTTGCAACTTGTTATGCTTAATGCTTGTCACTAGGGACCGAGTGCCATGATCTCAGATCTGAACATGTTATCAATTCATGATGATATTCATTGCTTTATGATCTTACCTGCAAGTTGTATACACGTATTGTTGTCCGGAACCCGAGGCCCCAAAGTGACGAAATTGGGACAACCGAAGGGGAAGGCGGTGATATGAGGATCACATGTGTTCATGGAGTGTTAATGCTTTGCTCCGGTGCTCTATTAAAAGGAGTACCTTAATTTCCGATAGATTCCTAGAGGCCCGGCTGCCACCGGCTGGTAGGACAAAAGATGTTGTGCAAGTTTCTCATTGCGAGCACGTACGACTAAATATGGAACACATGCCTATTGATTGATTAGTACTTGGATACCGTTTTATTATTATCTGCAAATGCCCTGCCTTGATTGTTACATGAGTTTCTCTCATCCATGCAACGCCCGTTCATCCATCCACTGTGCCTACGGTATTTTAATCCTGCTTGTTTATTATAATCACTACTGCTTGTCTTTGTTACTACTACTGCTTGTTATTTCACTACTGCTACTTGCTATAAAGCTGTTACTACTGATAAACTCTTGCGAGCAAGTCTGTTTCCAGTGCAGCTGAATTGACAACTCCGTTGTTAAGGCTTTCAAGTATTCTTTGTCTCCCCTTGTGTCGAATCAATAAATTGGGTTTTACTTCCCGCGAAGACTGTTGCGATCCCCTATACTTGTGGGTCATCAAGACTATTTTACGGCGCCGTTGCCGGGAGCATAGCTTTATTTGCAAGTTCACTTGGATTGATATTGTTCGCTGCAAATTCTCCATCATGGGTAAACCTCGCGATCCTAAAGTCGCCATATTACCATCCACTACAAGAAAAGGTACAACTACGAGTACCTCTGTTGCTCTTGATTCACCATCCGTGATAGATAAACTTGTTTCACCACCACAAGCTTCACATGCTTGGTACTTCGCTAGATCCGAAAATTCCTCTCATAATTTTGATGATGCTTCTGCTGTGCTTGATAATGATGGTTCATTGGGATCTTTTCTAGATGCTACAATTGCTAGGTCTAGACAAATTGAAAGTCTTGAAACTCCTAATGAAAATGCTGCTACACCTGTTAATTCACTCGAGTCTGTTGAATACTCTAGTGATGATCTTGATGAAGATTATGTAGAACTTGATGATGATTTTATTGATAAATGCAATGCTACTACTGATGCAAGAAAAATTAAAAAGTTGCTTGCACAACATACTTGTTAGATATAAAGCTGTCTCCTGATCCTAAATTTGCCACATCTCCTATAAACATTAAGGATAAGGATTATGATTTTTCTCTTGATTTATCTCATATATCTATTGTTGAGAAAACACCTTTTTGTGGTACTGAAAAAGAAAGTGTTGTAGAACACATGATTGAGCTATCTACTACGAGTAGCTTGTTTTTCGATGATGTTAAGAAGCGTACTTATTTCGTTGCTAAAATTTTCCCTTTCTCATTAAAGGATGATGCTAAAACTTGGTATAATAGTTTGCCACCTGATTCTATTAATAGTCCAAAAGAATTGCTTGATGTTTTCTTTCGGAAATACTTTCCTGCTAGTGCTCAACATATTGCTTTGCAGAGAATTTATAATTTTGATCAGGAAGATGGAGAGAAATTGCCTGAGGCTTGGGCGAGATTTTGCTCTCTTATTAGAGCTCGGCTCTGAACATGATTTGGAAAAGCATGATTTACTTGATATATTTTATAGTGGATTAACCATTGAGTCTAGGGCATACCTGGATAGTTGTGCTGGTTGTGTTTTCAGGAAAAGAACTCCAGACGACGCTGAAGAATTATTGGCTAGAATAGGCCGGAATCATGATGATTGGTCTACACCTGAACCAACCCGACACCAATATTGAAGAAGAGGGGTATGATTAAATTAAATGATGAAGATATGAGGGAAGCCAAGAAATCTCTTAAAGAGAAGGGTATTAAATCCGAAGATGTGAAGAATTTACCTCCCATAGAAGATTTATGTAAGATCACTCCCCCTTCATCCATGATTGAGGTACACTCTCTTGAACGCTTTACTAGGGAAGATATTCCGTATTCAAAACCTCCTGCTCAATGCTTAGATGAGTTTGATAATTATATTGTTAAGCAAAATAATTTCAATATGAGAGTAGAGAATCATTTAATGGAAAATTCTCGAGCTATTAGTGAATTGCATGGTATTGTGGAGAGAACCTCCAATGATGTTAAGATGCTTGTTAAACATTTTCATATGATTCAAACTCAAATTGATCAACTCACTAAAGTGCAAAATGACTTGTTAAAAGATAATTCTAAAGAAAAACATGCTTATGAAGTAACAACTAGAGGCGGTGTTTCTACCCAGGATCCTCTATATCCTGAAGGGCATCCCAAAAGAGTTGAACAAGATTCTCAACGAACTGAAACTAGTGCTCCATCTAAGAAAAAGAAAAAGAAACATAAAGCTGTTGTAGAATCCTCTGAGCACTGTTAATGATCCTAATAGTATTTCTATTTCGATGCTTGAAGCTGAAAGTGGTAATGAACATGATAAAGATAATGATAAGAATGATGCTTCTGATAAAGAAGAAGTTGAAGAAGAACCTGAAAAGCATGCTAAAAATAAAAAGTATACTAAAGAAGATTTTATTGCTAAGAAACATGGTAATGAAAGAGAACCTTGGGTTCAAAAGCAAATGCCTTTTCCTGCTAAGAAACTAAAATCAAAGGAAGAAGAACACTATAACAAATTTTGTGATTGGATGAAACCTTTATTCCTGCAAATACCTTTGACTGATGCTATTAAATTGCCTCCTTATTCAAAGTATATGAAAGATATTGTCTCTAACAAAAGGAAAATTCCTAATGAGGAGATTTCCACTATGCTTGCTAATTACTCTTTCAATGGCAAAGTTCCAAAGAAACTTGGCGACCCAGGTATACCGACTATTCCTTGTTCTATTAAGAATAATTATGTTAGAACTGCTCTATGTGATTTGGGAGCGGGTGTTAGTGTTATGCCTTTCTCTCTTTATAAGAGACTTTATTTAGATAAGTTGATACCAACTGATATATCTTTGCAAATGGCTGATAAATCTACTTGCTATTCCTGTTGGTATATGTGAGGATGTTCTGTTCAAGTTACTAATAACTGCTTGATATTAACTGATTTTGTTGTGTTGGAAATGCTCGAAGATGATAATATGTCTATTATTCTTGGGAGACCTTTTCTTAACACCGCAGGGGCTGTTATTGATTGCAATAAAGGAAAAGTTACTTTCAATGTCGATGACAAGGAGCATACCGTTTATTTTCCCAAGAGGATTGAGAAAGCATGTGGAGTTAATACAATTTCTAATGTGAGAACTATCAAAGTGGGAACTATTGATTGTCCTATATATGAGCCTAAGCAAGGATATCAAAATATTATGATTGGATCCATATCAATACAATTCAAGGTAACATGATTGATTTGAGGTTTATTTCTTCTTATGCTATGTAAAATTTATTTGGTGGCAAGACTTGATCAACCTTGTTAACAAATTCATTTTATATGCATAGAGGAACTAAACAACATCTCTTTCTTCCTCCACTTGTTTTACTTGCTGTAGCACTTTTGTTTTGCAAAGTTCTTTAGTTAATTAGAGATTTCAAAAATCTTTTTCTGCCCAGTAATAATAAATTTGATACCCAGAAATGTGCATTTTTCAAAGTTTTCAAAAATTCACAAAAATTATACCGTTGGTCTTATTTTTCGAAGAAGCACACAGGAGCACACGGGGATGACCGGTGGGGCACCCCGGGGTGGCACCCCACGGCCGGCGCGGCCAGCAAGGGGGCGCGCCACCCTGTTGTGTGGGGCCCTCCTTGCCCCACCACTTCATCTCTTTCTCCCATCTCATTCTCTCTCCCGAAAAAACTCGCACCAGCTTTCTCTCACTCGCGTTTCTGCTCAAGAGCTCAAGATTTCTCGATCTCTTTGCTCGGCCCAGATTTCTGTCTGAAATTTGGCACATTTGCTCTCCGGTATGTGACTCCTCCGATTATCCAAGTAGAATTTTGTTTGGTTGAGTATATCTTGAATATTTTGCTGCTGTAGGTAACATGTTTAGTGAGCTTGCATGCTTGTTCTAAGTTGTAGAAACTAGTTTTGATGCATGTTTAGTACTCTAGCAAGTTCCTATAGTAGTTTCCCTCAATTATATGTCACCAAATCAAATTTTATAATGGTTGTTGAAAAATTTCAGAAAAGGAAGATGGATAATTGTAACTTTGGAGAAGTGTTTGAAAGAGAGACGACAAGCACGGGGAGGCCTTCTAGGACCGCCACCCGATTCAGGCGATCCTATAATGAGGACGTCATCGCACCGAGCTTCGAACCCGAAGAGGACAATGGAGTCCCTAACGCTTCATCTTTCCCATGTTATAACTTTTTGAGTAATGCAGGGTTGTTGGATGATTTCTTGACCCTCGTCGGTAAGGCGGGCTTAACCACCTACATGGGAGATGAGAGGGAGCAATACTACATGCTCACTAAAATCTTTGTGGAGAGCTTTAAGTTCAACAACAAGCACTATCACCCGACAGTTGCATTCAAGATCTATGGTAATCCTATTACTATGAAGTTGGAGGATTTTTGTACTGCATTGGATATTGCCCCTGTAGGTACAGCAAAGAAGATCGAGGACAACCCCAAGGCTTTGCTGGAGCTCTATCGAGAAATCACCAATGATGATTGCCGCACCATTCAGCGTGGCAAGATAAGAAACATTCAACTCCCCGCCATTAAGTATTTTGCTTATTACCTTGCTACTAGCATTCTTGGTAGGGAGAACACTAGTAATATTTCTAGTTATCATCTTGCTTTCTTGATTGCTGCACTCACTGGAGAGACACCTTATCATCTTGGTGCTCTTGTTGCTCGCCGCTTGTCTAACAAGGGGCCTATATTTGGAGGAATTATTGCATCGCGCATTTTAGCATATCTAGATCTTCCTCTTGACCCTACTGATGTGAAATTAACTCCTATAAGGCTTGATATTGCTGCTATGAAGAGTCATCAATTTGTTACATCTGACTCTAGTTTAGATAATATGGTCTATAGAATGTTGTTTGCTGACGGGGATGAGAGGGAAATCCTTTTGCCGCAGCCAGATTTGTTCAGTGTTGACAGGAAACCATGGTCGCGCTCTAAGGAGGAGGTGGATGAGCAACTGAAGATACAGGGCTTCCACCAGCAGCATGACTCCGAGGACGCCGAGCCCTCCTACGACTACACCGTCACGTATCCGGGTGCTTCTTCCAGCACATACCCGGAACAGGATCCATCTTCGTCGTACTACGGAGGTGCTACTTCATGGGCACCATGGGATTGATCTCCACTTAGGCCAAAAGCCTAAGCTTGGGGGAGGTATACCGGCATCACTCATTCTTTGCATATTATAGTTGCTGGATACTTGTACATACTTGTTTAGCTTCTTAAAGTGGTTTTCTAATAAGAGGGAGATGATATTTGGGGAAGTGCTGATTGAAAACAGATTCTGGACTGATACTAAAAAAATTCTCAAAAATAGCCAGAACGTTATTTTGCGAAGCCAATTTTTGTGCATGTTCCCCAGGTTATTATCTAACTTTCATTAGTTGAACACTTTTCGAGCTGAGCAGCGGAAGAATTTCTTAAAAATCGATTACTGTACTGCTGTCAAGTTTGACGAATTTCTGTTGCTTTGTGTTTATGTGACTCTTTTAGTTTTCATTTTCTTGTTTTTGCTTTGTTTCTTTCCTAAAACACAAAAAGACCAAAAATATTTCTGTTGTTTCTCTTTACCATTTGTTTATTTTGGTTTCTTGCTTTTATTTTGCTTTATTTGCTATCGTTGGTTTGCTATAAGAAAATCCAAAAAGATTTTGCTTTGTTTGCTTGTTTCCTTTTGTTCTTGTTTCCAATTCGAAAACACCAAAAATATTTGCTGTTCTTCTTTGGTTTTGTAAAGTTCATTATGAGTTCAATGGTCTTCGGTGGCTGGAGCTTGGTTTTCATTCCATATTATTCAAGCTACACAAGTGAAAGGCAATAATGACGATCTACGACAATTCGATTGTGGTGAGAGGCTGGTATGAACTCTATTTGTTTTCATTTTTGTACATATACTCATCCATGTGAGCATGCTTAGTTGGTTCATGTGAGGTATATGTCATTTAAGAAAGTCTAGTAGTTCATGATCTCTCATGCTTAGCTCCAATTTATTAATATGAGTAGCATGTCATAAATATTTGCTTGCATTGCTTTATTCATAGATAGGTATGACATTGTGGTATCCTCCTCTGAATAATTCACTTGAATCAACTTGGCACATGCTCACGCATGCATATGACTGAACAAATGTCAATTAAGCCTCGATGATTTACTTTACCTCAGAGTTCTTGTATCACTTTTATGCCTCCGTTAATTTATTTTGTCGCAAGCATGATTATGACGATTCTTGCTCTCTTGATTGTCGCTTCCCGGTCTATTGCTAGCCTTCACTTGTACTGAGCGGGAACGCTGCTCGTGCTTCCAAACACACGAAAACCAAGTTATTCCAGAGTGTCCACCATAAATACCTATGCATGGCATTTCAAACCATTCCAAGTAAATTCTCATGTGCTACCTTTAAACCTTCAAAATGCTTCTCAATTTGTGTCAATGTTTTATAGCTCATGAGGAAGTATGTGGTGTTTATCTTTCAATCTTGTCATTTACTCCTGACGGACTTTCATAATGGACTAGTGGCACATCCGCTTATCCAATAATTTTGCAAAAAGAGCCGGCAACGGGGTTCCCAGCCCCAATTAATCAACTTTCATTAATAATTCTCTTCACATGTTTTGCCCCGATTTATCGGTAAGCAACTTAAATTGCAAATAGACACTCCTCCATGGTATGAGATTGTTGGAAGGCACCCGAGGATTCGGTTAGCCATGGCTTGTGTAAGCAAAGGTTGGGGGAGTGTCATCCATAATAAAACTAAAGTACGTGTGTAAACAAAAGAGAAGAGGGATGATTTACCTTGCTTGGTAGAGATAACGTCCTTCATGGGAGCCGCTCTTGAAAGTCCGGTTGACGAGGTAGTTAGAGTACCCACTATCATTCGTTGACAACAACAAACACCTCTCAAAATAATTTTACTCCTGTTTTACAAATGAAAAGCTCTAGCACATGTTAATCCCTGCTTCCCTCTGCGAAGGGTCAATCTTTTACTTTTACATTGAGTCTCCATCCTTTCTTTGAGCACCTTCTTGAGAGCACAACTGTCATTCTTAGTATAATATGCTTGTCCCAAAATGTGATTAATTGTGGTATAACTTTGATGCTTTTATCTTTGATAATCTCTACTTCCAATCTTTCCATGAACTTCAAAGGTGCCCGAGCATTTATGTTTTGCTGTACAAATACGGGCAAGCGAGATACCACTTTATCATATCCTTTTATGAACATTGCAATCCTGCTGATAGACATGATTCATGATGCTTATTGTTAATTTGTTGGTACCTTTTCCATGATTGACATAGCTATTAGATGATTTTATTTGCATGTATCTTATTATGAATTGCTTAAGTACTTGCCATATCATGAGAATATATATTTACATCATATGAACAAATGTGTTCGTGAAAGTTCTTTTATCGCACTCAGTTGTTAACTGAATTGCTTGAGGACAAGCAATAAGCTAAGCTTGGGGGAGTTGATACGTCCAAAACGTATCTACTTTCCCGAACACTTTTGCTATTGTTTTGCCTCTAATTTGTGTATTTTGGATACAACTAACACGGACTAACGCTGTTTTCAGCAGAATTGCTCCGGTGTCTCGTTTTTGTGCAGAAATTCAACTTTCAGGAAAATCCTCGGAATTTATGTCGAAGGGCTTATTTTTCCAGAAGAATCACGGAGCCAGAAGGGCAGGCCTCCACTACTAGGAAAAGGCCTATAGATGGAAATAGCAGTACCGGCGCACCAGCAAATCCATGCGCCGGTGGCAAATAATGCCGGCGCACCTACATGTCGCCGCGCCGGCGATGGTGTCTTACTGCCGGCGCACAAGCAAAAAAGATGCACCGGCGATAAAGTTCGAAGGGGACCAGACTAGATCAAAGAAAATCGAGCCCTTACCGCCGGCGCATCACCATGTTGGTGCGCCGGTGGTAAGTTTCTTACCGCCGGCGCTGCAGCTTGATGGTGCGCCGGCTGCCATGATTTTCCCTCCCACACCCCCCCCCCCCCGGAATCGCCTTTTCAGTTTTCGAAAAAATAATAGAAAATTCAAAAAATAAAATCCTTTGAAATGCCCATGTAATATGTGATCTAGTTTTAGTGAAAATTTGAAAATTTGAATTTCGATGTATTATGCAAAATGGCGTCATCTTTCGGTAAAACGGGATTTCTGGTTGCATACGACCTCCGATGAAAAACTTTTTTATATCAAAATCGATCTACTCGAAATTTCCTATTCGAATTCAACTGCCTACGGCTGTTTGGACAAAAAACGGATTCGTCAATTGGAAAACAGAAACAGGACTTATTTCAGGTTTAAGATTTGGGTAAAAAAATAAAAAAATTACCCCCGGCGCACCACCATACTAGGTGCGCCGGCGGTAAGCTGTACTATATATTCATGCCGGCCCTCCTCCCTCTTCTCTTTCCTCACTTCTCCCCCTTCTTCTCTTTCCCTCCTCCTCTTCTCCTTGCAATACTCACCGACGGCCTCCTCCTCCTACTACTCCGGTGACCTCCTACTACTCCGGTGACCTCCTACTACTCCGGCTCCGATCGATGACCTCCTCCTCCTCCTCCGGTAATCTCCTCCACCTCGGGGCTCTACCTCCATCTCCGGCCTTCTCCTTCTCCTCCTCTTCCACCACCTCCACCTCCGGCCATCTTCTCCTCCTCCTCCTCCTCCTCTCCTAAACCACAACCACCACCTCCGGCCTCATCCTCCTCCTCCTAAACCACCACCACCTCCGGCCTCATTCTCCTCCGGCGCGGCAACGACGACAAGGCGACGCACGGCCACTATTTTCGAGGACCCGAGCTAGATGAACCCGAGCTAGATCTAGATCTAGAGATCTAGATCTGGATCGGGCTTTTTTTTTAATTTCGAAAAAACGTACCGCCGGCGCACCAGGCCTGGTTCGCCGGGGATAATTCATGTTGCTGCTGGCGCACCAGCTGGTGCGCCGGCGGTAACTTGTTACCACCGGCCTGTTCGCACCGGCGGGCTCTGGTGCGCCAGCAATAGCCGTTTTGGTGCGCCGGCAATAAGGCTTTTCCTTGTAGTGCTCGGGGAGGCCTAGGGCCCCCACACACTAGGCCGGCGCGGCCTGGAGGGGGCGCGCGCCGCCCTACTGTGTGGCCCCCTCGGCCATCCTCTGGTGCCCTCCTCTGGACTACTTAAGGGTTTCGATCTAAAAACGTGAGACGGGAAGTCGAAGTCGCCAGATACCATCCAGTACGCCGCCACCGTCGCGAAACTCCGTCTCGGGACCAGAAACTCCGTTCTGGCACTCCGCCCGAACGGGGAATTGGAGGAGATCATCACCATCATCACTACCGACGCCTCTCCATCGACCATCCATGTTTCCCCCATCCATGTGTGAGTAATTCCCCCGCTGTAGGCTGAAGGGGATGGTAGGGATTGGATGAGATTGGTCATGTAATAGCATAAGATTGTTAGGGCATAGTGCCTAGTGTCCGTAATTGGTACTTTTATGATATTGTTGCAACTTGTTATGCTTAATGCTTGTCACTAGGGCCCGAGTGTCATGATCTCAGATCTGAACATGTTATCAATTCATGATGATATTCATTGCTTTATGATCTTACCTGCAAGTTGTATACACGTATTGTTGTTCGGAACCCGAGGCCCCAAAGTGACAGAAATTGGGACAACCGAAGGGGAAAGCGACGATATGAGGATCACATGTGTTCACGGAGTGTTAATGCTTTGCTCCGGTGCTCTATTAAAAGGAGTACCTTAATTTCCGATGAGATTCCCTAGAGGCCCCGCTGCCACCTAGCTGGTAGGACAAAAGATGTTGTGCAAGTTTCTCATTGCGAGCACGTACGACTAAATATGGAACACATGCCTATTGATTGATTAGTACTTGGATACCGTTTTATTATTATCCGCAAATGGCCTCGCCTTGATTGTTACATGAGTTTCTCTCATCCATGCAACGCCCGTTCATCCATCCATGTGCCTACGATATTTTAATCCTGCTCGTTTATTATAATCACTACTGCTTGTCTTTGTTACACTCGTCGTTGTTATTTCACTACCGCCATTGCTATAAAACTGTTACTACTGATAAACTATTGCGAGCAAGTATGTTTCCAGGTGCAGCTGAATTGACAACTCCGCTGTTAAGGCTTTCAAGTATTCTTTGTCTCCCCTTGTGTCGAATCAATAAATTGGGTTTTACTTCCCGCGAAGACTGTTGCGATCCCCTATACTTGTGGGTCATCAATGGCATGATAGAAGAATTATCAAAAGAGAATTTAATGTTGGGGATAAAGTCCTATTGTATCGGTCTCGTCTCAGATTTTTTGCAGGGAAATTACTCTCAAAATGGGAAGGACCATATGTCATTGTGGAGGTGTATCGTTCAGAAGCAATTAAAATTAGTTCTCTGCAAGGTAATGCCACACAAGTGGTGAATGGACAAAGACTCAAGCATTATATCTCTGGTGATTCTTATAATGAAGATGTTCATGTTATTCGAGTGGTAACCCCGGAAGCTTTCATCAAAGGCCAAGTTGACAGTTCTGCAGAGTTCGACTTTGAATAGGTAACAGTACTGGTAATAAGAAGTCCGCATTTAACTTTCCGAACATTGTTTATGCTACTTTTGGAAAATATGAAAAATTACGAGATCGAAACAGAGTGGAGGAGACGCACGAGGGCGTGCCCCCATAGGCCGGCGCGGGCCCCAGCCTGGCCGCGCCGCCCTATGGGGAGAGCCCCTCGTTGTCCCCCTCCGACTCTGGTTTGACCTGGTACTTTCCATCTGTCGTGAAAATTTCTGCTATATAATCCCCCGGACCCCTGGAGGTCCGTATATCGTTTTCTCGTCGCGTTTTGTTTCGAGCTGTTTTCTGCCAGGATCTGTTTTTGATCTAGAAGCACCATGGTCTCCAACAACAAGTGCAAGGAGCTTTCAGAGGAAGATATTCAAGATCCCGAGTGGAAAGAGGTGGACGAAAGTGTCAAGGAAGAAGATGAAGAAGAAGTGGAGGAAGACTCGCGTGCATACCTGCATGTCACCATCGCAAGCATTAGAGTGGTGGAAGATCCTTCTAACCCTAAGAAGAGCGCGCGAATTCGCACCGGAGGAAAAGTCCCACGTCACTTCCTAGCTCCAAGGACATCTCCTCCAGGCACCTACAACCCCTTCCACACTCTAATTTATAATGGTCAAATTGAAAGGATTCCCAAGGCGGTATTGCCTAGCAACTGGGATATAGATCGTTCTAACACTGCAGGAAGGATGAAGCCTGAAGCTGAAGAGTGGGGAAACAACTCTAAGAGTTGGGACTCGCCGTCGGATATACTTCTTAACCGCGTCGAGCACAATTCGGAGATGATCCGCAACCTCATGTACAAAATTGATGAGCTAAAGGAGCTTGTTGAGAAGCTTATCAAGAATTCATCCACACCGTCGAAGGAGTAATTCATCATCGGTATTGGCACCCCCTTGGTTTGTTCCAAGATTGGGGGAGTGCCGTGGTATCACTTCATCACTATCTTTTACCTTTTTACTATCAAGTAGTGTCATATCATGAGTAGGGAAGTTATCATATAAGATGTGTTGCGGTATGGAAGTATCTCTCTTTAGTTGGTTATCTATGTATCCCTTGGTGTGAGTTATCGTTATGGAATATTAATGAGAAGTTTTATCATTTACATATTGCACATCTTATTTATTTTGCAATCTCTATTATATGATTAATCTTGTTGTTAGTATTGGTATCACTTTGGGAGCATTGAGTAAATCTATTTGGTTTTGGCAAACTTAGCATTGGTCAATAGCAACAACACTTTGAGTTTAAGTAGAAAAGAGGAAATACATGTAGATATGTTATTATCTTTCTTGTTAGTTCCTAGCTTATCATTAAAATTGTTTGTGCTTACAAGGAAGATGCATGATTGTTTCTATCAAATGTATGTTTGTTTGTTTCCCTCAACTCTTATGTTTGCTAATCAACCTTGCTAGCCAAAGACCTGTACTGAGAGGGAATGCTTCTCGTGCATCCAAACCCTTAAACCAAACCTATGCCATCAGTGTCCACCATAACTACCTACTATGTGGTATTTCCCTACCATTCCAAGTAAATACTTCATGTGCTACCTTTAAACAATTCAAAAGTTATTACCTCTTATTTGTGTCAATGTTTTATAGCTCATGAAGAAGTATGTGGTGTTTTATCTTTCAATCTTGTTGAGCAACTTTCACTAATGGACTAGTGGCTTAATCCACTTATCCTATAATTTTGCAAAAAGAGCTGGCAACGGGGTTCCCAGCCCCAATTAATCAACTTTCATTAATAACTCTCTTTACATGTTTTGCCCTGATTCATCAGTAAGCAACTTAATTTTGCAATAGACACTCCTCCATGGTATGTGAAATGTTGGAAGGCACCCGAGGATCCGGTTAGCCATGGCTTGTGTAAGCAAAAGGTTGGGAGGAGTGTCATCCATAAATAAAAACTAAAGTACATGTGTAAACAAAAGAGAAGAGGGATGATCTACCTTGCTGGTAGAGATAACGCCCTTCATGGGAGCCGCTCTTTGGAAGTCTGTTTGGCAAGGGGGTTAGAGTACCCACTACCATTCGTTGACAACAACAAACACCTCTCAAAACTCTACTTTTATGCTCTCTGTATGATTTCAAAACTTGAAAAGCTCTAGCACATGATTTAATCCCTGGTTCCCTCTGCGAAGGGCCCTTCTTTTACTTTCATGTTGAGTCAGTAAACCTATTTCCCTCCACCTTAAGCAAGCAATTGAGTTGTTGTGATCCAACCATCTATATTGTGATCTACTTAATCATGCCTTTTATTCTTCCTTGTTTAGTACAAGTTTTATCTGAATGAATATAGCTTTGAAGGTTATCAATGATATTGAGGAAATTATTATGATTGAGTATGCAAGTTTTGTTATAAGCTTTAATATAAGAGCGCTGCTCAATAGATAAGTACAATCTGTTAACTGTTCTCTGACCAAGAACGAAGTTTGCCATCACCAATTATGATTTCCTATGCACCTTTATTTGTGATTTCCTTTTACTTGTTTCAAGTTGAGTCATATGGGGAAGTTGTTCACTAGAATGTCTTGTGTGAATTAATATGATGCTTCTTGTCCGTATTTTATTTATCGACTCTTCACTCCATAAACATGTGGTCTTGTTTATCGAGCTCGGTTTCGCTTGGGGACAAGCGAAGTCTAAGCTTGGGGGAGTTGATACGTCCATTTTGCATCACTATTTTATATCATAATTTACTCGTTATTCATTGATATATTTCATATTTAGAGATGATACTTATGTTATTTCATCTATTTTGCATGTTTCATGATTATCGGAGAATCGCGCACCGGAGTCAGGATTTTGCTGGAAAAAGCACCGTCAGAATGCAATATTTCGGAAGATCAACAATTGACGGAAATTACACGGAAAATCTTATTTTTCCAGAAGACGGAGATAGCCAAAAGGAGGATCCGAGGAGGGCCGCCATGGCCCCCCCATAGGCCAGCGCGAGCCCAGGCCTGGCCGCGCCGCCTTGTGGGGAGGGGGCCCACAGCCCCCTCTGGCCTCCTCTCCTTCGCGTACTTCTTCGTCCCGAAAACCTAAGCTCGGGGAAATAGTCGCGAAGAGTCACAGCCGCCTCTGCGGGGCGGAAAACACCAGAGAGAAAAGAACTCTCCGGCAGGCTGAAATCTGCCGGGGAAATTCCCTCCCGGAGGGGGAAATCGACGCCATCGTCACCATCATCGAGCTGGACATCATTGGGATCATCATCATCATCATCACCGCCATATCCACCGCTGCACCTCGTCACCGCTGTAACATCTAGGGTTGAATCTTGATTGTTTGATAGGGAAAACTCTCCCGGTATTGATTACTACTTGTTATTGATGCTATTGAGTGAAACCATTGAACCAAGGTTTATGTTCAGATTGTTATTCATCATCATATCACCTCTGATCATGTTCCATATGATGTCTCGTGAGTAGTTCGTTTAGTTCTTGAGGACATGGGTGAAGTCTAAATGTTAGTAGTGAATTATGTTGGGTAATATTCAATGTTATGATATTTAAGTTGTGGTGTTATTCTTCTAGTGGTGTCATGTGAACGTCGACTACATGATACTTCACCTTTATGGGCATAGGGGAATACATCTTGTATTCGTTTGCTAATTGCGGGGTTGCCGGAGTGACAGAAACCTAAACCCACGTTGGTATATCGATGCAGGAGGGATAGCGGGATCTCGCAGTTTAAGGTCTGTGGTTAGATTTATCTTAATTACTTTCTTGTATTTGCGGATGCTTGCAAGGGGTATAATCACAAGTATGTATTAGTCCTAGGAAGGGCGGTGCATTAGCATAGGTTCACCCACACAACACTTATCAAAACAATGAAGATTAATCAGCTATATGAAGCGAAAGCACTAGACTAAATTCCCGTGTGTCCTCAAGAACGTTTGGTCATTATAAGTAAACAAACCGGCTTGTCCTTTGTGCTAAAAAGGTTTGGGCCACTCGCTGCAATTATTACTCTCGCATTTTACTTACTTGTACTTTATTCATCTGCTATATCAAAACCCCCTGAATACTTGTCTGTGAGCATTTACAGTGAATCCTTCATCGAAACTGCTTGTCAACACTTTCTGGTCCTCGTTGGGTTTGACACTCTTATTTATATATCGAAAATACTACGATACACCCCCTATACTTGTGGGTCATCACCTACCCAATCAATCTTGCTCATACTTTGAGGAGTGGTGGAGGAGACCCCGATCTATCGTTCTACCGAGAGAAATTTCACCAATTCGTAGTAGTCCTTAGTGGATCTTGGTGGTAGGGTTCGTATGGTGGGATCTTGGAAGAAGTGCACCTATGGAGGCTAGCTTGGTGTTGTGCTAGCCCCATAGGTTGTTGGGAGCCCCCTTGCGTTGTGGAGCTCACCCCAACCTTGTGAAGGAATCACCACCTCGACCGGTGCCATAGTGGAGAAGGGGGAGCACCTTCGTGGAGCTCTCTCGAGGAAGAAGGTGAGTCCTTCCTTCGTGGTGTGGCCGCCTAGCCTCTTGTGTGAGGCTAGCACCTCCTCAACACAGACGTAGGGAGGAACTGCGGGAAACAAACCTCGCCTCGTCTTCGCGCCCTCCGGTTGTCCTGCTCCTTACTCTTACTATTTTGTTTGGTTCCTTTACTTGTTGCACTTATCTAGGATCATACTAGGATCACCTTGAGAATCAAAGCTATCACCTTTACTTCTGTTGCACTAAAATTTGAAAAAGGCTAAAACTTGGTGTAGCGTCCATTCGCCCCCCTCTTGTTCGCTACGATCCATTCAATTGGTATCAAAGCAAGGTTTTCTTGCTCGGGCTTTACCGCCTAAGAAATGGCCGAACAAGAGACGGTTTCGAATGGATCCCTTCCCGGTGAGCAATCACCTCCATCATCAATTGCCGATAATACTCCGGCTACTTTGGATGACCTCAAGAAATTGGAGTCATCCATTGTATCTCAAATGAAGGCTATGATGATGGAGGTGATTGCTCCAAAACCAAACCCCATCATAGATCCTAAGGGAAGTGTCGATGTTCCTCCACAACAAGTCAACACTCTTCCTCTTGTTGGTTGATACGTCCCAGACGTATCTATAATTTCTTATGTTCCATGATACTTTTATGATGATACTCACATGTTTTATACACATTATATGTCATTATTATGCATTTTCCGGCACTAACCTATTGACGAGATGCCGAAGAGCCAGTTGCTGTTTTTGGTTTCAGAAATCCTAGTAAGGAAATATTCGCGGAATTGGACGAAATCAACGCCCAGGGTCCTATTTTTGCATGAAGCTTCCAGAAGTCCGAAGAGGAAACGAAGTGGGGCCACGAGGTGGCCACACAACAGGGCGGCGCGGCCCAAGCCCTGGCCGCGCCGGCCTACTGTGTGGGCCCCTCGTGACGCCCCTTGACCTGCCCTTCCGCCTACTTAAAGTCTTCGTCGCGAAAACCCCAGTACCGAGAGCCATGATACGGAAAACCTTCCAGAGACGCCGCCGCCAATCCCATCTCGGGGGATTCAGGAGATCGCCTCCGGCACCCTGCCGGAGAGGGGAATCATCTCCCGGAGGTCTCTTCATCGCCATGATCGCCTCCGGATCGATGTGTGAGTAGTCCACCCCTGGACTATGGGTCCATAGCAGTAGCTAGATGGTTGTCTTCTCCTCATTGTGCTATCATGTTAGATCTTGTGGATTTCCTTTGCCACTAGGGATAAAACATCGATGCTTTGTCTAAGGATATTTGTGTTGATTACATTACGCACCATACTTAATGCAATTGTCTGTTGTTTGCAACTTAATACTGGAGGGGGTTCGGATGATAACCTGAAAGTGGACTTTTTAGGCATAGATGCATGCTTGATAGCGGTCTATGTACTTTGTCGTAATGCCCTGATTGAATCTCATAGTACTCATCATGATATATGTATGTGCATTGTTATGCCTTCTTTATTTGTCAATTGCCCAACTGTAATTTGTTCACCCAACATCTGTTTATCTTATGGGAGAGACACCACTAGTGAACCGTGGACCCCGGTCCTATTCTTTACATCTGAAATACAATCTACCGCAATTGTTCTTTACTCGTTCTTCGCAAACAATCATCATCTTCCACACAATACGTTTAATCCTTTGTTTACAGCAAGCCGGTGAGATTGACAACCTCACTGTTACGTTGGGTCAAAGTACTTTGATTGTGTTGTGCAGGTTCCACGTTGGCGCCGGAATCCCTGGTGTTGCGCCGCACTACCCTCCGCCGCCATCAACCTTCAACGTGCTTCTTGACTCCTACTGGTTCGATAAACCTTGGTTTCTTACTGAGGGAAACTTGTTGATGTACGCATCACACCTTCCACTTGGGGTTCCCAACAGGCGTGTGCTTTACGCGTCATCAAGCTAAATTTCTGGCGCCGTTGCCGGGGATCTGAAGAAAAGCTACACCATAAAGATTTTTAACTCCCACGTCAACTACACGCCAGCAAATAAATTTCTTGCGCCGTTGCCGGGGAGATCAAGACACGCTGCAAGGGGAGTCTCCCACATCCAATCTCTTTACTTTATTTACTGTCTTGTTCTCTATATTGAAAACACAAAAAAATTAGTTACTTGCATTTACTTTATTTAGTTTGCTTTATTTACTATTGCTAAAATGGGTACTGTTGAGAATACTAAGTTGTGTGACTTCACTAGCACAAATAATAATGATTTCTTATGCACACCTATTGCTCCACCTACTACTATAGCAGAATTCTTTGAAATTAAACCTGCTTTACTGAATCTTATTATGAGAGAGCAATTTTCTGGTGTTAGTTCTGATGATGCTGTTGCCCATCTTAATAATTTTGTTGAACTATGTGAAATGCAAAAGTATAAGGATGTAGATGGTGACATTATAAAATTAAAATTGTTTCCTTTCTCTTTAAGAGGAAGAGCTAAAGATTGGTTGCTATCTCTGCCTAGAAATAGTATTGATTCATGGACTAAATGTAAGGATGCTTTTATTGGTAGATATTATCCTCCCGCTAAAATTATATCTTTGAGAAGTAGCATAATGAATTTTAAGCAATTAGATAATGAACATGTTGCTCAAGCATGGGAGAGAATGAAATCTTTGGTGAAGAATTGCCCAACCCATGGACTAACTACTTGGATGATCATCCAAACCTTTTATGCAGGGCTGAATTTTTCTCCGCGGAACCTATTGGATTCAGCTGCTGGAGGTACCTTTATGTCCATCACTTTGGGGGCGGCAACAAAGCTTCTTGATGATATGATGACAAATTACTCTGAATGGCACACGGAAAGAGCTCCACAAGGTAAGAAGGTAAATTATGTTGAAGAAACCTCCTCCTTGAGTGATAAGATTGATGCTATTATGTCTATGATTCTGAATGGTAGATCTAATGTTGATACTAATAATGTTCCTTTAGCTTCATTGGTTGCCCAAGAAGAACATGTTGATGTGAACTTCATTAAAAATAATAATTTCAACAACAATGCTTATAGGAATAATTCTGGTAACAACTATAGGCCATATCCTTCGCTAATGGTAATGGTTATGGTAATTCTTATGGGAATTCTTACAACAATAATAGGAGTGTACCCCCTGGTCTTGAAGCCATGCTTAAAGAATTTATTAGTACACAAACTGCTTTTAACAAATCTGTTGAGGAAAAGCTTGATAAAATTGATATTCTTGCTTCTAAGGTTGATAGACTTGCCTCTGATGTTGATCTTTTAAAACTGAAAGTTATGCCTAATAAGGATAATGAAAATAAGATTGTTACTACAGCAAATGCCATCCAAGTTTGAATTAATGAGAATATTAGATTGATGGCTGAATTGCATGCTAGGTGGGAAAAAGAAGAAAACGAAAAACTAGCTAAAGAGAATAATGTAGCTAAAGTTTGGACTATTACCACCACTAGTAATGTTAATGATTCACATGTTGCTACACCTCCTACTATCAATGGTAAAATAATTGGTGTTGGCAATGTTTCTACTCCTAGTGCAAAGCGTGCGGAATTGCTCGAAAGCTGCTAAAACTGCCGAAATTGATAAAACTGCTGAAATTTTTCAAAATATTGGGGATAATGATCCCATTGCTGTAGATCATAATGGTTTAGACTTTGATGATTGTCACATCTCTGAAGTTATAAAGTTCTTACTAAAACTTGCTAAAAGTCCCAATGCTAGTGTTATAAATTTGGCCTTTACAAAACATATTACAAATGCTCTCATAAAAGCTAGAGAGGAGAAACTAAAACTTGAAACTTCTATTCCTAGGAAGTTAGAAGATGGTTGGGAGCCCATCATTAAGATGAGGGTCAATGATTTTGATTGTAATGCTTTATGTGATCTTGGTGCAAGTATTTCCGTTATGCCTAAGAAAATTTATGATATGCTTGACTTGCCACCATTGAAGAATTGTTATTTGGATGTTAATCTTGCCGATAATGCTATAAAGAAACCTTTGGGGAGGATTGATAATGTTCGTATTATGGTTAACAATAACCTTGTCCCCGTTGATTTTGTTGTCTTGGATATTGAATGCAATGCATCTTGTCCCATTATATTGGGAAGACCTTTTCTTCGAACTCGTTGGTGCTACCATTGATATGAAGGAAGGTAATATTAAATATCAATTTCCTCTCAAGAAAGGTATGGAACACTTCCCTAGAAAGAGAATGAAGTTACCTTATGATTCTATTATTAGAACAAATTATGATGTTGATGCTTCGTCTCTTGACAATACTTAATACACACTTTCTACGCCTAGCTGAAAGGCGTTAAAGAAAAGCGCTTATGGGAGACAACCCATTATTTTACTTCTGCACTTTATTTTATATTTGAGTCTTGGAAGTTGTTACTACTGTAGCAACCTCTCCTTATCTTTATTTTATTGCATTGTTGTGCCAAATAAAGTCCTTGATAGTAAAGCCAATACTAGATTTGGATTGCTGCGCAGGAACAGATTTCTTGTTGTCACGAATTTGATCAGTAGTCTCTGTAGAAAAATTATAAAAATCTGCCAATTTACGTGCGTGATCCTCAGATATGTACGCAACTTTCATTAAATTTGGGCATTTTCATCTGAGCAAGTCTGGTGCCTCTTAAAAATTCGTCTTTACGGATCGTTCGTTTTGACAGATTCTGACTTTTATTTCGCATTGCCTGTTTTGCTATGTTTGATGGATTTCTTTGTTCCATTAACTTTCAGTAGCTTTGTGCAATGTCCAGAAGTGTTAAGAATGATTATGTCACCTGAATATATGAATTATGCACTGACCCTCTAATGAGTTTGTTTTGAGTTTGGTGTGGAGGAAGTTTTCAAGGGTCAAGAGAGGAGGATGATACAATATGATCAAGAAGAGTGAAAAGTCAAAGCTTGGGGATGCCCCCGTGGTTCATCCCTCGCATATTTTAAGAAGACTCAAGCGTCTAAGCTTGGGGATGCCCAAGGCATCCCTTCTTCATCGACAACTTATCGGGTTCCTCTAGTGAAACTATATTTTTATTCCGTCACATCTTATGTGCTTTACTTGGAGCGTCTCGTTTGTTTTTATTTTTGTTTTTGTTTGAATAAAATCGGATCCTAGCATTCTTTGTTTGGGAGAGAGACACGCTCCGCTGTTTCGTATGAACACATATGTTCTTAGCTTTATCTTTAATGTTCATTGCGAAAGTTGGACTATTTCATTCATTGTTATATGGTTGGAAACGGAAAATGCCGCATGTGGTAATGGTTTAATGTCTTGAATAATGTGATACTTGGCAATTGTTGTGCTCATATAGATCATGTTTAAGCTCTTGCATCATGTACCTTGTACCCATTAATGAAGAACTACATAGAGCTTGTTAAAATTTGGTTTGCATGATTGATCTCTAGAGTCTAGATATTTTCTGGTTGAGGTGTTTGAACAACAAGGAGATAATGTAAAGTATTATAATAGTTACAATATGTTCATATGTGAGCTTTGCTGCACCTTTTATACTTGAGTTTGCTTCAAACAACCTTGCTAGCCTAGCCTTGTATTGAGAGGAATTCTTCTCGTGC
The DNA here is from genome assembly GCF_022539505.1 of Lolium rigidum. Taxonomy (NCBI): domain Eukaryota; kingdom Viridiplantae; phylum Streptophyta; class Magnoliopsida; order Poales; family Poaceae; genus Lolium; species Lolium rigidum. The sequence goes on from NC_061509.1 coordinate 180,679,140, forward strand.
ATCCAAATCCTTGAGCCAATAACCATGCCATTTGTGTCCACCATACCTACCTACTAAATGGTATTTCTCCGCCATTCCAAAGTAAATTACTTGAGTGCTACCTTTAAAATTTCTATTCTTTGTCTTTGCAATATATAGCTCATGGGAAAAATAGCCTTAAAAACTATTGTGGTGAAGAATATGTACTTATGTGTCTTATTTCTTAATAAGTTGCTTGTTGAGCGGTAACCATGTTTTTGGGGATGCCATCAACTCTTTTTACCTTTGTTGAATATCATGTGAGTTGCTATGCATGTTCGTCTTGTCTGAAGTAAGGGCGATTTTCATGATCAAGTGGTTTGAGTATGCATACTGTTAGAGAAGAACATTGGGCCGCTAACTAAAGCCATGATTCATGGTGGAAGTTTCAGTTTGGACAATCAATCCTCAATCTATTATGAGAATTTTAACTGTTGTTGAATGCTTATGCATTAAAGAGGAGTCCATTATCTCGTTGTCTATGTTGTCCCGGTATGGATGTCTAAGTTGAGAATAATCAAAAGCGAGAAATCCAATGCGAGCTTTCTCCTTAGATCTTTGTACAGGCGGCATAGAGGTACCCCTTTGTGACACTTGGTTGAAACATATGCTATGCAATGATAATCCGTGTTAATCCAAACTAATTAGGACAAGGTGCGAGCACTATTGGTATACTATGCATGAGGCTTGCAACTTATAGGATATCTTATACATAACACATATGCTTTATTACTACCGTTGACAAAATTGTTTCTTGTTTTCAAAATGAAAAGCTCCAAAGACAAATATAGTAATCCATGCTTCCTCTCGCGAAGGGCCTATCTTCTACTTTAATGTTGAGTCAGTTTGCCTATTCTTTCTATCTCGTAAGCAAACACTTGTATCAACTGTGTGCATTGATTCTTACATGTTTACCTATTGCACTTGTTATATTACTTTGTGTTGACAATTATCCATGAGATATACATGTTGAAGTTGAAAGCAACCGCTGAAACTTATATCTTCCTTTGTGTTGCTTCAATGCCTTTACTTTGAATTTATTGCTTCATGAGTAACTCTTATGCAAGTCTTATTGATGCTTGTCTTGAAAGTATTATTCATGAAAAGTCTTTGCTATATGATTCATTTGTTTACTCATTATCTTCATCATTGCTTTGAATCGCTGCATTCATCTCATATGCTTTACAATAGTATGATCAAGATTATGATAGCATGTCACTTCGAAATTATCTTTGTTATCGTTCACCTACTCGAGGGCGAGTAGGAACTAAGCTTGGGGATGCTTGATACGTCCCAAACGTATCTATAATTTCTTATGTTCCATGCTACTTTTATGATGATACTCACATGTTTTATACACATTATATGTCATTATTATGCATTTTCCGGCACTAACCTATTGACGAGATGCCGAAGAGCCAGCTTGTCGTTTTCTCGCTGTTTTTGGTTTCAGTAAATCCTAGTAAGGAAATATTCTCGGAATTGGACGAAATCAACACCCGTGGTCCTATTTTTGTACGAAGCTTCCGTAAGTCCGAAGAGGAAATGAAGTGGGGCCACGAGGTGGCCACACAACGAGCGGCGCGGCCCAAGCCCCGGCCGCGCCGGCCTACCGTGTGGGCCCCTCGTGACGCCCCTTGACCTGCCCTTCCGCCTACTTAAAGTCTTCGTCGCGAAACCCCCGGCACCGAGAGCCACGATACGGAAAACCTTCCGCAGACGCCGCCGCCGCCAATCCCATCTCGGGGATTCAGAGATCGCCTCCGGCACCCCGCCGGAGAGGGGAATCATCTCCCGGAGGTCTCTTCATCGCCATGATCGCCTCCGGATCGATGTGTGAGTAGTCCACCCCTAGACTATGGGTCCATAGCAGTAGCTAGATGGTTGTCTTCTCCTCATTGTGCTATCATGTTAGATCTTGTGAGCTGCCTATCATGATCAAGATCATCTATTTGTAATTCTACATGTTGTGTTTGTTGGGATCCGATGAATATTGAGTACTATGTCAAGTTGATTATCAATCTATCATATATGTTATTTATGTTCTTGCATGCTCTCCGTTGCTAGTAGAGGCTCTGGCCAAGTTGATACTTGTGACTCCAAGAGGGAGTATTTATGCTCGATAGTGGGTTCATGCCTCCATTAAATCTGGGATAGTGACAGAAAGTTCTAAGGTTGTGGATGTGTTGTTGCCACTAGGGATAAAACATCGATGCTTTGTCTAAGTATATTTGTGTTGATTACATTACGCACCATACTTAATGCAATTGTCTGTTGTTTTCAACTTAATACTGGAGGGGGTTCAGATGATAACCTGAAAGTGGACTTTTTAGGCATAGATGCATGCTAGATAGCGGTCTATGTACTTTGTCGTAATGCCCTGATTGAATCTCATATTACTCATCATGATATATGTATGTGCATTGTTATGCCTTCTTTATTTGTCAATTGCCCAACTGTAATTTGTTCACCCAACATCTGTTTATCTTATGGAGAGACACCACTAGTGAACCGTGGACCCCGGTCCTATTCTTTACATCCGAAATACAATCTACCGCAATTGTTCTTTACTGTTCTTTGCAAACAATCATCATCTTCCACACAATACGTTTAATCCTTTGTTTACAGCAAGCCGGTGAGATTGACAACCTCACTGTTACGTTGGGGCAAAGTACTTTGATTGTGTTGTGCAGGTTCCACGTTGGCGTCGGAATCCTCGGTGTTGCGCCGCACTACACTCCGCCGCCATCAACCTTCAACGTGCTTCTTGACTCCTACTGGTTCGATAAACCTTGGTTTCTTACTGAGGGAAACTTGCTGCTGTACGCATCACACCTTCCACTTGGGGTTCCCAACGGGCGTGTGCTTTACGCGTCATCATTGGTTTTGTTGAGCAATCGACAAAACCACCTCGAGAAAGGGAACTCAGGATGTTGACACTTCATCAAAAGGGAAGGATGAACCTCCGGTTGCGGGACAATTAGGAGGTAATCATGCGGTGCCCCCACCAAGTGATTACACCGTAAATGTCTCAATACCTATGACTCATATTTTGACTCATGGTTCACCACCGCTACTTGAATCTAATAGCTTTGAAAATTGACAATTCTTAATGCGTTCTCATGTGCGCAGTGCTTCTACCAAGCTTTGGCGCATCATTGAGGAGGCCTATTCACCACGAGACCCAAAGAACTTGACAAGAAGGGAAGTGGTGGATGACCAACTCAACGCCACCGCCATCAACATGATCCACATGGCCGTCACGCCCACGGACCGCGCTCATATCTTCTCGCTCAAGACCGCCGAGGAAGCATGGAACAAACTCGACAAGCTCTTCCTCGGAAATGAGAGCATTCAAAGCTCTCGGTTCGATGAAGTGAACAACATGGCCGACAACTTCGTCATGAATGAGGGAGAATCGCCCGAAGAGATGTACCGGCGCCTTATTGCTCTCGCCGTGCAAATGCAAGATCTTGGAGCAACGTTTGTGGGTGACCCTTGGATCAAGAGAAAGTTCTACAATGCTCTCCTTCCTTATGAGGAAGTAAAGTTGACGGCCATCCGCCAAAACGCCTCTTTCCATGCTATGACATCCGATGAAGTCCTTAGTGAAGTTATCGCTTTGGACATCTCTAAGAAGAATGCGGAAGATCTTGTTGCTCGCGCCCACAACACCCGCAAGCCCAACCTTGCATTGAAAATGAAGGAGCATGGAGCTAGTGAGAGCGATGAGGATCCCATTGAGTGGGGTCTGGATGATCTCAAGGCCAACTATCATGAACACATGGCTCTTGCCGCCAAACATTTTTGGAGTGGAAACAAGACACGAAGCTCAAGGCCAAGAAGATACTCACCTCATGATTCTACTAGACACTCCTCCAAGAGCCCAAGGAAGGAACAAAAGGGAAGATCTTGCTAAAATTGCGGCGACAAAAGTCACTTCGTTGCGGATTGTATCTACGAGAGAAGGGAAGACAACGGTGGAAGGCTCGTCCGTAAGAGCAAGTTCAAATCCCTCTCCAAAGGTTTCTCCAAGTTCTCCTCCAACTCCGATGACACCAAGATCTCCTCCACGAAGAAGCCTAGAGCCTTCATTATTCGTGAGGAGTACTCCTCCGATGAAGGTGATGAGCATGAAGACAAAGGGAAAGAAGAAGGAGTGGCCGCCATCGCCATTTCCACTCCCTCCATCTCTCTCTTCGACTCTCCAAATGAGAACCTCATCACCAACACCCCTCGTTGCTTAGTGGCAAAGGTATTGTTGTAGGTAGAATCCCTTTCCGAACCTACACCTTCTTCAAATGCTATATCTATTGTGGGTTTGGATGCTCCTCTCACTAACATGCTAGGAGATCAAGACCATATGGTGGAAAAGGAGAGGTTTGAGAAGGAGGCGGAATTAGAGCTTCTCTCTCTCACTCAAGCTCATGAGGAAGAAGTGTGCATGCGTATGTCTCTTGAAGCTAGTAATATTATTCTTGAAGACTCCAACAATTCCCTCATCTCCCAACTCATCAAGGACCGAGATTATGCTCTTGGTTGGGTGGATGAGCTCAAGACAAAGAAGCGTTATCTTGAAGAAATCCATGAATGGTTGCTTGAGGATGTTGCAACCCTTACCAAGGATTTCAAAGACCGGAAGCAAGGAATTCGTTGTCGTCATCAAGTCATCTATCTCTACCATTCTCTTGACGACAACACAAGCAAGATTAAAGGTATTGGGCCTTGACAAGGTGGTGATGATGTCCTTCCTTGTCAAGACCCTTGTTTATGATTCTCTCTGTTCATTGCTTTACACGCTTGGGTCTTTGTACCTACTACAATGAACATGTGGTGGCTCTCTTGTGGAGCTAGTCTCTCCAAGAGGCCACGGTCTCGGACTAATAGAAAATGCTTCCTTGTGTAGAGATCGTGTTTTGTAGGAATTGCGTTGAAGGAAATGAACCATGATGAAGTTTGTCAAACAAGTTCAATGCAAGTTCTACACCATGATCCTCGCAAGAAGGAGCAACAATGGAATAGAGTTCAAGCTCAATATCTTGGATGTCTTCATTGGCAAAGAAGGAATCCGTCATATACTCCTAGCCATTTTCTTACCCTAACATCATGGGGTTGCCGGAAGTGAGAGACAAACCTTAGTTGAAGACACTCAAACATGATGATGGAGTATGAGTCTATTGTGTGGTTTGTGGTATTGTGTGATGAGACTCTTTTGATGAAGAGATAGTTCTTTGGAGGGGGCGAAGTGCTTCTTGTGAGAAAGGAGATGCAATTCCCCCGGTTACCGTAGGAAGGATGGGTGTTGGCACTCGCCGACCTCAAAAGCTACCTTCTACGAGTGCCGGGGAAGGGCGAAAATCCACCTATGTGGAGCCATCTACACCACAAGGCCAAGCTTCTTCCGTTGAACAACCAAGTGAAAGATCACCTCTTCCACAACCTCAAGTTCGGCTTCAACAACAATGGGGGTCATGGCGAGGACCTAAACCTTATTGAAGATCAAAGGACCTCTCAAGAATCTATTCCTATGGTCTATTCTCGCCGGTGTGCAAAAGTTCAAGACCTTTCATATCTCAAGCAAAGTACATCAAGAAATACTCAAGGGCATGATATGTAAGGGGTCAACGGTATGGAAACTCCAAAGTACCTCAAGTATCAACACTCCTTTGATGAGACCGACAAGGAAATGATCTCATGCTCTACCGGTCAACGATAAGGTTTGCTTCTCTCCCTTTGTGCGTTTCATTCGGACATTGCATCGAGAGTGGACATTCATACCACTTACGTGCTACATGTCTAGATGGAAAGCACGCATGAACATAGGGGGAGTGCGGTTTAAACTTATTGAGATATCCCTCCCCCCATAATGCATAAAGAAACCCAAAACATTCTCTATTTGTCATCTAAGTGACTAATGAGCTTCATGTTGAGTTGTGGCCATGAGTTCTAGATATATCTACGCAACCTCACACCACTTTACTCTCACATGGTGGCTTCGGCCATCAACCTCCTCTTTGAGGAGTTTTTCTTTTTGTTTCTTCTTGTTTTCTTTGATCTCTCTTTTGTTTTTATTTCTCTTTTTCCCTTGTTTTTTGTTTTTCCTTTCTCCGTGTTCTTCGGGGGAGATTCACCCAAGCTTGGCTTTTCATGCCTTGATTCTTGCAAGCTTGGTTGGGTAGTACCTTAACAGTTCCGTCATCTAATCCTAAGCCAATATCTACCTCTTGAGCTAATTCAGTCTAAAAGCACAAGTCTACACCAAAATCTGAGTGTCTTTGAGCTTTGGAGGCCGGTACTACCGGGTCTCAGGCCGGTACTACCGCTTAGGGGCAGTAATCTGACGACAGTCAGAAGTTTTCCCCAGAGCGGTACTACCGCCCGAGGTACCGGGCAAGTACCGGTAAGCGGTACTACCGCTCCTACGAGCGGTACTACCGCTTGCGTTTTTGACTTAAGGTACCAGGTGGAACGGTTCTTCCCCAAAATCACCACACACCTCCACCCACCTCGAGTCAAACGCGCCCCCAAGCTCAAGACCTCGAGGATACCGGCCCCGATCTCCTTCTCTAGCCGCCCCCGGCCAAATCTCCTCCGTGGAGAAGCTTCCCCATCCTCTTCTCCGCCATGTCCTCCGGTATGAACCCTAATCTCTCTCTGTAGGGTGTGTTGAACTCCCTAGATGCATAGGCTAGGGTTTGATGGGGGTTTGTGGTGGAGAAACCCTCTTGGAAGCTCTACATGTACGGGGATACTAGCTAGCAACAATGTGTGACACTATGAACTACTTTGCCATGTCCTCAATCTCGATCTAGATGTGCTGAGCTTGAGCGGCAGTACCGCTCGTTCACGGGTGGTACTACCGGTCCAAGCGGTACTACCGGTCCAAGCGGTACTACCGGGTCAGGTTGCGGTACTACCGCTTTGACAAGTTTCACCAATGTTGCTTGTTAGTGTCCTCCTTGATCTTTAATTCCATGGCTTGTGCACTTATCCCCTATTACCTCCCAAACCTTTGCTGTTCACAGGATCATCCAGGCCCCGTGGTGGAGGCAAGGTCAAGCCTCCCACTCGTCGTCATTGAGAGGAGGAAGAGCAAGAACAGATTATGCCAACAAGAACCACCAAGCGTCAAAAGGATGCAGCAGCGGCAGCTAGCAAGAGGACCGCCTCGGGTCCTCAAAAGTCAATGACCGATCTCTAGAAAGCCCAATTCTTGCAAGTACGAGGGGCCAATCCGTATTTGTTTCCAAGGAATGCTCGTCAATGCCTCAATTCTTTCTTCTATCATGCCAACCAGGAGAGGATCTACAACGAGGTCTATGGGGCTAAGGAATTCAATTGTTGCCCCAATACTCCATCAGCATGGACGAGCTCAACTCCAACCTCGAGTACTTTGGGGAGGCTCTTGAGATTTGTGAAGAACAAGGGCTTACTCTTTTGATGACCTTCTCCCACAACTACTCCAAGGAAGTGATATGCCAATTCTATGCCACCGTTGTGTTTCTTGAGGATGAAGGTGGCTTCCGCACCTTGAAGTGGATGACTCGGGAGCATGTGGAGGCCACGTGGGAGGACTTTGCTAGGGGGATTGGATATGAGCTTCCCGACTATGACATCAACTACTTCCGGATTCATCTTCAGCCCAAGCCGATGGCCAAGGAGAAGATGGCCAACCTCTACATCCCCGGAAGGATGTTGTGTGGAAGTGCTTACAACCTCCTTCCCGTCTACGACATCATGAACCGCATCTACCGCAGCACCATCAACCCCAAGCACACCAACCATGATGAAGTGCATGGGTTCCTTGTGAACCTTCTTGTGCGCACTGATCAGATGAGGGGCCGCGGCAAGCAACTGGACGTCATGGACTACATTTGGCATGAGATGCGTGATTGTGCCTTTCTTCGCAAGCTTCCTCAGTATGCGCCCTACATCATGAAGCTCATTTGTCTCAAGTGGGAGCAAGAGGGCCGTGGAGATCTCCTAGAGCAATGTCGCCCCAACATCACTATCCATAAGGAGAAGAGCCCCCTTGTCAAGAATCATGATCTTCCAAGGTTTGGCAAAAATGCCCCCAAGGACAAGGAGGAGGAGGAAGCCGATAGTGATGACTCCGACTTCATGCCCAACTCCGTCAAGACCAAGGGCCTCTTCGCCAAGCTCACCGCTCGCCTCAAGAAGTCATTTTGCTTCAAGAGGGACCTCGAAGATAGGATGTACCAAGCCCACCATGACAACAAGAAGATCCGCCAACGCCAAAAGGCGATGATGAGGCACATGCAGCTTCCCGTCTCCGAGGGCTCCGAGGATAACATCACACCTCCCGATGAGTGGAAGTCGAAGCTTACTTGGTAAAGTTTCGAGGACTCCATCCCCGAGCCACCTCATGGAAAGGGCCATGCTCAAGATGAAGACGAAGATGAAGAGGAGGAGGATGACGAGGAGGAGGACGATGATGACGAGTGATCCCCTTGGGGCGTTAGTATGCTTCTTCTCCCTTTTTGGTGTTTCGATGCCAAAGGGGGAGAAGTTGATCTATTAGGACGGGTATTTGCATGGGGATGCCAAGGGCTTGGTGCTTCATTTTGGTTTTTCGTCCTTGGCATCATATCTTATCCCTAGTTATCTGGAACTCTATTCGTATGTGTGCTTGCTACTCTATTTGTGGATCTTCCGATCCCCCGGTTTGTATTAAGACTTAATCGTTGGTGTTGGTAGCCCATATTGGTCTTCACTATTTATCTCTTGATTGGCTACATCAATTATATGGAGGCACTTATTGTGAGTTTGGGTTTTTCTCAAGGCAAAGGTAAGAAAAATTCACCCAAACTTATTATATGATCTTGTGTTGCCTCCATAGTGTGCATATGCTATATGTTCTTGTCATATATCCTTCTTAGCATATGTGCATGGTTTGTAGAATCTAGGGGGAGTTTTCCATCTAGGATGTGTGCATTTGTATACAAATGCATATTCCAAATATGCACACATCTAGGGGGAGCTCCGTCTACTTTTGCAAATCAAGAACCTTATCATAATATCTTATGGATTATTGCAAATTCTTGTGTTGTCATCAAACACCAAAAAGGGGGTGATTGTAAGAGCAAGATCCATATCCCGTGTTTTGTGTGTTTGATGACAACACTTGAATGAATTTAACCGTGCGCAAAGATTGTCTTTGATAGATTTGCAAGTGCACGGTGCCCTCGCTGAACACATTATGATTGGAAGACTGAAGCGTAGCTCTTAGATTTTCTGGTTTTGTGTGTGTGTCGCGAGGTAACAAGGTAGGAGAGGAAAAGAGGAAAAAGCAGTTTCAGCCAAAGCGGTACTACTGGTACCAGGAGCGGTAGTACCGCTACCCTACTGGTACCGCTCAGAAGTACCGCTCTGGAGGTTTCTCACGCAAATGTCTCACAGAACAAGTTACGGTACCTCTACGGTACCTTGAGCGGTAGTACCGCTTGAGAATGGTAGTACCGCCCAAGGTACCGCTTAAGTACCGTAACTTAAGTTACGGCAGTACCGCTTCGGTACCGCTGTGGTACCGCTTGGGATCAAGTAAGGTTTGGAGGTCATTGTAGTACCTCAGGCGGTACCGCGAGCGGTAGTACCGCTATGTGTCCACGTGGACAAGTTCTGTGGAGATTTCGAATCCAGAGCGGTAGTACCGCTTACCAAAGCGGTAGTACCGCTTAGGCAGAAACTGCACATAACGGTTGGATTTGAGGAGACCTATATAAAGGCCTCTTCTTCCCCAGCTCGTTTTCAGCTCTTCTCTCTCTCTCTCTCTCTCCTCCATTGTTGCTGAGCTCAAACTGAGTGGATCTCCCTACCTACCCAATCAATCTTGCTCATACTTTGAGGAGTGGTGGAGGAGACCCCGATCTATCGTTCTACCGAGAGAAATTTCACCAATTCGTGGTAGTCCTTAGTGGATCTTGGTGGTAGGGTTCGTATGGTGGGATCTTGGAAGAAGTGCACCTATGGAGGCTAGCTTGGTGTTGTGCTAGCCCCATAGGTTGTTGGGAGCCTCCTTGTGTTGTGGAGCTCGCCCCAACCTTGTGAAGGAATCACCGCCTCGACCGGTGCCATAGTGGAGAAGGGGAGCACCTTCGTGGAGCTCTCTCGAGGAAGAAGGTGAGGCCTTCCTTCGTGGTGTGGCCGCCTAGCCTCTTGTGTGAGGCTAGCACCTCCTCAACGCAGACGTACTCCCTTTTGTGAGAGGAACTGCGGGAAACAAACCTCGCCTCGTCTTCACGCCCTCCGGTTGTCCCGCTCCTTACTCTTACTATCTTGTTTGGTTCCTCTACTTGTTGCACTTGTCTAGCATCATACTAGGATCACCTTGAGCATCAAAGCTATCACCTTTACTTCCGTTTCACTAAAAGTTGAAAAAGGCTAAAACTTGGCGTAGTGTCCATTCACCACCTCTTGTTCGCTACGATCGATTCAGTTTGTTAATTAAAAGATTTAAAAAACATTAAGTAAAGAATTAAAAATATTTTATTCATTTATGCGAGAAAACTCCTTCATTTTTTTGTGGATTTTTAAATCAATTATGAGACTTTTGAGTGGGTGATACGTCTCAAACGTATCTATAATTTCTTATGTTCCATGCTACTTTTATGATGATACTCACATGTTTTATACACATTATATGTCATTATTATGCATTTTCCGGCACTAACCTATTGACGAGATGCCGAAGAGCCGACTTCGTTTTCTGCTGTTTTTGGTTTCGAGAAATCCTACAAAGGAAATATTCTCGGAATTGGACGAAATCAACGCCCAGGGTCTTATTTTTCCATGAAGCTTCCAGAAGACCGAAAGGATCACGAAGTGGGGCGACGAGGCGCCGCCACACTAGGGCCGCGCGGCCCAAGGGGGGCCCGCGCAGCCCTAGCGTGTGGGCCCCTCGTGACGCCCCCGACTCTACCCTTCCGCCTACTTAAAGCTTTCGTCGCGAAAACCCCAGTACCGAGAGCCACAATACGGAAAACCTTCCAGAGACGCCGCCGCCGCCAATCCCATCTCGGGGGATTCAGGAGATCGCCTCCGGCACCCTGCCGGAGAGGGGAATCATCTCCCGGAGGACTCTCCATCACCATGATCGCCTCCGGATTGATGTGTGAGTAGTTCACCCATGGACTATGGGTCCATAGCAGTAGCTAGATGGTTGTCTTCTCCTCATTGTGCTATCATGTTAGATCTTGTGAGCTGCCTATCATGATCAAGATCATCTATTTGTAATGCTACATGTTGTGTTTGTTGGGATCCGATGAATATTGAATACTATGTCAAGTTGATTATCAATCTATCATATATGTTGTTTATGTTCTTGCATGCTCTCCGTTGCTAGTAGAGGCTCCGGCCAAGTTGATACTTGTGACTCCAAGAGGGAGTATTTATGCTCGATAGTGGGTTCATGCCTCCATTGAATCCGGGATGACGAGAAAGTTCTAAGGTTGTGGATGTGCTGTTGCCACTAGGGATAAAACATCGATGCTTTGTCTAAGGATATTTGTGTTGATTACATTACGCACCATACTTAATGCAATTGTCTGTTGTTTGCAACTTAATACTGGAAGGGGTTCAGATGATAACCTGAAGGTGGACTTTTTAGGCATACATGCATATAGCGGTCTATGTACTTTGTCGTAATGCCCTGATTAAATCTCATAGTACTCATCATGATATATGTATGTGCATTGTTATGCCTTTTTATTTGTCAATTGCCCAACTGTAATTTGTTCACCCAACATGCATTTATCTTATGGGAGAGACACCACTAGTGAACTGTGGACCCCGATCCATTCTTTACATCTGAAATACAATCTACTGCAAACTCTGTTCTTTACTGTTCTTCGCAAACAAACATCATCATCCACACTATACATCTAATCCTTTGTTTACAGCAAGCCGAGTGAGATTGACAACCTCACTGTTACGTTGGGGCAAAGTACTTTGATTGTGTTGTGTAGGTTCCACGTTGGCGCCGGAATCCCTGGTGTTGCGCCGCACTACACTCCGCCACCAACAACCTTCACGTGTTCCTTGACTCCTACTGGTTCGATAACCTTGGTTTCTTACTGAGGAAAAACTTGCTTTATGTGATCTTGGTGCAAGTATTTCTGTTATGCCTAAGAAAATCTATGATATGCTTGACTTGCCACCATTGAAAAACTATTATTTGGATGTTAATCTTGCTGATAATGCTATAAAGAAACCTTTGGGGAGGATTGATAGTGTTCGCATTATGGTTAACAATAACCTTGTCCCTGTTGATTTTGTTGTCTTGGATATTGAATGCAATGCATCTTGTCCCATTATATTGGGAAGACCTTTTCTTCGAACTGTTGGTGCTACCATTGATATGAAAGAAGGTAATATTAAATATCATTTTCCTCTTAAGAAAGGTATGGAACACTTCCCTAGAAAGAGAATGAAGTTACCTTATGATTCTATTATTAGAACAAATTATGATGTCAATGCTTCATCTCTTGATAATACTTGATTCACACTTTCTGCGCCTAGCTGAAAGGCGTTAAAGAAAAGCGCTTATGGGAGACAACCCATTATTTTACTTCTTCACTTTGTTTTATATTTGAGTCTTGGACGTTGTTACTACTGTAGCAACCTCTCCTTATCTTTATTTTATTGCATTGTTGTGCCAAGTAAAGTCTTTGATAGTAAAGTCAATACTAGATTTGGATTACTGCGCAGGAACAGATTTCTTGCTGTCACGAAATTGAGCCGCCCCTGCTGTAGAAAATTTAGAAAAATCTGCCAATTTACGTGCGTGATCCTCAGATATGTACGCAACTTTCATTCAATTTGGGCATTTTCATCTGAGCAAGTCCAGTGCCTCTAAAAAATTCATATTTACGGACTGTTCTGTTTTGACAGATTCTGCCTTTTATTTCGCATTGCCTGTTTTGCTATGTTTGATGGATTTCTTTGTTTCATTAACTTTCAGTAGGTTTGTGCAATGTCCAGAAGTGTTAAGAATGATTATGTCACCTCTGAATATATGAATTTTCAATTATGCACTAACCCCCTAATGAGATTGTTTTGAGTTTGGTGTGGAGGAAGTTTTCAAGTGTCAAGAGAGGAGGATGATACAATATGATCAAGAAGAGTGAAAAGTCTAAGCTTGGGGATGCCCCCGTGGTTCATCCCTGCATATTTTAAGAAGACTCAAGCATCTAAGCTTGGGGATGCCCAAGGCATCCCTTCTTCATCTACAACTTATCAGGTCACCTCTAGTGAAACTATATTTTTATTCCGTCACATCTTATGTGCTTTACTTGGAGCGTCTGTTTGTTTTTATTTTTGTTTTTGTTTGAATAAAATCGGATCCTAGCATTCCTTGTTTGGGAGAGAGACACGCTCCGCTGTTTCGTATGAACACATATGTTCTTAGCTTTATTCTTAATGTTCATGGCGAAGGTTGAAACTGCTTCGTTAATTGTTATATGGTTGGAAACAGAAAATGCTGCATGTGGTAATTGGTATAATGTCTTGAATAATTTGATACTTAGCAATTGTTGTGCTCATATAGATCATGTTTAAGCTCTTGCATCATGTACTTTGTACCTATTAATGAAGAACTACATAGAGCTTGTTAAAATTTGGTTTGCATGATTAGTCTCTAGAGTCTAGATATTTTCTGGTTAAGGTGTTTGAACAACAAGGGAGACGATGTAAAGTATTATAATACTTACAATATGTTCATATGTAAGCTTTGCTGCACCGTTTTATACTTGAGTTTGCTTCAAACAACCTTGCTAGCCTAGCCTTGTATTGAGAGGAATTCTTCTCGTGCATCCAAATCCTTGAGCCAAAACTATGCCATTTGTGTCCACCATACCTACCTACTACATGGTATTTCTCTGCCATTCCAAAGTACATTACTTGAGTGCTACCTTTAAAAATTCTATTTTTTGTCTTTGCAATATATAGCTCATGGAAAAATAGCCTTAAAAACTATTGTGGTGAAGAATATGTAGCTATGTATCTTATTTCTTAATAAGTTGCTTGTTGAGCGGTAACCATGTTTCTGGGGACGCCATCAACTATTACACCTTTGTTGAATATCATGTGAGTTGCTATGCATGTTCGTCTTGTCTGAAGTAAGGGCGATTTTCATGATCAAATGATTTGAGTATGCATATTGTTAGAGAAGAACATTGGGCCGCTAACTAAAGCCATGATTCATGGTGGAAGTTTCAGTTTGGACATTAATCCTCAATCTCTTATGAGAATATTATCTGTTGTTGAATGATTATGCATTAAAGAGGAGTCCATTATCTGTTGTCTATGTTGTCCCGGTATGGATGTCTAAGTTGAGAATAATCAAAAGCGAGAAATCCAATGCGAGCTTTCTCCTTAGACCTTTGTACAGGCGGCATAGAGGTACCCCTTTGTGACACTTGGTTGAAACATATGCTATGCAATGATAATCCATGTTAATCCAAGCTAATTAGGACAAGGTGCAAGCACTATTGGTATACTATGCATGAGGCTTGCAACTTATAGTATGTCTTATACATAACACATATGATTTATTACTACCGTTGACAAAATTGTTTCTATGTTTTCAAAATGAAAAGCTCTAGCACAAATATAGTAATCCATGCTTCCCTCTGCGAAGGGCCTATCTTCTACTTTATTGTTGAGTCAGTTTACCTATTCTTTCTATCTCAAAAGCAAACACTTGTGTGAACTGTGTGCATTGATTCCTACATGTTTACCTATTGCACTTGTTATATTACTTTGTGTTGACAATTATCCATGAGATATACATGTTGAAGTTGAAAGCAACTGCTGAAACTTATATCTTCCTTTGTGTTGTTTCAAAGCTTTCTACTAAGAATTTATTGCTTTATGAGTAACTCTTATGCAAGTCTTATTGATGCTTGTCTTGAAAGTATTATTCATGAAAAGTCTTTGCTATATGATTCATTTGTTTACTCATTGTCTTCACCATTGCTTCGAATCGCTGCATTCATCTCATATGCTTTACAATAGTATTGATCAAGATTATGATAGCATGTCACTTCAGAAATTATCCTTGTTATCGTTTACCTACTCGAGGGCGAGTAGGAACTAAGCTTGGGGATGCTTGATACGTCTCAAACGTATCTATAATTTCTTATGTTCCATGCTACTTTTATGATGATACTCACATGTTTTATACATATTATATGTCATTATTATGCATTTTCCGGCACTAACCTATTGACGAGATGCCGAAGAGCCAGTTGCTATTTTCTGCTGTTTTTGGTTTCAGAAATCCTACAAAGGAAATATTCTCGGAATTGGACGAAAGCCCAGGGTCTTATTTTTCCACGAAGCTTCCAGAAGACCGAAAGGATCACGAAGTGGGGCGAGAGGCGCCGCCACACTAGGGCCGCGCGGCCCAAGGGGGGCCCGCGCCACCCTAGCGTGTGGGCCCCTCGTGACGCCCCCGACTCTACCCTTCCGCCTACTTAAAGCTTTCGTCGCGAAAACCCCAGTACCGAGAGCTACGATACGGAAAACCTTCCAGAGACGCCTCCGCCGCCAATCCCATCTCGGGGGATTCAGGAGATCGCCTCCGGCACCCTGCCGGAGAGGGGATCATCTCCCGGAGGACTCTTCATCACCATGATCGCCTCCGGATTGATGTGTGAGTAGTTCACCCCCGGACGATGGGTCCATAGCGGTAGCTAGATGGTTGTCTTCTCCTCATTGTGCTATCATGTTAGATCTTGTGAGCTGCCTATCATGATCAAGATCATCTATTTGTAATGCTACATGTTGTGTTTGTTGGGATCCGATGAAAATTGAATACTATGTCAAGTTGATTATCAATCTATCATATATGTTGTTTATGTTCTTGCATGCTCTCCGTTGCTAGTAGAGGCTCCGGCCAAGTTGATACTTGTGACTCCAAGAGGGAGTATTTATGCTCGATAGTGGGTTCATGCCTCCATTGAATCCGGGACGATGACGGAAAGTTCTAAGGTTGTGGATGTCGTTGTTGCCACTAGGGATAAAACATCGATGCTTTGTCTAAGGATATTTGTGTTGATTACATTACGCACCATACTTAATGCAATTGTCTGTTGTTTGCAACTTAATACTGGAAGGGGTTCGGATGATAACCTGAAGGTGGACTTTTTAGGCATAGATGCATGCTGGATAGCGGTCTATGTACTTTGTCGTAATGCCCTGATTAAATCTCATAGTACTCATCATGATATTTGTATGTGAATTGTTATGCCTTCTTTATTTGTCAATTGCCCAACTGTACTTTGTTCACCCAACATGCATTTATCTTATGGGAGAGACACCACTAGTGAACTATGGACCCCGGTCCATTCTTTACATCTGAAATACAATCTACTGCAAACTTTGTTCTTTACTGTTCTTCGCAAACAAACATCATCATCCACACTATACATCTAATCCTTTGTTTACAGCAAGCCGGTGAGATTGACAACCTCACTGTTACGTTGGGGCAAAGTACTTTAATTGTGTTGTGCAGGTTCCACGTTGGCGCTGGAATCCCTGGTGTGCGCCGCACTACACTCCGCCACCAACAACCTTCACGTGTTCCTTGACTCCTACTGGTTCGATAACCTTGGTTTCTTACTGAGGGAAAACTTGCTGTTGTACGCATAATACCTTCCTCTTGAGGTTCCCAATGAACTTGTGCTTACACGCCATCAGTGGGTGTGAGTGAAGTGTCCACCAAATGATGATGCAACAGGTGGGGCACCTCTTATGGCCAGCGCCCCCCCTTGGGCTGCTGCCCTCCCCTCCTCCTATATAATATGGGAGGATCTCATCTTCCATGGTTGGTCATCTCTTGACCCTTTGGTTGGTCCCTTCTCCATCTTCCCGCTGATCCACCATTCGAGCTATGGATTAGGCGAAGCCCTGCTCAAATTGTTTTTCCACCAACATCACCGCGCCAGAGTGTTGTTGGAGTATCCCGGTGGATCTTCTAATTCCTCTGCCCCGCTGGAACGAGGGATCGGAGGTCGTCATCGAGCCGTACGTATGACTGAGTACGGAAGTGCTGCCCATTTGTAGCGCTTGTATTCTTCACGATCTTGAGATCGGCAAGTGATCCCCTAAATCAACCACGAGAACCTTTCTCGCTAACACTTTGTATCTTCAAGGGTGAGTTAGTCTCAATCACGGTTATCCGTTACTTGCATCTCCTAGATATGATAGTGGTGTGTTTGTGGTTGCAACCGTAGATTTTTTTTTTTGTTTTTCTATGCAACGAACCCATCAGGTACGTCACGGAAATCATCTTTGTTACAACACTACTCTTATATAGATCTAGGAAATCAGGATATGATAGTTAGATTTTTTTTATTTTTCTGAGAAACCCTACATTAGCATCCAAAATAATAAAAATTGGGGTGTTACAGTTTTGTATATACAATATTAATGGATAGATATTTTCTTCTAAAGATTATTTTATGCTCATGTTATTTTTATGAATGATGAAGCTTATTGATTTTGTGCTGATCCTGAAATCATCAATTGTTGACTAAAAAATATATGGGAAGGAGAATATATCTCTTTGATTCAAAGGATCCTAGGAATTATGAAGGATTGGAATCATTTGAAAAATTTCTAGCTTTAGTTGTTTGATCAGTAGGACTAGATATTGTCTTACATTGGTTGTTTGCAATACATTTTATTGGAAAATATTCATCCACTAAATTTTTTGGACAAACAATACTTGTTTTTCTTGTAGCGCAATCAAATAAAATTCTTTGCAAACACAATTGAATATAATTGGAATATGCATATGCCATTGCGTCCCTAGATTTTTCATATTCCTTAATTTTGGTATCCTGCTGCTCAAAGATTCCAATGTTCTTTTTGGCCAGTGTGTACATAGAGAAAATTTAACAGCAAAAAAATTATTGAGCAAATTCATATGGAAGATAGATGGTAAAATAAAAGGAAATCATATATCTGTGCATATTTCGGAAAAAGTACCATACTAATTTAGTGCCTAAATCCCTAAGTCAGCAGTGCACCACGGTTCGTAATTTTCCATCATATATAGCCTCATATTTACAATAGATAATACTCCCTCCGTCCACTTAATATTGTTTAGAGGGATTAGTATTTTTTGTTATAAATATGCTTCCGAGAAGTGTGATCGTCGACACTTATTATTCTCATCAGGCGCTTATGCACGTTTTCTCACCAATACGGGAACAATTCAAGGTCGTCGGCACAGGCCATTTTGGCCATCGGCACGGCCCCGCAGGCACAGTCATTGCCATCGGCACAACTCCCGGATGGGCCCGACGGAGGCCTAAGGACCATTAGCCCGTGGAAGGTCCGGTGCCGATGGCAATGCCGTCGGCACATGTGCATCATTTTTTATTTGTTTATTCAAAAAAAATCGAGGCAATTTTTTAAATTGTTTGACAATTTAATCTCTAAACATGCTTAATATTAGGTCGAGTTACTTATTATTAATCAAACATCTTAGTCGGTCACCCATCCTCGAATTGCTTCCATCCCAACACGCTTAATTTCTTCATTTCTTTCGGGTGAGGAGTTATTCGTTGTTGACAATAGTACCCTATCAATCCTATTAACCCTTGGGCCATGACATCCCACTTCTTTATTATTTGAATTCCAAACAATTATTTAACTAAATAGCAAGGAATAAGTAATGAGAAATCTTGAAACAATAAAATAAAATAAAAAATTCATCAAAACCTAAAACCTGAAAAACTATGTTTTCTTTTTTGATTTTGCGGATTCTAAAAAAACAGTAAACAACTGTAGATTCTTCAATTTTTTTATTTTTTGATTTTCATATAAAAATATTTTTATCGAAGGTCGTATGCAATCAGATATCCCGTTTTACCGAAACATGACACCATTTTGCATAATATATCACAATTCATGTTTGTTAATTTTCCTAACAACTAGACCACATAATACATGGTCATCTCAAAGGAAAATTCATGGTTAATTTTTCTAACATTGTCTTATATTTGTTTGAAAACTGAAAAGGCGATTCCTAGGGGGTGCGTGGAGAAAAAAAGCCTCAGGGCTACCGCCGGCATAGGGCTAGAGAGAAAAAAGAAAAAAAAAATGTGCCGAGCGGAGACCCCTGAGCCGATGGCCTTTTTTGTGCTGGAAGTTGCCGTCAGCACAAGTTACCCTTTTTCCGTTCGAACACTGTGTCAACGGCCCGTGGTGCACCAAATATTGATTCTGTACATGATCAAGTACAACCAAGCCTCATGTTGTTATATTCTCGATCTACCTCAAAAAAACCAAAACCTTTGCACGACGGTGCAAGGTCTCTCACGACACAGATCAGTTTGAATAAACTTTCATTTATCCAACCTACTCCACTATTTTAATACGCCATCGTTAGTTCTGCTCCAAGGATGTCCTGTCACGGCACTAAACAAGAACCTAAACCATAAACTATCACCGTGCGACAAGATTAACTTAGTATTGATCGAAGCGTGGCCAATAGTGGGTCGACACCTAGAGGCCACCTTGCCCATTTCCTCGAACCAGCGAAACTTATCTTCCAAGGGAGTACAATGTGCACAGGAGTATCTTTCTGGACTAATGCTCCATGTGAGTGACATGATGCTTAAATCTCTCCATCAGCAACACACCAAAAGAGGAAAGCCTACATGAAGACGACGGGTAAGGCAACCTGTTTCCGGCCTCTCTCGGTACTCTAGAAAATGTGCTACTGTAGGAAAAATTGTAGTAACTGCCAGACAACGAGTGGGCAGGTCATGGTTCTGCTTTTTTTTAGATGCATGTGTAGGTCATGGTTCTGTTGAGTCATAATTGAGAACAACAATTGCAAGGATTCGAGAAAGGGATGCGATGCATGTGTAGTGAGGTTGGTGCAGATCGGCCAGACCAATTTATACGCAGGACCAGTCTACCATGATTAGATCACTATGTGATCTCTCCCATCCACCAACATGATATTTCAACAAAGTTCAATCAAAATTTGGAAGTTATGATTAGTACCTATTTTTAAGAATAATTGGTTGAAATTTGCTGATTCCAAGCGTGTAGATTTTTTATGAATAGGATTTTTCAGTTATACTCTAGCTTTTACATATATGATGCATTTCAATTTTTACTTGAGGTGATTGATTCATATATTTTATGTTTTCTATTTTCTATTTTCAACTTCACATATTCAAAAAAAATCTACATAAGTACTTAATTTATTCCACCGCAATACATTGCTTCTTAAGATGTCACATGTAATTTTTTTGTACAAAAATACTTAATTTATTTCATCGCAATACATTGCTTACTAAGATGTTATAGAGTTTGTTTGATCAATAGGGCTGCAAAATTTAGATTTTCTATGACCACGTTGTGTTCAATTCAAAAGGGTTTTTTCAGATGAATTCGAAAAGATTTTATTTAAACTAATACTAGAGGATTTCATATGAGTATAAATTATGATTAATGTGTATATTTACTGAGTTATCCCCATAATGTCAGTGCGAGCATGGTAAAAATATATATAACTTTGACCTGAGAAAATTGTTAGCCTAAAATAACCTCTTCTAGAAAACAATTTCGGATATGACCTTATGCTCAACGAAATACATTGAGGCAATGAGGCATTGAGTATTTGAGTTTGCAATGTTCAGCAGTGTGAGAAGGCTTCGTGTCGGTTCAACACCATGGACTGGCTATAGCGTTGAGCACAAATATAAATGGATCAGCTACAAAATTTAAATTATCTTGTTGTATATCTAGCTTGTAACAGAATAAATTCTTCCAGCAGTAGGATTGAGCCAATTTTTGTACTCCCTCCGATTTATATTACTTAATATTAATGTAGATGTAGCTAGACATATTTTAATTCTAGATATATCTATTTTAGTGACAAGTAATATGGATCGAAGCAAGTTCATAATTTATTTCTTGCGGTAAAAGAGCAAGAAACACGCGTTTTCTCCCACTTGCACACAATAGACTGCACACTGATGTTTCAGTTTTAACCACTCACATGCTTGTGTGCAAGAGAAGGACGACTAAGCAATTGCAAGGTCGTGTCGGCAGATTTTCCACTCTCACTGGGATGTTATATCTGACAAATAGAAAGTTCATCAGGGTTGTCTGTCATGACGCATATGTAACTATGATCGTCTTTGTTAAGATCTTTTTTTATATATAAATAACCATTTGGCTGCATGCATCACTCGATAGAAAAAAATACACTTCTGCCTTTTCGGAAATATGACAATCTTCATTGTTTTACGGTCAAATATAAAATGATATCAGCACTACACTTACCATACAACCCTCGGTAATCAAGCATAGGGTTGGGTGGTTGTACCCCCAGCCCACCAGAGTTCAAACCCCAAATTTAACATCTGTGTGCCTCATAAAGGTGGAATATTCATCAGTGGGAAGCGACGTTCCTGTCAACAGCAAGACGCCTGTGGTGACTTCGTCAATTTCAAGATTCAATCCACCGGTTCAGTCTTTCGGAAGTGCTCATAAGGGTAGGGTGTGCGTTCATAGGAGTGAGTGTATGCGCGTGTATGTGAGCATCTGCGTTTGTACTGTGTTTGTAAAACAAAGCATAGCATTATAAAATTTATATAGCATTAAAGCATGGTGAAGTTATACAATAAAACTAGAGTATAGTCTGGAAATCTCGTTAAGAACTCTTTTGTGTAAACTGGACGCTCAGTTTACTAACGTGAAATGTTGTGTATTTGAAGGCTAAAAATAAGTGATGTGGAAAATTGGATGGCTAAAATGACATGGATGATCTGCATTAGAGATGACTATCCTTCGTGAACATTAGCGAGATGACATGGACAATTGATTGGCTAAATGAATGGATGAGATGTGAATACCTTGAATGTTGACATAAATGGCTGTCATTAATAAATGTTAGTGGCGTTTTGCTTTGTAAAAGATATATATAGATAACTCAATATGCATTAATAAATGTTAGTGGAGTTTTGCTTTGTAAAAGATATATATAGATAACTCAATATCCATTCTTTTCCATAAACAAATTGAGTTATATGCCACATGAAGTATATCACTGGATAATCGAATATAAATAGTTTTGAGTGATATATTTTTGTTACATTTTATACACAATGTGTCAGATAAATTAATAATCATAGTTTTTAGAAATATGGGCTTGGCCATGTAAATTTGCGTTGTGACTATTTCTTACTTTTTTTTTGCGTTTGTCCATCTTCAGACCTAGAGGATGATATGCTGTTCAATTCCATTACAAGAAAATGTTTTGCTAATTTTGTGGCACGTTTAATATTTTAATGGTTAAGTCAATGTTTTAGGTTGTACCATGTGTTGGTATTGAGGTTCACACATCACAGTATGCGAGCAAAGCATTAGCACCATTGACTTAAACATAGAAAAAATCCAAGGCCTCTTTGATTCAAAGGATTTACAAAGTACTTTTAGAGGACCCAAATTCTTAGGAATATTTTCTACAATGGTTGTCTCATATATGGGATTTATTCTCGTAGAATATTTGCACAAGATTTCATAGGAAATCTAGCATCTACTCAAAGATCTTTTTTAGAATTCATTGTCATGGAGTCAAACAAACTTCTAAAAAAATCTTGTAGAGTTGAAATGGACATAACATTGCAATTCTAAACCTTTTCTATTACTATATTTTTAGATTTCTATTAATCAAAGGGGCAATCAATTGACTTAGACATATGCAAACCAACAATTTATCTTTCTTACCTTCATGCTCCCACAAGGCATAGATGCAAGTTCTATGTAGACACTTGTACATGCCTTACCCGGTAGCAAGAAATTTATGTCTCATCAAACATAAACTGACTTAGAGCGACTTAGAGCATCTCTACGGTCGTCCCCAATAGCCCCCACCCCCACCCCAAATCTTACCATTGAGCCCCTAGCAGTGCACCCCAAATATCTTGGCAGCCTAAAAAACTGCCCAACACCGCATTGTCTGTTTTCAACCAGGGGGTATCGGACACACACATGCAACGACTTCCATGTAGGACGCACACACCGAACTTGGCCGACCCGGAGGAGTATACCAGTTACGGTGACTATTTTAACCAAGGGAACCCCATTGCTCTCGGTCTTTCACATAGTTCCTCGTCTTCTCCGCACCCTAGTTCAACAATGAGGGCACCATCGCGATCATGTTTATCCTCACTTGAATCGGTAATAACAACCTCCTTGACCCCATGTCTCCTCCCCGATTGGGGACGTCCATGCCCGATGTCGCACCCAAGGCATCGACCTCATCGACGACGCCTACACTACATTGACTCATCAATGCCACTACGGACCCCCAAAGTGAAGGCTTGGTTTGAGCAAACTCATAAACACATGTTAGAGTATATTCATCATAGTTAATTTCTATAGATATGTTAGGTTTATTGTGGACAAAATTGGCAGCCGACCATCATTTGGATGGCTGAAACTTTAATTTTTTTTTTGTGTTGCAATCATGTGTATTTTATTTTCTATCCAATAAATAGCAAACACAATAGCCATCATTTGAAAAATAGTTAAAATGCTAACAAAATTGGTCAAAATTAATAGGACTGGTCAGTTGGAGGGTGCCGCTAGGGAAGTCGGTACCGTTGCACAAACAATCCAGACACCCGCCAAAAGGCCTTTGTTTGCGTGCCGAACACTACTTGAGTGGTGTCGATGGAGACATGCTCTTAGGGATTCTCCAACACGGCGACCCATTTGGGCATCATGTGTTCGTTTGTGTCCGTGTGGAAACAGGGCAAGGACACCCAACGCAGTGTCCCATTTCGCATGTGATGGGTGTAGAGTGTATACGCTTAGGTTGAGCTTCAAGTGCATTGTCTGTAGATATGGAAGACGTGTTTTCCCCACGAGGATGACTCGAGCATAATATCGAACTCTCGAGGAACTGTGTGTTAAGGGTTTATTTTCTTATCCTCTTCTTATAAGACCTACAAAACAAAGCAAAATGTTTTGTGTCGTCAACCTCACCAAGTGGTTGTCAAGCACAAGGTGTGAGCAAAAATGTGAAAAGATAATAAATGCAAATGAGAAATAAATATGCAATGATATGAATGGTAATGCAACGGTGATAGAAAACAGTGTGGTGTGTGGAACTAGTGGGATAGATATCTCTACTTGCAGAGCTCCAGAAAACAACTTGATATACAAATGATGGTAAATAAATATGCAAGGATGATGGAAATAATAATGGATGTTATTTTGGGGTTTTATACCGTGAATGCAAAAAATAAAAGTGTTTTTGTATTTTCGGATTTTTAAATGGTTGGAAATAAAAAAGTGTGTATAAAGTGTTGGAAAGGTGTTTCTTATGATTAAAAATGGACCGTGGTTCATAGTTTCACAAATGCACTCCCTCTTTTATAAAGTGGTAGATAATGGAACACTGGAATTGACATATATGATTGTAACATAAAGGTTTCATGACAAGTTACTAGTTATATGGCCATCACGTCCTAACATAGAGATCTTTTATTTATTAATCTCTCTTATACTCCAACAAGATGCGAACTAAATCATAAAATCCTAGTAATTAAGATAAATCATAGTATAGCATTAAGTTCTATGACATGAAGTTAAAATAAGAACATGCTAGATCTAGTCATGGAGAAGCGGCAAGGTCACCCCACATCCCTGGTAGCATGGTATTCTATTTATCCCTAGTGAGGTAAAAAAGTAAGGTAAACACCCAAGTGGATCATGGAATTTCTGTCACTTTCACCGCACTAGCCACTTCCCGTTACTCCATCTAATGCATATGTTCCCCCTCACACGCTGATGAGGACATCTCTATGATAGATACAACCAATACTCCTACAACCACATCTCAGGTACATTCGTTACTAGGAATCCTTCCTGATATATATGAGAATATGATGCTGCCTAAATCAAATGTATTTATATTATTTAGGAATGGATCTAGCATGGACGCCAAGCATTGGATTAGGAACGTGCATGAAGATGGCAGCAGACCTGCAAGGATTCAGGATGGCGTTGCAAGCGAGAATTTCAGAACATTGAAGCCACCATAATGAAGCAACGATGCTTGGATGAATTATACAAGTTACTCCATCATAAAATTCGTCCAAAGAGTTATTTTTGGTGCTGCGTCACCTTATTTAATGGGCCAGGCCCATGTATTTTCGGATTAGGTATTTTAGGGTATTTTAAGAGGCCATATAAGTGGAGGAAGGCCCATTTAGGGGTGTTTTTGGCCAACCCTAGCTGGTTGGACGAAAATCCCTTCACTTCCCCCATATATATCCCTCTGTAGCCATCATTAGAACTTGGATTTTGATTAGATTAAAAGTTAGCCATCGCTGCAACTCTCGTGTACTTCTTTTGAGGCCAACGCCCAGAACAAGACCGACTATTCGGAATCCCACCTTTTCAATAAAGCTTTCATCTATATTCGCAATATTCTGATTGCATCTTTAGTTCTTACTTGTTCTCGATTTCAGGTAGGAATTAAGACCCTCGCTGGTCAGGCTGATCGTGCATCCGCAAGATCAGTAACTCCCGGAGATTGTCCTAGCGATTGCATTGGCGCACAAGCTTTGCACGTGTAGTCGGATCGTCAAGCACGAACTCCACCAACAAATCGATTTATCCCCATCTCATCGAAAGATCGGACACCTTTGCCCCATCACACGCCCTCATACACAAGTTTGATCTGAACAAGTAAACAAGCACGGGGTACATAATATGCATCTACTTTCATAACAGAAACAAAACTATTGCAACCTCAAACATATATTAACTCATAAAAAGATCCACCACAAAGGTATTACATAGATGACCTTAATCATGTTCAGCAGCTCATACGGTGCTAATTAGTGAAGCTCAGAGAGAGGAGAGATACATAAGTTACTTCCACAAAATCATAGTCCAGGGGTGGACTACTCCCTCTTCATCATGGTGACGATGGTGGAGTCGTTGGAGGAGGTGGAGACCATGCCGACAGCGCCCCGCTGGAGTTTTCCCCCTCCAATCTGCAGCTCCAGTTCTCTGTTTTCGTGTTTCCGTGTTTTAGCGGCGCTCCCTTCCGAAAGGTACTGGGGGAGTATTTTTATAGACAATCTTAGATCAAGAAGGAGGCACGGAGATGAAAATAGACGGCATCGGAGGCTCGAGGGCTAGGATGGGGCACCCCACACGGCCAAGGAATCTGGCCGCGTGGGCTTACCCCTTTTGGTCCTCAAACTTCCTTTTTTGCGCTTCCTTGGCTCGTACTCCTTCTTCCTTCCAAAAACTGATCCTCGTAAAATCTCAGGTGATTTGGACGTCGTTGGAGTCCGTAAAACATCAAAATATATAAAAAAAGGGTTTTCTAACAGTGCAGGATTAATTCCAGAAAAATAGAGAAACTGTGAAATATCCCCAAAATTAATATAAAACAATGATATAATCCTTATATGATGCAAATATGATTAAAATATAAGTAATACAACGTAAAGTTCATGTATGCATTTTACATGCATCAGCATGGTGTACATTTTTTCTGTCCGCCAGGATAAATTTCTAGCCTAAATTTAGGATGGGTTTGCATTCTCCTGGCAGATGGCATAACATTTGCGGTACCTCGCACGTCCTTCTTGGGCCCGCCCGTTAGCCTCTCACCTACTGCACTTGCTTCATTTTGAATGCCAGTCGTCGGGGTGGTTCCTAGACATTCCGTCCCCACCTCCCAACAAAAGCCATCGGTGAGTCTATCCACCTCCCCATCGGCTCTTGACGAGAATGCAATGAAATGATGGCCTGTGAAGAAGGACCCCGAGTTTGGCTCATCGCCGTCTGGTTGTCATCGTGGTGTAGCCCAGTTCCTCCTCTCTCTGTCGGGGCAATGCATAACTAGGTGAATTTGTCGGTTGAGGTCTTGTCGCCTATCGTCATCAAGATCAAGTCAGACGACGAAGTTTAGGCCACCAGCGACAAACGCAAACCCTAGATTTAGAGTTTTATTTTAAGGTTTTATCTTTATTTGTATGTCTACTGAGTTTAAATTTATGATGAGTTAAAATTTATGTCTAGTTTGAACCCTATGTATTTTTTTTAATTCTAAATATTAAAATAATGTAATGGGTTGTCACATTGGATGCACCGACGGATAAAAGAAGGACAACCGATATGTGGAGTGTCACCAAATAACCAAATTAAACACATTTGATGTTCGAGTTACTCCATTTTTTTTTACTTTCGTTTGACTATAGTCCACTAGACAGAGACGTAAGGTGGACACTCGTACGAGCACTGTCAGGTAGCAAGCTATCATGTCTTATCAACACATGCATGGACCGCGTGCGCGAGGCGATTAGGAAAGCGCCCGTGTTCTTGCAAACATATACTACAGTGCGAGCAACCCTTGGGTATTAAGTACGGATTTACGGTTCCAAAGTTTTTTTAAGATGCACACTAGAGAGACCCAGGCATTCATGCATACCTATCTACAACCACCTCTAAGAACGTGTGTACCGATCCAATTTTTTTGAACATCTTCGAGAGACTGAGCAACGTATTAATTGATGGTGTTATCAAAAGTATTCGGTTATTGAGAAAATGTCGCCTCTCACTAAAAAATATTTTACCTTTATAAAACACCAAAACGTGAAACCTAGATTCTAATTTTGATGGCTACATATTGGTTCTCTATGGGAGGCAACAAATCCATCTTGTGTCATGAGATAGTCCAATTGTAGGTGTGTGTTTGGTTCACGGAATATATGTTTACAGGATGTGGTATTCCAACCACTTGGCTAAGGATACCAGCAAACACTTAGATTTGAAACCGAGCACCTCGTCATCAGGTGGAGAAGAATGAAAGACATTTCCATTTTCTTGTTTGGTTCTATACGATGAGAGGTGGTTAGTTGTAGCCATTTTTCAGACCTCCATTGCCATACTAATCTCGGCACTCCCCGACGCCAACCGAGATAGAGATGCAAGCCGGGAGGATTATCCCCACCGCCAACCAAGGAATAGAGGGGATAGGGAGGGAAGTACCTTTCGCCACCATTCGGAGTAGTTCTGCCACCGCCTCCTCACGCCACACGTTCATATTTGTCCGCTCCGCCCATGACTCACGAGAGAAGATTGAGAAGAGATGGGAAAAAATATCGGTTGAGGTTTTTCTTTTCTTTCGCGGGCGGTGAGCAAGCAAATCATCGCGAAAAAACATTTTGACGGTGAGGCTAGAGGAGGGAGCCAGAAGTGGTTGGCCTCACATTTTGTTCGACAAGTTGAGCCACCGTTTCAGACGAATGTTAGTGAAATTGGGTTATCTCTACCTCTTTCATCCTCCACACCAAACGATGACAACCACTTTTCAGCGTCTAATACCTCTAAACTAAACACACCCTAAGGACTTCTTTTATCCATAGGATAGAAAAAACATAGGAATAGAGAAATCATAATATTAAGGTGACATGTGTACTTGAATCCTTGGAGTTTTTATGATTGCAGTGAAGAATTTTTTTCATGAGGTATGACCTATTTGTTTTCCTATAAGATTTACACTACTACAAGATGCTTATAGAATTAGTTTTTACAGAATATGTTCCTTTAAATCAACAATCAAACAACTTATATAGTAAGAAATTTTCCTATAAAATTTAAATCTTACACAAATCGTAGAAATCAGAAGGCCTAAAAGATGAATTAAAAGGGGGGGCAAGAGATTTGGCGAAATCTTATCGCGGCGGTGGCCTCGCCTCTCGTGTCGTGTTGAGGGGCCACCGGCCCCCCCGTGGTGGCTTTAATGGCCCTGCTTATCGCTTCGAGGAGATGAACCCCACACGCACGCCTACCTCTCGCCTCCCTCGCCTGGCCTCACCTTCACGGCGGGCGCCGCGCATGCCCGATTTTAGAAAGAGCAGAACTCCACGGTGGGGAGCGCACGCCTGCCATCCAGCCTGTCCGGCCGGCGCGCGCGAGGTAGAAGCCGCTAGCTTGCTCGATTCGATTCGATCTGGCGCGCCGCGCGGACAGCTAGCGCGGCCGCCGATTGCCTCCTCGATCGGCGGCAAGCACCATCCATCCATCCATCCATCCATCATATGGACCGGGTCGTTGCACAGCTCGCTCGCGCGGCGGGGATCGAGAAGAGAAACCCTAACAAGCCGCGGAATGTTCTCCGCTAGCTCGTCGCTGCCACCGCGGGCCCAACACGTGTGTGCCCGCCCGCCCGGCTGCCTACCTCTCCCTCCCTCCGCCTATATAGCCGGCCTCCCAACACTCTACCGTTCCCATCTCCCCCCACCCCACCGATCTCACAAGTCAGTCCGACCCCGGCGCGGTGGTCGCGGCGGCGCGTCGTGTACCTGCGAGCTAGCTAGGCGAAGGACCGGAGTGGGGCGCTGGGCGGTGACAGAAGAGAGTGAGCACACGGCCGGTCGTCACGGCACCGCCCGGGTGTGCCGTCGCGGCCGCGTGCTCACTGCTCTTCCTGTCATCCACACTCTCCCGCTTCCCTCTTCCTCCTTCGCCCAAGCTAGCGAAGCTAGCACGCCGCCGCCTCGCCCACCGCGCCGGCCGGCGCTCTCCGTCCCCCACCACCGCCACCGCACATGACCCCGTCCGTGTCCGTCACCGTGCCTGCTGTCATTCTATGCCGCCGTAGAAGTAGAACAGCCTCGCAATTTCGTGCCTCGGAAAGTTTCCATTTTTGTGGAGACTGGTACGCGGTACGGCGCTGCGCGCGCGTGCGTACGCTTTCCCGCACGGATTCCCTCCCTTTCCGCCTCTCGCTTCGTACGAAGAGGCCTTTTGCTTTCACAGATTCGTTCATCGTTTCCGAGGGGATTCAATTCAACCGTTATCTGCTGCGACCTCCTTGGGAAGATGGAAAGCATTTACTGCGCCGCTGATCGATCCAACCTGCAGGTTCCCAAGAATTTCGGATCTTGAAGAACCAAAGGTAATTCTAGTCACGGCCAAGTGCACGAATATTTATGAATTTCTACCAGATCTACTTCTCTACTTACATGTTTCGACCCTCTTGCTTTCGTCTACCAGGAACCAGTACTCGGAGTTGTTTTGATAACAGATCAACCTACTGATGATAAGGGGAAGGCAGAGGAAATGCACGGATCGCTCAGATCTGTTTACCACTTGGCTCCAGCATGCTCAGAGACCAGGTAAGTGCAGATTTCTTGTGCAGCAGTGCAGCATGCTGTCTCTATGTTCTTCAATTCTCCTACACGTGGCGTTGCTGCTTCTAGTAGTAATTAGCTACCTCCAGACAAGGGTAGGCACTAGCTAGGTCACTGTGGAGTCACTGTTCCATTGGAGACCTCTGTCGTCTTGTACTTATCTTCACATCGAAAGCGGCCGTGCGTGTACTTGTCTTGTCTCTAGAACACTTCCAGTGTGAACACGCTTGCAGCAAGCGTCAGCCGATCAGTTGGTTTAGGAGAGATCTACAAACTACAACTCCTGCTGTTTTACTTCTTGATTAATCAGAATGAAAGCAAAAAAACGTTAGGAGTTCGATTGCATTTGAGAGATAAAATGATACTCTCTTATTTTAATTTTCTCAGATGTAGTAGTCCATCCAGAAATGTTGGTTGTTTTGGCCTTCGATCTTGAATGCAAATGCCTATCTACAATGTAGTATGATCAACATGTTATCCGAAACAGAAAGATGCACCATGTAGAGAAGGTCATGTCACAGTCTAATGACGTTATTTTCACATACTCCAAGGCACATTTTTAGTGCCCCCTAGTTCTTATACCTAATGCATTTTTTGCTTTTTGTATGTTCCTGTTGAATCTCTTGAAAATTTTATCAAGAATGGGGGCTCCCAACTCTAGTCGTGTCTCTGTTTGTCATACTCATATGCTCTAGTTTTCACCTAAACTTTAATCTAAATGCGGCAGTTAGATAGTTTTTTCCATTCACTCCCTTTAATACTCAATAACCCTTCCCAGTCACAGTATATGTTCTTTGGAATTTGACCAGATGAGGAACCTCAGTGCTTGTGCATGTGCTACTGCCACTCGCTTGCACTTGGCATAAGGCAAATGGGATATAAACTAAACAAAATTAATGTGATTGAGCTCCATTGCACATCGAGAAACAACTGCAAACATTGTTCCTTGCATGACATAGAGGTCTATTAATTTGATAGGATCGATATCAATTGTATTATGTATGAATGTGCTAGTATTCTGCAAACTATTAAGTAATTTGGCGCGTTTTTGGTTTAGGAATAGAAAGAAATATTTTGCTTCTACATGTCACGTATGCAGTTCCTGATTTCATGATTATAAATGATTCATCTGTTGGTACCTATGCTTTAACCTTCTGCAATTACATGGTTCTGTCGTAGAAGAGGTTAGGTTGTGTTTGGTAGCAAAGTATTCTATGAGTGCTACAGTTTGTAAAAATAACACTATGGTTTTAAATAATTTGAGGTGTTTGGCTACAACATATATAAAACTGCACTTTTAATACTAGTGTTTGCCAAAACTTAAGTGGTTTCTTGGTATTATGTAAAAGTTCCCAGCCTCTTTTTTCAAAACTGAGAAACACAAGAAAAACCACTGCTAGACGCCTCGATCTATTCTAACTTCTAAGCGGCCGCCGCCTAGTCATCTTTGCACCCTTGCCGGCCGATGGCTGCCATGGACAAACCGAAAGCCTCTTCGGCTGGGGACCGAAAGGCCTTTTGTTGTCCTCATCCCAACGATTACGTGTCGACGTGTCGCAACTTGTCGCTGGGTACCAACAAGCAGACATGTCATGACAAGTCTAGATAAGTGCTAGACTTGTCGATGTGTTGTCGACAAGGAACTACAAAAAAATACTAAGTAACTAGCCTATCAACCTTGGTATACTGGAGAGGCGGCGGTGGCTAGAGGAGAGGCGGCGCCAGGGGATGGGCGCCAGGGGAGAAGCGGCTGGCGGAGGGAAATGCGACCAGAAACTGGGTCGTAGGGTTTCAGGAGGATATTTATATCCCAGGCATACAACTTGTCGCTCGACCAATTAACCTAGACAAGTCGAGGCTTGTCGCCGACAAGTCAACTTGTCAATCGACAAGTTCAACTTGTCGTGCCGCTCCAACGTGTTGACATCAGAGTTGCGACACGTAGACTTGTCGTGCGACAAGTCTAGACTTGTCGAGCGACACT
>NC_061509.1:180711459-180757873 GCF_022539505.1 Lolium rigidum
TATAAAATTAAAATTGTTCCCTTTCTCATTAAGAGGAAGAGCTAAAGATTGGTTGCTATCTCACGCCTAAGAATAGTATTGATTCATGGACTAAATGCAAGGATGCTTTTATTGGTAGATACTATCCCCCTGCTAAAATTATATCTTTGAGGAGTAGCATAATGAATTTTAAACAATTGGATAATGAACATGTTGCTCAAGCTTGGGAAAGAATGAAATCTCTGGTTAAAAACTGCCCAACCCATGGATCGACTACTTGGATGATCATCCAAACCTTCTATGCGGGACTAAATTTTTCTTCGCGGCATTTATTGGATTCAGCTGCTTGGAGGTACCTTTATGTCCATCACTCTTGGTGAAGCAACAAAGCTTCTTGATAATATGATGGTTAATTACTCTGAATGGCACACGGAAAGAGCTCCACAAGGTAAGAAGGTAAATTCGTTGAAGAATCCTCTTCCTTGAATGATAAAGTTGATGCTATTATGTCTATGCTTGCAAATGATAGGACTAATGTTGATCCTAATAATGTTCCATTAGCTTCATTGGTTGCCCAAGAAGAACATGTTGATGTAAACTTCATTAAAAATAATAATTTCAACAACAATGCTTATCGGAACAATTCTAGTAATAACTATAGGCCATATCCTTATAATAATGGTAACGGTTATGCTAATTCTTATGGGAATTCTTACAACAATAATAGGAACACACCCCCTGGACTTGAAGCCATGCTTAAAGAATTTATTAATACACAAACTGCCTTTAACAAATCTGTTGAGGAAAAGCTCAATAAAATTGATATTCTTGTTTCTAGAGTTGATAGTCTTGCCTACGATGTTGATCTTTTGAAATCGAAAGTTATGCCTAATAGGGATATTGAAAATAAAATTGTTACTACAGCAAATGCCATCCAAGTTAGAATTAATGAGAATATAAGATTAATGGCTGAGCTGCGTGCTAGGTGGGATAGAGAAGAAAATGAAAAACTAGCTAAAAAGGAAAATGTAGCTAAAGTTTGGACTATTACCACCACTAGCAATGCTAATGATTCACATGTTGCTGCACCTCCTACTATCAATGGTAAAATAATTGGTGTTGGCGATGTTTCTACTCCTAGTGCAAAGCGCGCAAAATTACACGAAGCTGCTAAAACTGCTGAAGCTGCTCGTGATAAAGCTGCTGAAATTTTTTCCAACCTTGGGGATGATAATCCCATTGCTTTAGATTGTAATGATTTAGATTTTGATGATTGCCATATCTCTGAAGTTATAAAGTTCTTGCAAAAACTTGCTAAGAGTCCCAATGCTAGCACTATAAATTTGGCTTTCACAAAACATATTACAAATGCTCTCATAAAAGCTAGATAAGAGAAACTAAAACTTGCAACTTCTATTCCTAGAAAGCTAGAGGATGGTTGGGAGCCCATCATCAAAATGAGAGTCAAAGATTTTGATTGTAATGCTTTATGTGATCTTGGTGCAAGTATTTCTGTTATGCCTAAAAAAGTCTATGATATGCTTGACTTGCCACCATTGAAGAATTGTTATTTGGATGTTAATCTCGCTGATAATGCTAAAAAGAAACCTTTGGGGAAAGTTGATAATGTTCATATTATGGTTAACAATAACCTTGTCCCCGTTGATTTTGTTGTCTTGGATATTGAATGCAATGCATCTTGCCCCATTATATTGGGAAGACCTTTTCTTCGAACCGTTGGTGCTACTATTGATATGAAGGAAGGTAATATTAAATATCAACTTCCTCTCAAGAAAGGTATGGAACACTTCCCTAGAAAGAGAATGAAGGTACCTTATGATTCTATTATTAGAACAAATTATGATGTTGATGCTTCATCTCTCGATGTTACTTGAGAAACACTTTCTGCGCCTAGCTGAAAGGCGTTAAAGAAAAGCGCTTATGGGAGACAACCCATGTTTTTATTCCAGTATTTTTGTTTTATATTTGTGTCTTGGAAGTTGTTTACTACTGTAGCAACCTCTCCTTATCTTAGTTTTATGTTTTGTTGTGCCAAGTAAAGTCTTTGATAGAAAAGTAAGTACTAGATTTGGATTACTGCGCAGTTCCAGATTTCTTTGCTGTCACGAATCTGGGTCTATCTCCCTGTAGGTAGCTCAGAAAATTACGCCAATTTACGAGCATGATCCTCAGATATGTACGCAACTTTCATTCAATTTGAGCATTTTCGTTTGAGCAAGTCTGGTGGCCTAATAAAATCCATCTTTACGGACTGTTCTGTTTTGACAGATTCTGTCTTTTATTTCGCATTGCCTCTTTTGCTATGTTGGATGAATTTCTTTGATCCATTAATGTCCAGTAGCTTTATGCAATGTCCAGAAGTGTTAAGAATGATTGTGTCACCTCTGAACATGTGAATTTTTATTATGCACTAACCCTCTAATGAGTTGTTTCGAGTTTGGTGTGGAGGAAGTTTTCAAGGATCAAGAGAGGAGTATGATGCAATATGATCAAGGAGAGTGAAAGCTCTAAGCTTGGGGATGCCCCGGTGGTTCACCCCTGCATATATTAAGAAGACTCAAGCGTCTAAGCTTGGGGATGCCCAAGGCATCCCCTTCTTCATCGACAACATTATCAGGTTCCTCCCCTGAAACTATATTTTTATTCTGTCACATCTTATGCACTTTGCTTGGAGCGTCGGTTTGTTTTTGTTTTTTTTGTTTTGTTTGAATAAAATGGATCCTAGCATTCACTTTATGGGAGAGAGACACGCTCCGCTGTTGCATATGGACAAATATGTCCTTAGGCTCTACTCATAGTATTCATGGCGAAGTTTCATCTTCGTTAAATTGTTATATGGTTGGAATTGGAAAATGATACATGTAGTAACTCTAAAATGTCTTGGATAATTTGATACTTGGCAATTGTTGTGCTCATGTTTAAGCTCTTGCATCATATACTTTGCACCCATTAATGAAGAAATACTTAGAGCTTGCTAATTTGGTTTGTATATTTGGTTTCTCTAGAGTCTAGATAACATCTAGTATTGAGTTTTGAACAACAAGGAAGACGGTATGGAGTCTTATAATGTTTACCATATGTCTTTTATGTGAGTTTTGCTGTACCGTTCATCCTTGTGTTTGTTTCAAATAACCTTGCTAGCCTAAACCTTGTATCGAGAGGGAATACTTCTCATGCATCCAAAATACTTGAGCCAACCACTATGCCATTTGTGTCCACCATACCTACCTACTACATGGTATTTATCCGCCATTCCAAAGTAAATTGCTTGAGTGCTACCTTTAAAATTCCATCATTCACCTTTGCAATATATAGCTCATGGGACAAATAGCTTAAAAACTATTGTAGTATTGAATATGTACTTATGCACTTTATCTCTTATTAAGTTGCTTGTTGAGCGATAACCATGTTTACGGGGACGCCATCAACTATTCTTTGTTGGATATCATGTGAGTTGCTATGCATGTCCGTCTTGTCTGAAGCAAGAGAGATCTACCACCTTCATGGTTGGAGCATGCATATTGTTAGAGAAGAACTTTGGGCCGCTACCTAAAGCCATGATTCATGGTGGAAGTTTCAGTTTGGACATATATCCTCAATCTCATATGAGAATAATAATTGTTGCCACATGCTTATGCATTAAAGAGGAGTCCATTATCTGTTGTCCATGTTGTCCCGGTATGGATGTCTAAGTTGAGAATAATCAAAAGCGAGAAATCCAAAATGCGAGCTTTCTCCTTAGACCTTTGTACGAGCGGCATGGAGGTACCCCATTGTGACACTTGGTCAAAACATGTGCATTGCAAAGATCCGGTAGTCCAAGTTAATTAGGACAAGGTGCGGGCACTATTAGTATACTATGCATGACACTTGCAACTTGTAAGATATAACTTTCATAACTCATATGCTTTATTACTACCGTTGACAAAATTGTTTCATGTTTTCAAAATAAAAGCTCTAGCACAAATATAGCAATCGATGCTTTCCTCTTTGAAGGACCATTCTCTTTACTTTTATGTTGAGTCAGTTCACCTATTTCTCTCCACCTCAAGAAGCAAACACTTGTGTGAGCTGTGCATTGATTCCTACATACTTGCATATTGTACTTGTTATATTACTCTATGTTGACAATTACCCATGAGATATACATGTTACAAGTTGAAAGCAACCGCTGAAACTTAATCTTCCTTTGTGTTGCTTCAATACCTTTACTTTGATTTATTGCTTTATGAGTTAACTCTTATGCAAGACTTATTAATACTTGTCTTGAAGTACTATTCATGAAAAGTCTTTGCTATATGATTCACTTGTTTACTCATGTCATTACCATTGTTTTGATCGCTGCATTCACTACATATGTTTACAAATAGTATGATCAAGGTTATGATGGCATATCACTTCAGAAATTATCTTTGTTATCGTTTTACACCCTTCGGGACGAGCGAGAACTAAGCTTGGGGATGCTTGATACGTCTCCGACGTATCGATAATTTCTTATGTTCTATGCCATATTATTGATGATACCTACATGTTTTATGCACACTTTATGTCATATTCGTGCATTTTCCGGAACTAACCTATTAACAAGATGCCGAAGTGCCGGTTCCTGTTTTCTGCTGTTTTTGGTTTCAGAAATCCTAGTAACGAAATATTCTCGGAATTGGACGAAACGAAGACCCGGGGGCCTATTTTTCCACGGAGCTTCCGGAAGACCGAAGAACACACGAAGTGGGGCCACGAGGTGGCCAAACCACGGGGCCGCGCGGCCCGGGGGGCCCGCGCCGCCCTATGGTGTGGCCCCCTCGTCCGGCCCCCGACTCGCCCTTCCGCCTACTTAAAGCCTCCGTCGCGAAACCCCCGATGAAAAAAACCACGATACGGAAAACCTTCCGAGAGACGCCGCCGCCGATCCCATCTCGAGGATTACGGAGATCTCCTCCGGCACCTCGCCGGAGAGGGGATTCATCTCCCGGAGGACTCTACACCGCCATGGTCGCCTCCGGAGTGATGAGTGAGTAGTTCACCCCTGGACTATGGGTCCATAGCAGTAGCTAGATGGTTGTCTTCTCCTCATTGTGCTTCATTGTTGGATCTTGTGAGCTGCCTAACATGATCAAGATCATCTATCTGTAATTCTATATGTTGTGTTTGTCGGGATCCGATGGATAGAGAATACCATGTCATGTTAATTATCAAGTTATTACATATGTGTTGTTTATGATCTTGCATGCTCTCCGTTTCTAGTAGAGGCTCCGGCCAAGTTTTTACTTTTAACTCCAAGAGGGAGTATTTATGCTCGATAGTGGGTTCATGCCTGCATTGACACACGGGGAGTGACGAAACCCCTAAGGTTGTGTTGTGCTTGTTGCCACTAGGGATAAAACATTGGCGCTATGTCCGAGGATGTAGTTGTTGATTACATTACGCACCATACTTAATGCAATTGTCTCGTTGTTAGCAACTTAATACTGGAGGGGTTCGGATGATAACCTGAAGGTGGACTTTTTAGGCATAGATGCGGTTGGATGGCGGTCTATGTACTTTGTCGTAATGCCCAATTAAATCTCACTATACTTATCATGTCATGTATGTGCATTGTTATGCCCTCTCTATTTGTCAATTGCCCGACCGTAATTTGTTCACCCAACATGCTTTTATCTTATGGGAGAGACACCTCTAGTGAGCTGTGGACCCCGGTCCATTCTTTAATACTTGAAATACAAATCTGCTTGCAATACTCGTTTTTACTATTTTCTTGCAAACAATCATCTTCCACACAATACGGTTAATCCTTTGTTACGGCAAGCCGGTGAGATTGACAACCTCACTCTGTTTCGTTGGGGCAAAGTACTTTGGTTGTGTTGTGCCGGTTCCACGTTGGCGCCGGAATCTCTGGTCTTGCGCCGCACTACATCCCGCCGCCATCAACCTTCAACGTGCTTCTTGGCTCCTCCTGGTTCGATAAACCTTGGTTTCTTTCTGAGGGAAAACTTGCTGCTGTGCGCATCATACCTTCCTCTTGGGGTTGCCCAACGAACGTGTGAAATACACGCCATCAATCTCATATGCCGTTAACTTTCTTGATGTGTTGCTTCGCATGAAGTTTGTTTAAATATTGTACAGTACAAAAGCATTATCCGGTCGCTACCATCCTGTTCATTCTACTGACACCTGTGTGCATCCACAT
This sequence comes from Lolium rigidum, assembly GCF_022539505.1. Taxonomy (NCBI): domain Eukaryota; kingdom Viridiplantae; phylum Streptophyta; class Magnoliopsida; order Poales; family Poaceae; genus Lolium; species Lolium rigidum. The sequence goes on from NC_061509.1 coordinate 180,717,647, forward strand.
ATTTATAGCCTTATACCCATTCATTTGCTGCCAAGCTGTTTTTGTACTGCATGCTATTGTCGCATCGCTTTTATAGTCATGCTATGGGCATTTCCAATCTGCTTGTTCTTATACCACGTCATTAGCTCACCGCTAGGCTGCTAGCTGTTTTCTCGTGTCTCGCTATTCTCACTACTTGCTTTTATAATCATGCTATGTGCATTTCCAATCTGCTTTCTATTATACCTCGTCTTTAGCTTATATAGTTATTCTTTGCGTGCATGTCTGGTCTTTGTATTATCATAGACTGACTTGTCAATGTTATTTTTCCTAGGGATTGATCATGGGAACCACTTATTAGAACATCCAACATTAACGGCGGGACGCTAGGGAAGGTTGGAACCTGAGTTCTTGGTTGGTAATTTTGGCGGTTTACTTCCGTTATTATCTATAACCTATATGCATTGTTCCTTATGCAAGAGATTAACACTTGGAACCCTGCCATAGCAATGCCATTCATGCTTTACTATGTTTACGCCTATTTGATATGCTTGTCTTGGAGAAACTGCGAAGGTGATTTGAACTCGACATTTGGTCATTCTTAATGCCAGTTTACTTTATGTGGAAAACCTTGGCATTACCCTACTCTAAATCTGAATGTCCGAAATTCGTATCTCATGCAAAGCAACATCTAGTTGGTTTTAATCGATATCTGGTAAATATTGGCTTATTCATTTGGCAGCTCAAGTTTTTTGTTATTTGAAACCAGCTGACTTGGTCTTAAATGTGATATCTAAACACAGATTAAGGACAATGGAGCAGGAGGATTAGCATTTCACTTGATGGCTGAACCTAAAATGACAGGCATGTTGACCACGACTAGTGCACGCAAGAGAAGGACCTGCGACGAGCCGATATGTGCTTAGTACATGCATCTTATCTTATCTTGTGCTTATTTACGCTACATGCTCGTTATCCGATCTCTACATTGCGTAATACATGTTTGAATAGTTAATTGTTGTAACTATGTTTGCAATGTTACCAGAATGCAGTTTTAATGAAGCAGATCATCATTAGAAGATAGTCGCCAAAAAAGGATCTGTAGCGACACTGTGCAACATTATGATGTAAGTTTGTGCTTAGTACAAGTTCCATACATTGTCTTATTTATGCAACTTGTTATTATCTTATATCTACATTGCATAATAAATGTTTGCATAGTTCATCGTTTAACTCTTTTTGCATTATTATCGGAATGCGGTTGTGATGAAGCAATATTCATTAGAAGTGAGGCCCACAAAAACTTCGATATTTCTTCGATGCATCTTCTCATAGCCGTCAACCTAGACCATTGCTTTCATCAAACAAGTAAATATCTCAAGGCATGTACTTTATAAAAGACATGGTATTGTCGCTTTAAGATCCGTAGGCGATATGTTGACAAAGAGTACACAAGATTCAATCAAGGCGATTGCCAAATGTCAACGTGTTATTGATGATGCTAATAGAAGTCCTCAATGATTCTATGTAATTTTTTTATTTGGGCACATGAATTGCCTTGTAATTTTCCTACTTGTTTTATTTGTGTATGTAATTGTGTGTATCATTGATATCGAGTTTAGGCTCATGAAATTTAATGCATGTTGACTAGTCAAACAAGTAGGGCACTACAACGGATTGGGCCGCCCACTTACGATGAGTGTGGGACCCACTTTCATTTTGGGTCGGCCCACTTCTTTAGTAGGCCGGCCCGGTTACACGATAGTGGGATCCACATGCTTATTGGGCCGGCCCACTATCTTGTTGGGCCGACCCATTTGGTATATGGTGGTCCCACATGGTAAATGGGCCGGCCCTTTAACAGGAAGGTGGGACCCACATGTGCTTTTGGCCCGGCCCACTATCTTGTTGGGCCGGCCCACTTGCTATATGGTGGACCCCACATACTAAATGGGCCGGCCCTTTAACAGGAAGGTGGGACCCACATGTGTTTTTGGCCCGGCCCACTATCTTGTTGGGCCGGCCCACTTGCTATATGGTGGACCCCACATACTAAATGGGCCGGCCTTTTAACAGGAAGGTGGGACCCACCGTGCTTTTGGCCCGGCCCACTATCTTGTTGGGCCGGCCCACTTGCTATATGGTGGACCCCACACACCAAATGGGCCGGCCCTTTAACGAGAAAGTGGGACCCACTGTGTTTTTGGCCCGGCCCACTATCTTGTTGGGCCGGCCCACTTGCTATATGGTGGACCCCACATACTAAATGGGCCGACCCTTTAAGCTGGAAAGTGGGACCCACCTGTGTTTTTGGCCCGGCCCACTTGCTACACGGTGGACCCCACACACTAAATGGGCCGGCCCTTTAACGGGAAAGTGGGACCCACCTGTGTTTCGGCCCGGCCCACTTGCTTCTTGGGCCGGCCCAGTAGCTGTAAGGTGGACCCCACATGTTAAATGGGCCGGCCCATTTAAGTTTTGACCAGATCAACCTTAGAGGTTAGGCCCGGCCCACGTAACTAATGGACCAGCCCGGCTATATAGTTGACCGGTCAAACTATGTCAGCCGGCCCGGCCCGCTTAAGACGTGGCGGGCCTCGTGTGGGCCTACCATCTACCACGGGGTTTCAGCTAGGTTAACGCCGTTAACCGCCGGTTAACGGCGTACGCCACGTGTCGGCTTGCATGACGTCGGCAGTCAACGGGCTCCGGAAACACTTGCGCAACGGTCCGATTTTCCGTGGCGGAAGGGCGCCCAAGCGCGACGGACCGAAAAAACGTCGTTGGACTTTGCCTGACGCAGTTTCCACAACAGAACCCATATCGTCGGGTTAGGCCCATGGGCGACGAAAAATACCCCTTAGCGGACGATTTTGAGACGTTGTCTATCAGAACTTTTCTTCTAGTGTAGTCACCCTCTGAACTTTAAAGGTGTCCTAGCATTTATGTTTTGCTACTCCATAAAGGACCTGTTGAGTACCACTTTGCTATGTTTTATCTATGCTCATAAACAAAACAATTGCTTTCAATGCACTATTATTCATGATCCTTTGTTTGAGTTACTTCTCTTGTTATAACATAATTGCTAAGTTCTATTGTTAGAATTATATCTATCATGCCTATGTTTAGAGTACTTTGATACCGGCCACAATGCTTTACAATGCTTGATCAAGATTGCGTTGGCTTCATGTCACCTCAAAAATTATTTTGTTATCACTTACCTACTCGAGGACGAGCAGGAGTTAAGCTTGGGGATGCTGATACGTTGCAAACGTATCTATAATTTTTGATGCTCCATGCTTGTTTTACACCAATTGCTATATGTTTTGTTTACACTTCGTGGCAGTTTTATGCATTTTCCGGCACTAACCTATTAACAAGATGCCACAATGCCAGTTTCATGTTTTCTGCTATTTTGTATTTCAGAAAAGTTGTACAGGAAATATTCTCGAAATTGGACGAAACAAAAGCCGAAGTCTATCTATCTCTCCATGTATGATCTTTATATGATCATGAGCTTTCTAATCTAGTTGAATAAGTAGATGTTATTCTTCAACTATTGTGCTACTCAAGTGGTTTTATTATGTGATTTCCGGGGACACCTTGTCCAACGGTCTGAAGGTGACAGTGTGCACACCGTGTTTGTTTCTTATGCTTAATTAGAAATACTCATGAATTGTGGTGACTAGTTAGTACCATCTTTGTATGGTCAAAGTGACAACATGGGGTGTCCATAGATTGGCAATGTGAACTTCAAGGAATGCTTATGCACACCTACGAAATGAATTTGTGTTTATTATCAAACCGGAGAGTGGTCCAGAGTAGCATAGTGAAGTGATAATATCTATGTATTCAATTATGGTATCATTGTTGAGAGTGTCCACTAGGGAAAGTATGATCCCTAGGCCTTGTTTCCAAGCATCGAAACACCGTTTACTAGCCCTTAGTCTAGTTCATTTAGTTAACCGAGTTTTGCCTTGGAAATAATATTGCCAAACAAGTACAACAAGAAAAGTCTAGAATTATGACTTGTATGATGATCGATTGTCTTAAGGGTTTAACTTTTAAGATACTTAACTCCATAGATGCAATGATAGACTTGATAGCACTCTTGATAGGAATTGTTTGATTGAACTGAAGTCTAGTGGTGACTAAGATGCATGCGAAGCTATAATGTTGTGAATCAAGTATGATATTTCTTAAATATTGTCTACAAATTGTTGTGCACACTCTTGGGATTCTAACAACTGTGCTGGCTTATGAAAGATTTGATGTATAAATCCCAAATTCAGCTACTGAGTTGTAGGCACAGGTAGCTAGCTACTCGTGTGCACTGTTAGTTCCCTTGAGTGCTGCAAAAATATTATTAAAGGTCATTCATGACTCTTGATTGGAAACTATCATTGGAATCCAAATGTATCACTTCTAAGTATTGGCATGGACTCGTTACTACTAGATGAATTTTCTTCAAAAGCAATGAATAGATAGAAAGTGTTTTGATAGTCCTGATATATTGATGTGGACATCAATAAGATACTTCATTGATTACACCTATTTTGACATGAGTGCTCATACTTAACTTTGATGATAATAAACTTCCTAGTTCTCCTTGGCATACTGAGAGTTAACTACTTAAGGTAGAGTGATTGTTTACACAACTACTTATTCATGCTCATAAATCTTTATTGTGATTATCTTGAGTTACCAATGCTTGTATTATATTCTTGGCACTTCTCTAACTATGCCAAGCTTTCGAACGGAAGAAGTGTTGGACTCATAAGGCTACCACTTGTAAGTGAATTTACTTTCTCGTTATTTTGGTTTAAGCCCAAAGTTCCTTATGGTTCTTTGTTTCTTGCCCGGGGACGATCAAGTCTAAGCTTGGGGAAGTTGATGGTTGTGAAATACGCCACCTTTTCTCTCGTTTAAACCTTTAGCTATGTCAAGGAATTGACTAAGTTTCTCTCTCAAATTGCTACTAATGAATAATTATTGCAAATATGTGCAATATCTTCAATCTTTGAATGGTCTGCATGAAATCAATTCATAATGGCAAATGGACCTGCAATTACTGAAGAAAATCTCATCACAAGTACAAAAAAGTTGACCAGACGTCGAAAAGCGGTTCTAGGGAGTTTAGCGGACATTGGTACGGGCAAGCCCCGCCCATACCGTCCGCCCGCACGGGGTGCCACAACCTTCCCGAGGTCAAACCCTATAAGTTCTGTGAAGGGAGCCACGCCAAAAATAGAGCCATTCATCGTGAAACAGAGCTGACATCCATCAGATCCATCTACACCACACCGAAGGAGATCCACCACCATAGTTCATCCATTTCATCTCCCATCTCCTCCATAGCCATAGCCATCACCATTGTAATAGAGATCTAATTGATAATTGGTGACCATCGTAAGAATATTGTGATTTCAATTCAAGTATTTGCAACGATGATTTCTATCTTTTATCTTGATATTATGTGTGAGTAGTCCTCACAGGCTGCGCGTTGGGGTGAATCCTCGTAGCATTTATATGCATCTAATTTCATGAATATGTGTAAGAATTGAATATGATCTTTGCAATCTTGTATCCTTGTCTCTTTGCCTCGATTCGATGATATGTAGGTACCCATGCCTATCGAATCGATCAAGGGAAGAGGTGGGATGAGGGGAGAACGCGTGCTACCATGAAACCTCAGTGAAAGAAAGAGGAAAGTAATGGTACATGTTTAGTGATTAACTCGGGATCAATGACACAATCACCTAGCTTAATGCTTTGGTCTTGTTCATTTAATTAATAATTGTTGTTGCTCCCGGCTATGGGAACAATGGTTGGACCAAGAGACTCTTGTCACCTTTGTCTTTAGCGGCAAGAGTATTTACGGATGTGCTGCTCACAAATCTCTTGTCATTATTTTTTTTACTAGACATTCGTACTTCATTTCTATATGTATGCATAGCTGCAGGAGAATCCTTGACCCTGGCCTATTTCCATCCATTGAACACAACCCAATCAAAATAAACTAGATTGGTCTGGTACACATAAAATTAAATCAACTAGCAAAGTCTTGTAGACATTTCCTTTACACAATTTTAGTGGTGCTTCCCAAGATTCGATTAAACCTAGGTCTTTCAGGAAAAAAGCTTATCATACTACAGTCCATAATTCGGATTGAAGGTATCATAAAGGTACATAACTTTTGATCAACTATATGTCATCCACATAAAGTATTATAAAAATGTATTAGAGCTCCCACTTAATTTCTTGCTAAAGCAAGTATCTTATTTGGTCCTTATGAAATCAAAACTCTTTGACCATTTCAGCCACAACTTTGTGATGCTTATTTATTCTATCGAAGTTTGCATACCAACCTAGCATTCTTTGATTTGACAAAAATCATGGTTGTATCTTGCATGCACCCATGATTTACACTCTTGTAGTTTTTCTATCCAACTGGCATATCTGAAATATGCATTGATTGCTATAATAGACTTTGAGTAGCGCTATGGAAGATCTCAATCTTATCATAGTTGAACTCCTTGAACATTTGTTGTAAATAGTTTTTCGACAAGTCGATTCAAGTCTATTTACTTATAGGTCCACTTATTTAAAATTGGGTTTATCCTTTCGGATAGTCCATCAAGTTCAAAAACTTGATTTCATATATGGATACTATCTTGGATTTCATGGCTTCAAGCCATTGAATGGAGTCAGGGCCCATCTTTGCCTCTTTGCTTGTGGTTGGTTCATTATTGTTCAAGATCAATTCGTCATCCTCAAATCTTTTATTTGATTACGTATTTAACCCAACCTACAAGGTTCAATAGATACTTCAATCTACATGGCTACAACACTTTGTAGACACAAGAGCCATGAGGGTCGTGGCCATCTCCGGAATGTCTTTCAGTGCTACGCTACACTACTCACCTTGCTTATGTTCGATAACCTTATTGAATTCTATTGTCCTCCCACTAAACTTTTGTGAGAAAACTCCTTCTCGAAAATAAGAGATTCCGCGACAGAAGATTTTGTCGTTGGCTTTATAGTGGAAAGAATACCCAATTAAGTCCATAGGATAACCAACAAAGACAATTTATCCCATTTTGGTTGTAAACTAGTTTACATATGCATTGCACACCTAAACTTAAGGAAAGATGATTTGGGGTTTCATGCCATAACTCATATGAAAGTCATTTCAAACAAATCATGATGGCTCTCTACTTAGTGTAATGCTGTAGTCTCCAAATCATAGTTCCCCAAATATATAATGATTGTTTATTTAGTTGGCATCATGCACCATGTCTAAACATGTTCGACCATGTCCCTCAAACACTCAATAATCTTATGGCGTTTCGTGAGGAATAAGTTGTGGAACAAATTTCGCAACACTTAGATGTCTGCTAAGCTTGTAACTCAAATATTGTCCTCAATGATCCTACTCATAGATTCTTAATTTTCTTGTTACAAATTATTTCTACATCATGCTTAAATTCTTTGAACTTATTCAAATGTTTCAAACTTGTTTCTCATCAAGTAGATACATCCGTATACATCTAATTAAATCTTTGACGGAAGTTTTATGAAGTAGAAGAATCTACCACACATGATTACATTTCATGGATCAAATACATCATCATGTATATGTTCTTTCAGCTTTTTGGCCTATGGACGAATTTAAGTCATTTTCCTTTTAGAATAGGTTTGCAAGCATCAAACGATTCAAAACTCAAGTGACCCCGAAATTAATTTTCCATGGAGTTCCTTCATTTATTATTTCTAATATGACCTAAACAACGGTTCCAAGCATATGTGGAATTAAAATCATTTAGCCTTCTGTAATTCAACATTAGTGTCATGGATGTGTATTTCACCAACATGATTTATAATAACTAATCCATATACTATGAATATGGTCATAATTCAAACAACTATTTGCTTTCATTAGACCAGAAAAAAATAACACTTAATTAAGTTCCTTAGAATAAATATTTATGACTAGGTAGAGCCGATGACGAACATAATAACACTTTATTTTATTCTCAACGTGTATCACACCATATTCTTTTCCAGTCACTTAGGCTATTGTATTCTTGAATTGTGTTGAGTTGCATGACACTTCATACCAATCAATATGGTATAGATACCCAAAAATTACATTTGCGTGACCAAACAAAGAATTACATTTATTACATGTATACCTCTATATACACCTGAACTAGACTTTCTTCTCTTTTTCTTTCTACCAAATACATTTGCAGTTCCTCTTTCGGTTTCCTCCTACTTCAGAAGAAATTCTCAAATCAAACATGGTGCCAGTAGTTTTGGCACTTATTCCTAGGCGTGTATAGTCATGTACTAGCACCCTCGAAATTGCACTTTGAAGTCGATCAACATATGCCATATTTTCTTCCGGATTTCACTATCAGCAATCTTTAAGTGTGATGAACAAATCACTCACACTTTTTATCCATCCCATCATGACATCTTCATGATGAAGCTACCATAGCTTAATCGGATTAGACATGTGAATTTTATTAGTGTCTATTTGGAATATCGAGACGTCTAGGGTCTTTCAACCTTCATACACACTCATACAATTATGAGTTCATGTAGTCTCACTAATTTATATGCCATCATATTATAGCAAAAAAAGTCTTCATGTGGTGGACACTCCACTCACACCCACTCAAAAGTCCCACAATTAATTTAAAACTCCACAAAAAAATGAAGGGTTTTTCCCATAAATGAATAAAATATTTTTAATTATCTTACTTAATATTTTTTAATTATTTTAATTAAAAAATAACATTCAACCCCTTTAACTATTCTAATATCTCAAAACAATTCCGGCGATCAATAATCATCAGCGGGATCTGGAGATCCGTAATGGCTCCCACTCATTTGACGATGAAACTTGTGATCGCATGAACCATATACGTCGTAACCAATTACTTTTATCCCGCGATACTTTACTTGTCTGGGATCCGATAATCAGTATGAACTGATACCTAGTTTGATCCCATTACTGACAAGTACTCTTAACTCGTTCCATGATATTACATTCCTTTGACCTAGTCACGTGTTTGCAAGCGGTGTCAATGTGATATCACCGAGAGGACCAAGAGTATACCTCTCTCTCATAGGGATGGATAAGTCCCACTCTTGATCCATGAGCCTCAACTAATACTTTCATAGTACCCAAATCCACCTTTATAGCCACCCTGTTACGGTGTGACGTTGGATTTCATCAAAGTGATCTTTCGGTGTTAGTGATTGACATGATCTCATGGTCTAAGTAATAGAGCTACTCCATAGGAGATTGGTATATCGATGTAAACATAATGACTTGAGTATTTCTATACCTACTTTGGTGTGTGTTCATCAAATCATTCTTCTAATGACATAACCCTGTTACTAACAACATCCAATGTTGATGATTAGGAAACCTTGATCAGCTGTTAATCAACAAGCTAGTTAAATGAGAGACTTTACTATAAACTCTTGTTTGTTTATTAGACACACATGTATTAACATTTCCAGCAAATACAATTCTAGCATGAGAAATAAACATATATCATAAACATGAAATAAGATAATAACCACTTTATTATTGCCTCCCAGGAATATTCCTTTCATTACCCTCGTAGACCAAAAGTAGTTAACGTTCCGCTAGAACGTGGATGACGTAGTAGTACTCGTCGCCGACCTCAGGGTCGAGTGAAGTCCTCCTCGTACGACATCAAGTGCCGCAAGTGCAGAACCTCTTAGTTTCGCACACATACAGTTCTTAATGACAACACCTTGTTCTATATCCAGTTGATAATGCGGAAGTAGATCTTCTGGATCCAAATTCCAGCAGCGCTCCCACGTACTGGGTGGAGTTGAATCCCTCCGTGCACACCTCTTTGAGGATGTGCGTGCGGGAGAGAGATCTAGAGAGAAGAGCACCCTTGGGGAAAAGGGGGCATCGAGATTTCTGTGTCTCTTGTGTGTGTTCTCCTCTCTCCACGTGCCCCACTATATACAAGGGGGAGGGGAGGGGAGTAGGTTGTAGCCCGTCAAGGTGCGACAAAAGGAGGAGAGGGGGTTGGTGCGGCCAGCCATGGTGGCCCGCCCGCCCCCCAAAGCCTAGCCCGACCGTCCCCCCTCTTAGCCCATGGGGTGGCCGACCAACCCCCTTTAATGGGCTTCCCTTTCGGGTTGGGCCCATTTAGGTTGGGCTGCCTTATTTTATTAAATAAAATACATAATTAAATATTAATTCACCTAATTAATATATAATACATATTATTTAAATCCCGATGATCCGAGCCACCTCTCAAACCACTCCGGACATCCTTCGGATTCTCCTGGAACCCTTTCCAGTTGTCTCTTCTCTATTCTTCGATGTTTTCCAATGAATCCAAAAGCCCTCAAGGTCAATGAACCCTTATTTTGTTTTTATTGGATATATGGAATTAACAAGACACTTTTGCATGACTAGATGTGTGGAAGCTGAGTTGGTATATAACAACATTACCACCCTTCACTGTTTTAAATACAGTACACAATGACGCAAGACAAGATTGCAAGTACTCGTTGCTTTGAGTGAATTGGCAATAATAAAGTTATACAAGTATATATGTTCGCAATGGCGCTCCGCCGCTTCTCTCGTTCCCCTGCTATGGAGAGAGGACAGGGAGGTGCGGGCGTTCTGCCCTGAGGATTGCACGGGACCAATGGAGGGGACGATGAAGCCCGTGAGGGCGGATGCGGTGGGAAATTCTCAACAGCGATGCGACATGAGGGGCGAGAGGCCGGCGATGCAAAAGAAGATAGAAGACAAACAAACAAGTAAAAACGAAGGCTCCGGCCTCCCAGCACCGCCAAGAGAAGCATCGTCACCGGGGGAAGAAATCTGAAGCCAGCTTATTCGAAGACACGGTCAGAGAGGTGGACGGAGGGAGGGGAACCCATGGTCCTCCGGCGAGGAAAAGGGAATCTCACCCACCACTCGAGTCACCGCTTTCGCCTAGAGAGAAGAAAGTGGAGGAAAAGAGGTGGGAAACCCCGCGGTTAGGCAAGACAGGATCATGAGCCTACAGGTGGCACCAGCCAAGGCAGGATCGCGGGTCCACAGATAGATGCATGGAGCGCTTTCGCAAAACGCTGAGAACGCAGCATTTGCAATAGGATTAACCTATTTTAAGTAATATGGTGTATCTGTTCTGAGAACTTCAAAATCGGTGGCTAGTGCATGTGGCCAAAACCTCAAAGCCTTTAGGGATTGATCCGCATGTTCAATGTTTTATGTGTCTCACTTGTCAAAATCTGGGCGATTGTACATAATTAATCTTGAAGCTCCACCAGTGTAGTCTTGAGGAGACATTGCGTGGATACCAGTATTTTAAGTGTGGGAGGTTAATTGTCCCTATCGGACCATTACACTCGTGGTTACTATTTTCAAAGTTCAAAATTACCTGAGGTTGGAGCTATCATATGAGGAAAAATAATACATGCGGAAATTTTCAAAACTCGATCAACGGTCATAACCAGCATGCATGGAGGTCGCACCTAAATTTGACCTATCTCATATCGAGTTCGAATTTGTGCTCTAGTGTGATCTTGATAGAACTAAAAAACGATATTATTTTTAACAAACGCGGCACTGCTTAGTCTCTCATTGTAACAAGCACATTGAATTTTGGATGCACCCTTCTGAAGATGGTTGCACGGGCTATATATACAAGTAGAGTGGCTGGCGGTTTTCTAGATGGTTACAAGATGCATAGGTCCTCCTTTTTTTCGCTGGTTAATTTCTATGTATAACCAGTTGTGTGATCCTTGAGACGTAATTTTGAACCTACAATTTTTACGATAAAGCAGGTTGTGTGCATCGCTTGATGATATAGTGGCCAGGGCCGGGGCTATGCTCAAAATCTGACCTACCTCTCATCTTTACTTGTATTGACTATACCACCACTTCAACCAACCAAATGCAGAAATGGCGATTTCTGTATTACTAAAAGGGGTGATTTTGAAGCGAGTCCCAGTGTGGTCCATCGAACGCTTCCCTATTTCTTGAAGGAGGTTCTGCACGCCCCATAGCAACACAAATATGTGGCTCGTACAGCACGCTCGGTACAGTACATGTATCTTAATCTCCTTCGAGATTTTGATATAGTTAAAGTGTGATCGCTTTAATTCAGCCCGTGATTGGTTAAGTCGTTAGGGTGGGCACCAACCCTACCGTCATGATCCGTCCCAGTGCATCATATCATATGGCCACTTGAGCTGTCATTTGGCACACAGATAAAGCCTGAAATCGATGCGCCGTACGCATGTTGGCGCGCGGTTGGTTTGGCTGGCGGGCAGCCGCTGTACGTCAAACCGGGGCAGCTCTACAGATCTGGATGTGGCCCATGGATGATGCATGGAGGGGTCCGGCTCATGAGATGCATGTTTCATCCTGCATCTTTGCCAAAGGGGTAGACAGTGTGGGAGCAGACGGGCCGACGGTGCTCGTTGGATGCAATGCATGGATGATAATAGTGTGCATGATATATGGCGTCAGGGCCGACAAGAAGTTCCCCTATCTTTTTGAAGCAAATCGCTACAAGTTTTCACCACAGTTCTTCTGTTGTTTGTAGATTGAAAATTCAGAGATGGTACTTTGAAATTTCTACAAAGGGCATCTTCAATCCAAGGCCCTTGTAGAGGCGCTTCAGCAGGAAAAAAATAATCGAGTAAAGAAAAATAGCTACGTAAGCACTGCTGCCTCCAATGCAATCGCCACGCTTGCAACCAATCCAGCTTTACTTCCGCATGGCCTGCAACATGCATAAACTGGACGAAGCGTCCGGCGCATTCCAGAACGGTGAGGCAAGGCGGACGCTAGGAATAAAAGTCCGTAACTGCAATTCGTCCAGGATTTCGACCCTAGCGCTCCTCCTAAGCACCCCCAATGTACATGCTCTAACAATGCAGATGGCAACTAGTAATTATGACTAGCTTATTCATGACATTATTTGTGTTTCAGTATTTTTCAGTTAGCTACACAAGGAGGTACCTCCTAGACTTTGAAACTGAAGAAGGGTTGTCAATGGACACATGATGCCCTCACTTCATTGAGAACGTGTAGGAAGTTTTTCTGAAGAAGGGCAAGACTATGGATATGCGCACCTTAACCAGTAGCTAGGCTAATGCTGTCAACAATAGCAAACAATTATTTTAATAAAAAAAGTAAAGATTTGACCACTAGTCAAAATTATCTTCACAACAAATCATTGATGTATTTACAATACTAGTAAAAAAATACAACAAAAGAATTAGGTGTTTACAACAATAGGAAACAATGATTTCTAACAAAGCAATGTAACATTAATGATTTCCCGTGCCAAAATATCTTTACAAATCATTGATAAATTTACAACAATATCAACAACAAATCTAAAAAAAAAAATTAGCTCTTACAACAACAGTCTATAGCATTACAAATTTTCTGGCGCTAAAAACCCGCACAACAAATTACTTAGTAATTTGCAACAATTATTTCATAATTATCTCAACTAATTCAACTAGGTAATCCAACAAGATCAAAATTCATGTGCGCGATCTATTTGCAATATAGATGCATAATTGTTATCAACACAATTCAGCGACTAATCCAACAAAAAAACAATGACTATTTCAGCAAAAAAATAGTAATGACCAATCCAACAAAAAAATAACTATTTCAACAAAAAATAGTAACAACAAATCCAACAAATCACCACCCCTCCAACATTGATGCCACCTTCGTAGCATCGCCTTCTCTGGCAGCGACGATGAGCGGCTGTAGCACCCCGCATCCCTCTTGCGGCGGCACCACTTCGCTGCTCCGTATCAGCAGCGGTACCGGCTTGTAGCTCTGATGCGTGCAATTGACACACGTCCGTTGGGAACCCCAAGAGGAGGTGAGATGCGTACAGTAGCAAGTTTTCCCTCAGTAAGAAACCAAGGTTTATCGAACCAGTAGGAGCCAAGAAGCACGTTGAAGGTTGATGGCGGAGGAGTGTAGTGTGGCGCAACACCAGGGATTCCGGCGCCAACGTGGAACCTCACTAGTAGAAACAAGGGCTTTGGTTTTTTGCCCCAAATGGCTTTTGCACCGGATTTGGCACGAACCGGTGCTAAAAGGGGTCATTAGCACCGGTTCGTGGTGCGCAGCCGCCGAGAGACCTTTTGCACCGGTTCGTGTTACGAACCGGTGCAAATGAGCTATCTTTGCACCGGTTCGTAACACAAACCGGTGCAAAAGCTTCGTCGCCAAGCATGTGTCAGCCGAGGAACCTTTAGCACCGGTTCGTGTTACGAACCGGTGCAAAAGATAGACCATTTGCACCGGTTCGTAACACGAACCGGTGCTAAAGGTCCGCAGCCCTATTTCAGCTCAGCTACCCGGCCAAACAGCCCACTTCACTTCATTTTTGCTAGGAGAAGGTGTGTGTGTTGAGTGCTACCTTGCATTTCTTTGGCATGCAAACAAGGTGCTCGATGAAATGTCTGAGAGAATGAGTTCGCTTGATTTTACACAAAATAAAAATGAGATGAGGTGCCGGAGCGACACTTAAGCTTTCTCCTCTTTCTTTCCCTCCTCGATCAAGGTTTAAGCAACAACTTAACCCTTTCATTTGTACGGTGCTAATTTCCACTATTTATAAATATTATGATGTTTTGTAATTGTTTATTGATAAACTTAATTAATTATTTGATGTAGATGAACCGGCGGCAATGGATGTACGTTGACCGACGTCTACCCGAGTTCGGATCGGGCCCGGAAGAATTTATCCGTGTGGCTCGGGAAAACCCACAGGCGGATGGTTTTATGTGTTGTCCATGTGTTGATTGCCATAACTTGAAGCAATACCCCGAATGGCAAGTCATTCACTCACACCTGCTTTGGAAAGGTTTCATGCCCAGCTATAATTGTTGGACCAAGCATGGAGAAAGAGGGGTTATGATGGAAGACGACGAAGAAGAAGAGGATGATGATATGTACCCTAACTACGGTGATACCGCAACGGGGCATGATGAAGATGAAGATGCAGGAGGAGGTGATCAAGATGAAGAGGCATCGGATGAGCCCGTTGATGATGATCTTCGTCGGGCCATCGCCGATGCACACAGAGATGCGAAACGAGAAAACGAGAAGCGAAAGTTAAAGGGCATGTTAGATGATCACAAAAAGAAGTTATACCCAAATTGCGAAGATGGCAACACAAAGCTCGGTGCCACCCCGGAGTTGCCTGCAATGGAAGGCGAGAGGCTGGTATATGTGACAAGCCATTTGAGAAGTTACCGAAAATAATGAAGAGGAGGTTTCCAAAGAATAACGAATTGCTCGACAAGACGTACGAAGCAAAGAAGGTTCTCTCGCCCTCTAGGATTAGAGGTGCTGAAGATACATGCATGCATTAATGATCGCATCCTCTACCGCGCCGAGTATGAAAATTTGGAAAAATGTCCGGTATGCATCGCACTTCGGTATAAGATCGAGGCGAGATGACCCTGGTGATGTTGAGGGCGAGCCCCCTAGGAAGAGGGTTCCCGCCAAGGTTATGTGGTATGCTCCTATAATACCACGGTTGAAACGTCTGTTCAGAAATAAAGAGCATGCCAGGTTGTTGCGATGGCACAAAGAAGACCGTAAGAAAGACGAGATGCTGAGACACCCCGCTGATGGGTCGCAGTGGAGGACAATCGATAGAGAGTTCCCGGATTTTGCAGATGACGCGAGGAACTTAAGGTTTGGCCTAAGTACGGATGGAATGAATCCTTTTGGGGAGCAGAGCTGCGGTCATAGCACTTGGCCTCGTAACTCTATGTATCTATAACCTTCCGCCTTGGTTGTGCATGAAGCGGAAGTTCATTATGATGCCGGTGCTCATCCAAGGCCCAAAGCAACCCGGCAATGACATTGATGTGTACCTACAGCCATTATTTGAAGAACTCTTACAGCTTGTGGAGCAAACCAGGTGTACATGCATGGGATGAGTACAAACAGGAGTCATTTAACCTACGAGCGTTGCTTTTCGTGACCATCAATGATTGGCCTGCTCTTAGTAACCTTTCGGGACGAGACAAACAAGGGATACAATGCATGCACGCACTCGTTTAGATGAGACCGAAGGTGCCTATTTGCATAAATGTAAGAAGGTTGTGTACCTGGGGCATCGTCGATTTCTTCCAAAGAGGCACCCCGTCAGAAAGAAAGGCAATCATTTCGGAGGTGAGGCAGATCGCCGGGTGAAGCCTGAACTCCGTACCGGTGATGCTTTACTTGATATGGTGAAGGACCTAAAAGTAATCTTTGGAAAGGGTCCTGGCGGCCAATCTGTTCCGAATGACGACGTTACCGGACACGCACCCATGTGGAAGAAAAAATCTATATTTTGGGATCTACCCTATTGGAAAGTCCTAGAGGTCCGCTCTTCAATCGACGTGATGCACGTGACGAAGAATCTTTGCGTGAACCCGCTAGGTTTCTTAGGCGTGTATGGGAAGACAAAAGATACACCGAAGCACGGGAGGACCAGTATCGTATGAAAGTCCCAAAAGACAAGCAAGAACAAGGATTACAAGGATACAGGGAGTCGCTTAAGTCCCGCCGCCTACGCTCTTACCAAAGCAGAGAAGGATATCTTTTTTGAAGTCCTTTACGATATCAAGGTCCCGTCCGGCTTCTCCTCCAATATAAAGGGAATTATAAATATGGAGAAGAAAACATTCCGGAACCTCGAAGTCGCATGACTGCCACATTATTATGACGCAGCTTGCTTCCGGTTGCACCGAGGGGGCTTACGTGAAAATGTTCGAATACCCATTGTGAAGCTATGTGCATTCCTTAATGCGATATCTCGAAGGTAATCGATCCAGCTAGTCTTCCAAGGTTACTGAAGGATGTGGTGCAATGTCTTGTTAGCTTTGAGTTGGTGTTTCCACCATCTTTCTTCAATATTATGACACATCTCCTGGTTCACCTTGTCGAAGAGATTGCCATCCTCGGTCCCGTCTTTCTACACAATATGTTCCCCTTCGAGAGGTTCATGGGGGTCTTAAAGAAATATGTTCATAACCGTGCTAGGCCGTAAGGAAGCATCTCCAAGGGCTATGGAACAGAGGAGGTCATCGAGTTCTGCGTTGACTTCATTCCTGACCTTAAGTCGATTGGTGTTCCTGAATCGCGACATGAGGGGCGACTAAGTGGAAAAGGCACGCTAGGAAGGAAATCAATGATATGTAGGGACGGCAATTCTTTCACTCAAGCACACTACACAGTTCTACAAAAGTTCCACCTTGGTGGCCCCGTATGTCACCGATCACAAGAATATTGTGCGCTCGTAACATCCGGGGCGGTCTGAAGACTCGGATTACGCATAAACATATGCAGACATTCGCGGTTGGCTCCGAGAACATCTCATGAATAACAACAATATTGTAGATCAGCTTGTACATGTTGGTCGGGTCACCATCTTCGACTATAGTGACTTTCCAGGGGTACGAGATAAATGGAAATACCTTCTACACGTTCGCCCAAGATAAAAAGAGCACCAACCAAAACAAGTGGTGTCCGCATTGATGCAACAAACACTAGCAATGGCCAAAAGGACACATATTATGGTTACATAGAGGAGATATGGGAACTTGACTATGGACCTTCTTTTAATGTCCCTTTATTTCGGTGCAAATGGTTCAAGCTGGATGGAAAAGGGGTAAAGGTAGACCAGGCTGTACGGAATGACAACGATGGATACCAACAATCTTGGTTACGGAGACGAACCATTCGTCCTAGCCAATGATGTGGCTCGGGTTTTCTATGTGAAGGACATGTCCTCTAGACCGAAGAAAAGAAAACATAAGGAAACGAGCTCATCCGATGAGCCAAAGCGTCACATAGTTCTTTCAGGGAAAAGAACCATCGTGGGAGTCGAGGACAAGACGGACATGTCAGAAGATTATAATAAGTTTGCTGAAATTCCGCCCTTCACAGTGAACATTGATCCAACCATCGCGTTAAATGCTGAAGATACTCCATGGTTACGGTCGAAGCGATCATAATGTACCTTGAGCTCATATCGTGAAGCGTTTGTTGTGATATGTATCGAGTAACATTGGTCGTTTGAACTAAATGCAATTATCCAAGTTTATTATTTTTCTAGATACACATGTTTGCAAATTTATCCTCACCTACCGGTTGTTGGGTGTATATATAGTAGCAGCTTCCGAGCGGGACTTGCGGGAAGAGTTACTCGGGCGGTGTGTGCCTCCAGATAATCCCCTCCCCCCAGATGAAACCACCCCAGAAGGCAAATAACAGATAAAGGGGTATATAAACTAATCAACCGTCTTTAGCACCGGTTCCAGCCATTAACCGGGATAAAACGACAACGACTTTATTGAAATTTAACAAGATACGGTAACTAAACTTAAACTAAAATAACAACTTCTACTAGTTCTTCCGCGCATCCGCTCGCCGCCCTCCCGGATGCCGCCTCCTGCCGCAGCTCCTCCTCACGACGACGCTTATGCATCTCCTCACTATCCAGATCCATCACACGCGGCCGCTTATGCAGTTCCCGGAGACTCGCCTCTCAAATGCTTCTATGGTAGCCGCTAGCGCTGCCTCCTCCCACTCCTCTATCTCTCGCGAGCTCGCGGGTCCACCTCATCCGCTGCTGCCCTCCCGGTTGCCGCCTCTTGCCGCGGCAGCTCCTCCCACTCCTCTATCTCCGCGAGCTGCGGGTCCACTTCCACCGGCGGCGGGTGCGGCTTTGGGGGCATTGTGCAATGGGCTAGGGTTTGGTGATGAGTGAAATGGGAGACACGGGGGCGTACTATTTATAGAGGGCGTTTAGGCGGGAAATCTCCGCGTTGCGCGTCGTGGCGGGAAAATATCCCGCGCGGCGTCGTGCCGCAGAAAATGTCCCGCGCGGTGTCGTGGCGGGAACATATCCCGCGCGGCGTCGTGGCGGAAACCCGCGCAGCGTCGTGGCGGGAACTCGATCCCACGCGAATCAGGGAAAAAAGGCGGGAAGAAAGCAAAAAATTTCAGCCAAAATTTGACCCTTTTGCACCGGTTCGTGGTCGGAACCGGTGCAAAAGGGTCTTTTGCACCGGTTCCAGCCACGAACCGGTGCAAAAGGGTCGCAGTATAACTCGCCCCCGCGCGCCCTTCTTCTCCACCTCGCGCGAGGACGGAAATACAGGGGAAACTCTGCCCAATTTTTCCCCGGCCGCGCCGCCCGCCCGCCCGCGCCGCCCGCCCGCTCGCGCCGCCCGCCCGCGCCGTCGCCGGCCGTCGCCCGCCGCCCGCCCGCGCCGTCGCCGCGCCCGCGCGCCGCCGCCAGCCCGCCCGCACGCCGCGCCCGCGCGCCGGCCGCCGCCAGCCCGCCGCGCCGCGCGCCCCGCTGCTCGGCCTCCTCCGCGCGCCGCCGCCGGCCCCACCACTCCGGCCGCGCGCCCGCCCTCCGCCTCTCCGCGCCGCCCGCCCGCCGCCTCTCCGCGCGCGCCGCCGGCCCCACCCCTCCGCCGCGCGCCGCTGAGGTGAGGCCGCACCCCCCGGCCCTCCTTTTTTTTTCTTTTTTTAGTTAGATTTTAGTAGATTTTAATTACGCTTTTGTTAGAATTAGTTAGATTTTGTTAGATTTTTGTTAGGTTTTGTTAGAATTAGTTAGATTTTAGTTTTGTTAGAATTAGTTAGATTTTAGTTTTGTTAGAATTAGTTACATTTTTGTTAGGTTTTATTAGAATATTTGTTAGGTTTTGTTAGATTTTAATTAGTTAGGTTTAAATTTGTTAGTTTTAGTTAGAAAATTTAGTTCGAGATTTTAGTTAGAAAATTTAGTTATTTAGTTAGAAAAAAGTAGTAAGTACTTTATTAGTATGTGTTAGAAAAAAGTAGTAAGTACTTTATTAGTATGTGTTAGAAAAAAGTAGTAAGTACTTTATTAGTATGTGTTAGACAAAATTTAGTTAGTTTCATTCATATTCATAAGTACTTTATTATTATATTTGTTAGTTTGCATACGATGCCGCGGCCTCCGCGTCCTGGAGCTAGGACAGGTTTAGAGGAGATGCAGCAGATGGGGGAAGTCCGGGACTGGGCTCCGCCGGGGTGGCACTGGGAGGTGTTATCTTCCGGGGCGCGCACCTTGGTGCGGAATCCGGGTCCCGTCGTCGACCCGGATATTCTCTGGTGGAGGTCTTATGGGCCACGTTCGTTTCGGAGGGAGCCGGCCCCGCCGGAGGAGGTAGCTCAGCGCATTGAAGCGGAGGACCAGCACGTTCGCCGTTACATGTATGCGTTAGACAACATGTATAGGGGCGGATGGAGCGTTATGCAGGGATCTCATGTTAGCTATGCTCCCGTTGTTGTTCCGTGGCTTTGGGGGCACACCCAGCGCGGCTCGGGACCCGGTCGGCGCCCTCTAGGACCCGGTCTGCGCGGTTGAGTGTTTGTAGTAGTGATTGATGTATTATCGATCTATGTATGCATGTAATCGCACTATCTCGCTTTCAAGCACTATTATTGATCATGTATTGAGCATTATTCTTAATTACTTGTAAGTCTTTGCAGAAACTTGTAAGTCTTTGCAGAATAATCTAGCTTCGTTGTGTTTATAGCATTAGAATAACTTTTAAGTCTTTGCAGAAACTATGGAAAGAGACCTAGAACAAGAATACCTCGTCGAGGAGATTATCCGTGATGATGACGATATCACCTCTCTTTACCTAAACCAATCCGGCGAGGAGACGAGCGAACCCGAGGAGACGGCTCGATGAGGAAGATAAGCAAGACCACCGTGGAGACGACTCCGGTGAGGGAGAAGGTGACGACTGCGAGGGAGAAGCTCACCACGCCGAGGTATATATATTAATTAACCAAGCCTACAGATATGTGCATATACATATATTAACGTTGTTTCTTCTTTTAGACCTCTCAATCAACACACTCTACTGGCAGAACTAAACGAGGCGCGGCCAGAAAGATGGAAGAGCATGAAAGGTGCGTCATCACGGAAATCGCTATAGACGGCGAACCGATTTCTCCCAAGGATCACGCAAAAAAGTTTGTAAGTCAATGTGGAGTTATTGTTAGGGACACCATCCCGATCACCACTCAAGAATGGAAGAAACCTGCAAAGGAGGACGAAGGAGTTACTTACGTCGATACGAGATGCAAAAATCTTATGTTTAGGAAACTCATGGTAAATTTCACATTTCCGGAGCCAGCTGACTCTGATAGTGATAATAAAAGGCCAGACCCTGAGGATCCCGAGCTGAATAGCATACAACGAAGAGTCAAGAAGTGGGCTCTTAAGAAGATGGCAACGCAGTTCAACGACTACAAGAAGAAATTGGACAACTCCTTTGTCAAGAAAAAGAAGACTCCAGATTTCAACGGCCCCTATGAGAAGATAAAAGACCACTCGGGAGGCATTTGTGAAGTACAAGACATCGGAGAGGGCAAAGACAAGGTCGGACACCAACAAGAAAAATGCTGCTAATAAGATGTACTTCCATACCATGGGGCGAGGAGGCTACAAGGTGGCGGACCTAAGTGGGAGAAATGGGAGAATGACCTAATTAAGAACGGGATCCAGCCGGAGGTACGGAAATGGAACCAGCGGTCAAGGGATTGGTTTTACGCGCATGGGGGCACGTTGGACGCACAAGGGTTCTCGCATATATACACAAAGACATCGGGAAAACCCACTTCCCATCGAAGCCTTTAGAAATGCTGCAAAGGAAGTTGAAGAGGGGAAGTTCCGTCCCGAAAGAGAGAAGGACCAGCTCACACGCGCCCTTGGGAATCCCGAACACCCGGGACGAACACGAACCATACCAGGTGGCAAGCCGTGGTGTATTGGGTTTCTGCGAAACGAAGAAATATCCCGATAGAAGCCAGTCGAGGCAAAAGGATGTGGTTCAAGAACGCGTTGCTAAGCTAGAGGAGCAAGTGAGGATGATAATGTCGAGCTCGACCACGACTCACCCAACCTCAACCTAATCCGCGGATAGAAGAAGTTGCATTCGATGCTACCGGCCGAGGATCTCAGCGGAAGAGCGAGCGTGGCTTCCACGGAGCTGCCCGGTGATGATGCGGATGTGGATCCGCAGATGGCTCCTCCCTCCCCGTGGATCCGCAGATGCCTTCGATCTCTACCCCGTGGACTTTATCACGCAGTCGACACCTTGTGAGCTACATTTCCAAACGATGGGCTACTTAACGCTCAAGGCGGCGATCGGCTATGTCTTACCGCCGGTACTCGATCAAAGATATCACTTCAAGCCGGCTCCACCCGGATACGTCGTTGCCGGGTGGATCAAGTTATGGATGGGTATGGGCCGCCGAGGCTTGACCACCCCGCCGGTGAAGGGGATTTGCTAGAGCCGGGAGAGGCCAAGAACACTACGCTTCTATGGCGAAAGGAATTCATTGTGATTCCGGGTTGGAAGGCGCCAACAAGGTCTCCACCGAGCCAGCATTCTCCACCGATGCAGCCGTCTCCAGTGCGTGAGCCTTCCCGCCGGCGCGTGAGCCATCTCCGCCGCCGCGTGAGCCTTCCCCGCCGGCGCGTGAGCCATCTCCGCCGCCCAACTATAAGAGGAAAATTAGGCGGACCGCTACGACACAGCTGAGTCGTAACAAATCACCGAAACACAAACAAGAGCCCTCCCAAGAGTGCCTAAGGTTGCTCCCAAGAGACCTTATGACTATACAATTGAGGAAAATGCCAAGATCGTAGCTGAACAAGTACAAGCAACAAATGTTGAAACTTAAAAAGCCCCGGCTTGAGCCGGAGCCAGCTATATCTCTCGGAAAAGAAGTTGAAACCGCTGAAGAACCTTCATCAACCTGAGCCAAGTCTTTCATCGAACTATGACCGGTCTATTCGCAAGTCAAATGTGTTAGCAAAAGAGCGGTCGGAAAAAAGTAAGGTAGATGGGAAACCAGTTCCCCGGCTTGGAGCCCGAAAAACTCGTGCCCCCGCTCCAAGTGTATCCCGATGTCCTAGCGTGCCTTGATCCAACGATGGTAAAACTATACAAAGATGAGGCAGATGCGGCCGGTATGAGTATTCCCGAGTACTTAAGCCGCATCGAATTCATGGCCACGGACGATGTCCAATTAGCATACCATTACACATACGGGGAACCTCTTGTCGTAGCTGCGGAGTTGCCTAATCTATCAACACAGACTGCGAAGACTACATAATTGGTACTTGGATGCATGTAAGGACGGCCGAACCGGATCATGGTGGCAATAAGAGATGAGCACTACGGGCGAACCGACGTGATGAACATCGAATTTTGTGAATTATTTCAGTTATTCAACCAAGACGCCCTCGACAAATCTCTCGCTGAGTGCATACTGTCTGTAAGTATTATTTATGTAATTAAGTCTCTACCGCGACTCGTCCATTATTGCTAGCATATAACCATACTCTCATTGTATTATGCAGAATGAAGATTCGCGAATGCCGCAAGGGGCAAATCTATGATATTGGGTTTGTTGACCCATATACCGTGAATGGGTATACTGTCGACAACTCTCCCAAGGACACGGAGAATAACTTGGTATATGTCTTAAGGAAAAACTCATACAAAAGGGCAATACTATTTCCTTACAACTTCGCGTGAGTGTTACTGTCTTCACACATTAAATCTTTTTCGCTTACTCCATGTGTTAAGTGGGTGTAATTGATGAGTTATGCATATATATGTGTGTCCGCAGGTTTCACTATATCCTGCTAGTCATTGAACCCGACACCGGGATAGTAGAAGTCATGGACTCGAAGAGTAAACCCCTTGAGGCGTGGGGGACATGGCTGATATCCTCCTCAAGGCTTGGAAACGGTTCACCAACAAGTCTCCGGGTTTAAAGAATAAAGAACTTCGAATAAAACATGTACCGGTAAGTACTACTGGCTAGGCCGCGCATCTCTTTGATTGTAGTTTCAATACCATTATTATCATCCTTGATTATATATATATTATTTTGATTGAACTTTGTTCTCGTAAAGTGCTTGAGGCAGGAGGACGGGAATAATTTATGCGGGTTCTACGTTTGCGAGTTCATCCGCTGAATACCCACCATAAGAGGGACATTTTGGAACAACTTGATGTAAGTAATTAAACAACATTCGTGGCTTTATTTTATCGATCACCTTGTGTTTCATTCACATACACACATATATATATATACCGACCATCGTACCTTCTTCAAATTATTAGATCCAACGGTTGCGGAACGGTCTTCTAGCAACGAGAGCGTGTACGAGCAATTCAAGAAGAACCGGCGGGGTTCTTACTTGAGCAAGTCATAGCTCCAGATGGAGAACACTATGTGGACAACCGCCAATATCAATGTTGATGTAGACATATATATATATGCATGAACGTGTGTCACTTTGATCGATATATGTAATACAATGGTTTCCTATATATATATATATGTGAATTGTCTGCATTAATATTATACCGTATTTCGAATGGGGCAGAGTCTCGCCGCGGCAGTGTTTTAGTGCAATTCCCTGCCGCGGCAGAGTCCGCCGCGGCAGGGAAGGGCACTAAAATGCTGCCGCTGCCTAACCCTTTTGCACCGGTTCGTATTACGAACCGGTGCAAAAGCTCCCCGCCGAGCGCCCCACAGCCGGCCACGTGGAAACCCCTTTAGCACCGGTTCGTAAGAGAACCGGTGCAAAAGGGGGGGGCCTTTTGCACCGGATGGTTTGCACCGGTTGGCCATCCGGTGCATATGGCCTTTAAAAACCGGTGCAAAAGAGCAGTTTTCCACTAGTGCCTGCACAACACAATCACAGAACTTTGCCCCAACGTAACAGCGAGGTTGTCAATCTCACCGGCTTGCTGTAAACAAAGGATTAGATGTATAGTGTGGATGATGATGGTTGTTTGCGAAGAACAAGTAAAGAACAATTGCAGCAGTTTGTATTTCGGATGTAAAGAATAGGATCGGGGTCCACAGCTCACTAGCGGTGTCTCTCCCATAAGATAGCAGATGTTGGGTGAACAAATTACAGTTGGGCAATTGACAAATAAAGAAGGCATAACAATGCACATACATATATCATGATGAGTACTATGAGATTTAATCAGGGCATTACGACAAAGTACATAGACCGCTATCCAGCATGCATCTATGCCTAAAAAGTCCACCTTCAGGTTATCATCCGAACCCCTCCAGTATTAAGTTGTAAACAACGGACAATTGCATTAAGTATGGTGCGTAATGTAATCAACACAAATATCCTTAGACAAAGCATCGATATTTTATCCCTAGTGGCAACAAGACATCCACAACCTTAGAATTTTCTGCATCACTGTCCCAGCATTTAATGGAGGCATGAACCCACTATCGAGCATAAATACTCCCTCTTGGAGTCACAAGTATCAACTTGGCCGAGCCTCTACTAGCAACGGAGAGCATGGAAGAACATAAATAACATATATGATAGATTGATAATCAACTTGACATAGTATTCAATATTCATCGGATCCCAACAAACACAACATGAAGGATTACAGATAGATGATCTTGATCATGATAGGCAGCTCACAAGATCTAACATGATAGCACAATGGGGAGAAGACGACCATCTAGCTACTGCTATGGACCCATAGTCCAGGGGTGAACTACTCACACATCGATCCGGAGGCGATCATGGCGATGAAGAGACCTCCGGGAGATGATTCCCCTCTCCGGCAGGGTGCCGGAGGCGATCTCCTGAATCCCCCGAGATGGGATTGCCGGCGGCGGCGTCTCTGGAAGGTTTTCCGTATCGTGGCTCTCGGTACTGGGGGTTTCGCGACGAAGACTATATGTAGGCGGAAGGGCAGGTCAGGGGGCCACACGAGGGGCCCACACTCTAGGGCCGCGCGGCCAACACCTGGGCCACGCCGCCCTAGTGTCTGGCCACCTCGTGGCCCCACTTCGTAAGTCCTCCGGTCTTCTGGAAGCTTCGTGGAAAAATAGGCCCCTGGGCGTTAATTTCGTCCAATTCCGAGAATATTTTCTTACTAGGATTTCTGAAACCAAAAACAGCAGAAAACAACAACTGGCTCTTCGGCATCTCGTCAATAGGTTAGTGCCGGAAAATGCATAAATATGACATATAATGTGTATAAAACATGTGAGTATCATCATAAAAGTAGCATGGAACATAAGAAATTATAGATACGTTTGGGACGTATCAAGCATCCCCAAGCTTAGTTCCTACTCGCCCTCGAGTAGGTAAACGATAACAAAGATAATTTCTGAAGTGACATGCTATCATAATCTTGATCATACTATTGTAAAGCATATGAGATGAATGCAGCGATTCGAAGCAATGATGAAGATAATGAGTAAACAAATGAATCATATAGCAAAGACTTTTCATGAATAATACTTTCAAGACAAGCATCAATAAGACTTGCATAAGAGTTACTCATAAAGCAATAGATTCAAAGTAAAAGCATTGAAGCAACACAAAGGAAGATAAAGTTTCAGCGGTTGCTTTCAACTTCAACATGTATATCTCATGGATAATTGTCAACACAAAGCAATATAACAAGTGCAATAGGTAAACATGTAAGAATCAATGCACACAGTTGATACAAGTGTTTGCTTCTACGATAGAAAGAATAGGCAAACTGACTCAACAATAAAGTAGAAGATAGGCCCTTCGCAGAGGGAAGCATTGATTACTATATTTGTGCTAGAGCTTTTCATTTTGAAAACAAGAAACAATTTTGTCAACGGTAGTAATAAAGCATATGAGTTATGTATAAGACATCTTATAAGTTGCAAGCCTCATGCATAGTATACTAATAGTGCTCGCACCTTGTCCTAATTAGCTTGGGTTAATACTGATTATCATTGCATAGCATATGTTTCAACCAAGTGTCACAAAGGGGTACCTCTATGCCGCTCGTACAAAGGTCTAAGGAGAAAGCTCGCATTGGATTTCTCGCTTTTAATTATTCTCAACTTAGACATCCATACCGGGACAACATAGACAACAGATAATGGACTCCTCTTTAATGCATAAGCATTCAACAACAGTTAATATTCTCATAAGAGATTGAGGATTAGTTGTCCACACTGATACTTCCACCATGAATCATGGCTTTAGTTAGCGGCCCAATGTTCTTCTCTAACAGTATGCATACTCAAACCATTTGGTTGTGAAAACCGCCCTTACTTCAGACAAGACGAACATGCATAGCAACTCACATGATATTCAACAAAGGTAAAAGAGTTGATGGCGTCCCCAGAAAACATGGTTACCGCTCAACAAGCAACTTACTAAGAAATAAGACACATAAGTACATATTCTTCACCACGATAGTTTTTAAGCTATTTGTCCCATGAGTTATATATTGCAAAGGTAAAGAATAGAAATTTTAAAGGTAGCACTCAAGTAATTTACTTTGGAATGGCGGAGAAATACCATGTGGTAGGTAGGTATGGTGGACACAAATGGCATGGTTATTTGCTCAAGGATTTGGATGCACGAGAAGAATTCCTCTCAATACAAGGCTAGGCTAGCAAGGTTGTTTGAAGCAAACTCAAGTATAAAAGGTACAGCAAAGCTCACATATGAACATATTGTAGCTATTATAAAACTTTACATTGTCTCCTTGTTGTTCAAACACCTCAACCAGAAAATATCTAGACTCTAGAGCTCAATCATACAAACCCAAATTTTAACAAGCTCTATGTAGTTATTCATTAATGAGTACAAGGTACATGATGCAAGAGCTTGAACAAGATCTATATGAGCACAACAATTGCCAAGTATCACATTATTCAAGACATTTTACCATTTACCACATGCGGCATTTTCCGTTTCCAACCATATAACAATGAATGAAATAGTTCAGATTTCGCAATGAACATTAAAGATAAAGCTAAGAACACATGTGTTCGTACGAATCAGCGGAGCGTGTCTCTCTCCCAAACAAAGAATGCTAGGATCCGATTTATTCAAACAAAAACAAAATCAAAAACAAACAGACGCTCCAAGTAAAGCACATAAGATGTGACGGAATAAAAATATAGTTTCACTAGAGGTGACCTGATAAGTTGTCGATGAAGAAGGGATGCCTTGGGCATCCCCGAGCTTAGACGCTTGGGTCTTCTTAAAATATGCAGGGATGAACCACGGGGGCATCCCCAAGCTTTGACTTTTCACTCTTCTTGATCATATTGTATCATCCTCCTCTCTTGACCCTTGAAAACATCCTCCACACCAAACTCAAAACAAACTCATTAGAGGGTCAGTGCATAATTCATATATTCAGAGGTGACATAATCATTCTTAACACTTCTGGACATTGCACAAAGCTACTGAAAGTTAATGGAACAAAGAAATCCATCCAACATAGCAAAACAGGCAATGCGAAATAAAAGGCAGAATCTGTCAAAACAGAACGGTCCGTAAAGACGAATTTTTAAGAGGCACCGGACTTGCTCAGATGAAAATGCCCAAATTGAATGAAAGTTGCGTACATATCCGAGGATCACGCACGTAAATTGGCAGATTTTTATAAATTTTCTACAGAGACTACTGCTCAAATTCGTGACAGCAAGAAATCTATTCCTACGCAGCAATCCAAATCTAGTATTGGCTTTACTATCAAAGACTTTACTTGGCACAAAAATGCAATAAAATAAAGATAAGGAGAGGTTGCTACAGTAATAACAACTTCCAAGACTCAAATATAAAATAAAAGTGCAGAAGTAAAATAATGGGTTGTCTCCCATAAGTGCTTTTCTTTAACGCCTTTCAGCTAGGCGCAGAAAGTGTGTATCAAGTATTGTCAAGAGACGAAGCATCAACATCAATAGGTATCTTAGATGCTTCCCCATCCGTAGTGGTGCTAAGGGCTTTGTCAATTTTAGGCCTATAATAGCTTTTTGGCTTAGGCACTTTAGAGGCATACATGAATTTTTGCTCCTTACCCACATAAGCTTTCTCCTTAAACTTAAGGGAAGAAAAAGTTGAACCCAAGGTTCCCATAGCTTCTTCAAGTTCACTAATCCTATGGGTTCGATTATCATGAGTAGCACAAGTTTCTAAAACAGCAATTCTCTCATTAATTCCACCTAGAGATTTATCAAGTTTATCAATGCTATTAAGTAATATTCCCAATTTAGTCTCAATACTTGGAAGATTTTTCTCTATAGCTTCCAACTTTTTCATGACATCTTCAAGAGAGATTTCAATTTTAGCTTCATTAACAGGTGGTATTCCAACTAGACTCTCAATAATGCAACTAGCTTCTAAAGCAGGAGTGCCTAGGAAATTACCTCCCGCCAGAGTATCAAGAACATATCTATTCCAATTAGAGATACCAACATAAAAGTTCCTAAGTATAATAGTGGAGTGTTTCTTAATGCACATATGATGAGCATCGCTAATTCCTATACCAAGCATCTTTAAAACTTTCTCCCCCTTGTTGCTTAAAGGAAAGAACTTCAACTTCCGGATTACTCATTTTTAGCAGTAGTAAATAAAGCAAACAAAATAAAGTAAATGCAAGTAACTAATTTTTTTGTGTTTTCGATATAGAGAACAAGACATTAAATAAAGTAAAACTAGCAACTAATTTTTGTGTGTTTTTGATATAAGTGCAGCAAACAAAGTAGTAAATAAAATAAAGCAAGACAAAAACAAAGTAAAGAGATTGGATGTGGGAGACTCCCCTTGCAGCGTGTCTTGATCTCCCCGGCAACGGCGCCAGAAAAAGAGCTTGATGCGTGCAATTGACACACGTCCGTTGGGAACCCCAAGAGGAAGGTGTGATGCGTACAGTAGCAAGTTTTCCCTCAGTAAGAAACCAAGGTTATCAAACTAGTAGGAGCCAAGAAGCACGTTGAAGGTTGATGGCGGAGGAGTGTAGTGCGGCGCAACACCAGGGATTCCGGCGCCAACGTGGAACCTGCACAACACAATCACAGAACTTTTCCCCAACGTAACAGCCGAGGTTGTCAATCTCACCGCTTGTCTGTAAACAAAGGATTAGATGTATAGTGTGGATGATGATGGTTGTTTGCGAAGAACAAGAAAGAACAATTGCAGCAGTTTGTATTTCAGATGTAAAGAGTAGGACCGGGGTCCACAGTTCACTAGCGGTGTCTCTCCCATAAGATAGCAGATGTTGGGTGAACAAATTACAGTTGGGCAATTGACAAATAAAGAAGGCATAACAATGCACATACATATATCATGATGAGTACTATGAGATTTAATCGGGGCATTACGACAAAGTACATAGACCGCTATCCAAGCATGCATCTATGCCTAAAAAGTCCACCTTCGAGGTTATCATCCGAACCCCCTCCGAGTATTAAGTTGTAAACAACGGACAATTGCATTAAGTATGGTGCGTAATGTAATCAACACAAATATCCTTAGACAAAGCATCGATGTTTTATCCCTAGTGGCAACAACGACATCCACAACCTTAGAACTTTCTCGTCATCGTCCCGTATTTAATGGAGGCATGAACCCACTATCGAGCATAAATACTCCCTCTTGGAGTCACAAGTATCAACTTGGCCGCAGCCTCTACTAGCAACGGAGAGCATGCAAGAACAAAAATAACATATATGATAGATTGATAATCAACTTGACATAGTATTCAATATTCATCGGATCCCAACAAACACAACATGAAGGATTACAGATAGATGATCTTGATCATGATAGGCAGCTCACAAGATCTAACATGATAGCACAATGGGGAGAAGACGACCATCTAGCTACTGCTATGGACCCATAGTCCAGGGGTGAACTACTCACACATCGATCCGGGAGGCGATCATGGCGATGAAGAGACCTCCGGGAGATGATTCCCCTCTCCGGCAGGGGTGCCGAGGCGATCTCCTGAATCCCCCGAGATGGGATTGGCGGCGGCGGCGTCTCTGCAAGGTTTTCCGTATCGTGGCTCTCGGTACTCGGGGTTTCGCGACGAAGACTATGTGTAGGCGGAAGGGCAGGTCAGGGGGCCACACGCTAGGGCCGCGCGGCCAGCACCTGGGTCGCGCCGCCCTAGTGTCTGGCCACCTCGTGGCCCCACTTCGTAAGTCCTCCGGTCTTCTGGAAGCTTCATGGAAAAATAGGCCCGTGGGCGTTGATTTCGTCCAATTCCGAGAATTTTTCCTTACTAGGATTTCTGAAACCAAAAACAAGCAGAAACGAAGAATCGGCTCTTCAGCATCTCGTCAATAGGTTAGTGCCGGAATATGCATAAATATGACATATAATGTGTATAAAACATGTGAGTATCATCATAAAAGTAGCATGGAACATAAGAAATTATAGATACGTTTGGGACGTATCAAGCTCCTTGGCTCCCGTGTAGACAGCATGGTCGGCACCGACGGCTAGCTTGCATCAGCTCCAACCAAGTGTTCGTCGAGGTGCCGCTAGCAGTAGGGCACAGTGAGGCGGAAGGGGAGAGTGATCCTCTTCTACCAGAGATAGGAGGAGGGTGGACCCCTTGCAACATCGCTGACAACTGGAGGGATGGAGGAGTCGGAGCAGTTGGAGGCGACTCGGGCGAGCAAGCAACAACGATGTGGTGGCCTTTGGCCTGGTACATCTCTCAGGCGGATAAGAGAGAAAAGATGGAGGAAAATCTCGGGAGAGGGGATAAGGAGATATGAGAGAAGCTGAGAAATTTCCGGAAGGCTGTGAACGTCGGTCCATTTGGACGCGTCGTGCCTTGGAACAACCGATATTTTCTCTATATTTTGCAATGTTGAGAAAATCGTTTATCGGTGTCAACTCGGTCGGCTGGAGATTAGCGATTAATGGCAAATCGGTCGATTAAGCGGACGATAAATGACTTTATCGGGAGATAAATGAGTTTATCGGCTAATCGGTGACCACCGAGTAGCGATTAATCGGTCAATTAATCGTTGAATCGAACGATTTTTTGAACAGTGATATTTTGTTCACCTGATTATAAGTAGTTTTTTAGACAACCTCCTAGACTTCATTACTCGTACATGATGTTTATACATGGATAAAATTTGAATAAGGTGCAATTAGCCACATGTGGCGCCCTACACCAAAAGATGAAGCATGTCTAGCTTTTTTAAGAGAATAAAGCATGTCTAGCTAGGTTGTGTGCTTTAAAATGTAAAGCCCTTCCTCCTTCATGGAAGAAGCTACAGTCATCTAAATGTGTAGCCCCGGATCTAATCTATGATGATATGATGGACAAATTCTTCATAAACTTCCTCTAAACCTATTTCCCGCTCAGCTGCGGGGCGGATTAACGCACGCTCGCGTGGGAGAGGAAGCGGGTCGCGGCCCATCTTGTTCCGTTTTTCATATTTTTTCTTTTTTCTCCGGTTCTTTTTTGGTTTGATCGATATTCTGCCGGGTTTTTTTGTCTTTTCGGTTTTTTGTTTTTTCCTTTTTTAGCTTTGAAAATATTTTTCAAATTCGACCAAATTTCAAATTCAGGAAAATTTTAAATTTGAGCAAATTTCAAATTCGAGCAAATTTTAAATTGAAGCAATTTTACATTTGGGAAAATTTTAAATTCGAGCAAATTTTGAATTGGAGAAAATTTCAAATTCGAGCAACTTTCAAAATTATGAACATATTTAATATTTGAACAATTTCTTCAAATTTGAACTTATCAACTTTAAACATTTTTTATAATCTGCAAGGTTTCAAATCTGCTTTTTTTAAAGAAAACAATAGAAAAGAACGCAGAAGAACTTTTCTTGTGCGGCTGGGTCAGCCCAATACGGATGGGGTGAGAGGGAATCCTGCGTGTGTGCTCTGCTACCGCACGCACGCAGGCGGGGTATAGGTGAACCCCTAAACTTCCCTCTCGGAACAAGTTTACCAGGTAACTGTGGATCAAAATTCACATGGGCCGAGATAAACTGGCCCAACTAGAGTGATCGTGGCATTCCACCGTTGGAAATTAGCCCACAGAAACGTCAAGTCGTGGCAACACGCACGCGGCACCGTCAGTCGGGAAAACCTATACACAGACCAGGTCGGTGGCTACCGGCCACCGCACACCTCCCGCGCGGGTGTGGGCCTGGCCCAGGTAGGCTTTTTCCGTTTTTTTCTCTCTTTTCTGATTTCTTTTCTTTTTATTTTTCTGTTTCCTTTTTTGTTTTTATTTCTGTTTTCAGTTTTCGGTTTTGTCTATATTTATTTTTCAGATATAAACTTTTAAATTTTAAAATTGTTCAAATTAAAAAATATTTAAATTAAAAAATGTTCAAATCTGAAAACCATTCAAATTTGAAAACCGTTCGAACGTGAAAAATATTCAAATTTAGAAAATGTTTAAATTTTTAAAAAATGTTCAACTTTAAAATATGTTCATATTCGAAAATTTTCAAATTTAGAATAAAAAATAAAAAATCTTAAAAAAATATTCAATGTCAAAAAATGTTCAAATTCGAAAAATGTTCAAAAAAATAAAAAATAAATCAGAAAAAAATTCAAGTTCAAAAAATGTTCAAATTCTGAAAATATTTAAATTTCAAAAAAAAGGTAAATTTCAAAATTCCAGATTTTAAAAATCGGTTTTAAAAAAATCAGCTTTTGAAAAACGTAAAAAGAAAAATAGAACAGAAAAACGAAAAAGAAAAAGAAATAAATAAAATAAAAAGGACTGGGAATATTGGGCCGACCCAACAATCCGTCTGGGGGTGTGCGGCGCCTTGTTCGCGCCGACCAGGTCGGCATACAGCACCCCGTCAGCCCGCACCTTTGCTCTCGAAATGCTAAAAAGGACAAGTTCAGCGTGGGCCGTGGGAGGAGCCCCACTGAATTTTAGGGAGACGTCAACGTCACGCCAGTAGCCAGTACTACTCGTACATATGTTGCTAAAAAGAAAAACTACTCGTACACAGTACTCCCACGATGACGAAAAATTTCGACCGAGCGGCGGCAATGCTCGATCGCGAACGCGCCGGTGACAATTGACCACGCCACTCTCGATTCCGCGCACTCGCACAGGGCGGAACCATTGTCCAATGCCAGCTCCGTCGACGGCCAGACATCCGAGCTCAACCGTGCTGCTGAGCGCTGTACCGTGGCTGCAAGCCTGCAAGGCTCTTCTTCAGTCTGAAGATCTCAACCATTGGCTAGCAGAATCGTTTCTCGGACAACTCTAGCACATCCCGTAAATCCACTAAAACAGTATAATTACCTCTTGTTACAGTTTTCTTTCAGTTCCGCCTGCTAATCAAATCTTGTATAACGACGCAGACCCTTAAAAAAAGTACAGGCCTCCAAAAATATTTCCTCCCCGAACAGTGAATACACGGTTTGCGTAGACAAACCGAGTGCGCCCCGCACTACACATCTCATTTGGTGGGACCGAACATTCAGCTCTCTCCCTTCCCGCTCCCACGACCTCGCAATGGCCATCTACGTCCCGACCGCCTCCCCGCCACCGCCCCGTGCCAGTTCAGCCCCATGGACCTCTCTGAGCACCCGTCGGCCGCCGGCCAGGTCTCGCGGCCTCAGCCACCGCCACTCGCTGCTCCGCCTGTGGCCGCCCCATCCTCCATCAACAGGAAATGTGCGGGCAAGCACCTCGTCGCCCTTGGTGCGTCCCCAGACCGTCCAACAGCCCCGGCCGCCCACGCCGGTGCTGCCCCGCCAGGCGCGAAGAAGCCGCGGGAAGGTGCGAAGAAGCCGAGGGAGGGCACAAAGAGGAAGCCAAACCGCTGCTTCGCGAAGAGGACAAGAAGGCGTCGAATGATCTCATTATCTAGAAGAATAGGAGATGATGATGGATACCTTCCACCATGGATGAGTTCACTAAATAATGATGGCATATGAGGAGGCTTAAGATCATCTTGAGGAGGAGGAAAACCCGTGTTTCTGCTTCAGCTACGGCAACAAGAGGTGGAGGTGGATGAGATGGTTCTTCAACTACGATGATTGGCGGCGTCGGTGGACGTGCTACCGGTGACGTCGGCCTTGCTTGAGCTTCCTTCTGCATCATGCCGGTTGATGAGTGCATAAAAAACATGTTTTGCACTTATTTTGGTTCATTTTATTTGCAAACTATGTTGTCAAACTATGTGATACAGTCGCATTTGTTGTTGAAATTGTCGGAACTCTCATATTCGATGTTTACATTTTGTTTGCGTGCGGCGGAGTCGATTAGATCCCGTATAGTGTAATTCCTTTTTTTACAGTTCCGCTATAAGGGATCTGATCGCCGCCGCCACGCGCGAGCTCGCGAGTTTACGGGCCTAAAGGATCCGCTAGAGTTGCTCTCACCTATGTTGAAATCACCTCATCCTTGGGGAAAATCTCTATATATCAGAATTGAGCAAATTTCACAAAATCATAACTACTGAGGCTAGGGTTTCACAAAAGCACAATTGAAGGAGATTTCATCACAAAACTATAAATGTTGGGATAATTGTTTTAGTGAATCCAAATCTCACAATTTAGTAAGTTTGACACTGTTTTCTTTAGCACGGATCCACAAGTCAGGTGCCATGGGGCAGAAAAGGTGATTCTCTCTAGTCTGCAGACCAAACAAGAACTAAACCGTACATGAACTGAACAAAGTGTTTTGCCTTTTTTGTAACTTTTGACCCAGAAAAAAAATAGAAAATTCAAACTTTTGGGCTTGGGTTGCCAGACAACTATGTCAACCTTAAGAAAATCACGAGATTTGGGCTGAAACAATTTACTGGTATTCTGATAAAATTTATTTTTCAGTTGTGGCTATGTGAAAGCCTTGCCACATAGTTGTGTTTTTATTTGCTCATCAAAATTCAGGCTGTCAAAATCTCACAAAGTAACCCGTCTGAAATTATGGCGTGCTCGTGAAATTTTGCGGCACTAGACACACTATCACACTGCTCGTTTCTTGGGAAATTTGGAATAAACGTAAAGCTAGGGTCCTCCGCAACAAGCATACCTCTCCCTTCGTTCTCCTCGACGAGATCAAGAAAGAAGCGAATGTTTGGGTCACGTGGGTTCCAAACGCTTGAGTGAAATTTTACCAGAAGATTAGAGCCTCCAATTAAAAAAAAAACACAGTCTGAACTAGCGAGTGAGTATAACAAATGTGATGCTTCAGAGATGCTCCTTCTGAATTCCGAACCACTTCCGCACACTCACAGGCGTTGTTTACTGAACACGTTACTGCTTACTTGCAAGGTTCTCTTCGACCACGAGGTGTCCTCTAGTTCCCTTTTTCCTTGATTTCCAGCTCTGTCCGTACCATTCAGTTACCCAACATTGGGGAACAAAGATTGATATGTGCAAACAACTTCCACACTATCGTGGACACAAGTTTGCCAGTCAGTAGGTACGACCAGAAGGAGGTTAATTTCAGGCACACTGACCGCGCCACCTTGACCTATGCCTTACGTTTCACGTTGAAGCATGCCATGAGGATTGCGCTACAGATGTTTCGTGTACCAACTCATCTCTGGAAGCACACAGAAAAAGGAAACTCTGAAGCACAATACCGACTGCTCCAATGGCCAGCTTCATGGCTGAATGCATGGGCGGATCCAGCTTGTTGGCAAGGGGGCAGCTGCCCCCCCCCCCCCCTCAATTGGTAATTCTCCTTGTAATAGTACTCCTAAAGAGTGATTTGCCCCCACTTAAAAAGAAAATTTTCACCTATAAACATATTTTTGCCCCCTCTCAATTTTGATCCTGGGTCCGCCACTGCCTGAATGACTGCATCAGTTGCACTGTATTCTGCTGATTCTTCGTCAGTGACTAATACATCAGAGTCCTAGGTTCCGCTAGACGCTAGCTAATAGTCATGAGTAAGGACCAGGCTGCATCAAAAGCACAAAAACGGAATGCAAACATGATCAGTTGTTAATGTGGGTCTTGCTAGTTCATCTTCTTTATCGAAGAAAAAAGCTAGAGGGTACAAAAGACAGGAAACAGCTAAACAAAATCAGCTAATAGCCTCATGGCTGAAGCCTGAATGACTGCATAAGTTGCAGTCTATTCTGCTTATTTTTCGTCAGCGAATGCAAGGCTCGAGTCCTAGGTTTTGAGCTAATAGTCATGAGTCATTTTTTTTAACAAACAAATTATATTAATATCGCGAAGATATCAACTATATCTAGCATCTACACCAACAAAATGTTACAAAAGACATCCAAGATGCACACAACCTAAAGAAAGGAAAAGAAAACAAAGGCCTCGCCACACTGATCAACTCCTCTAGCACACCAGCCATCACCAAAAACAACATCCAGAATACCAAAAAAAAAAAGATCTTCAAGAGCGACGCCTCCAAAAAGAAAACAGTGCGCAAGGATTGTCGTCGGCCGATCCAAGATCTTATGTTTTCACCCTAGAGAAACATGAGCTCTCAAAACAACTCCTTCAGCAATGTTATTGCCAGGCACAACAATGAATGTTAGATCTTAGGTTTTCACCCTGAAAGTCACGACTCGGTACTCGAGGAGCACTACCAAAAAAAAGAATCGCCATTGTTGTCACCCCCACTTGTCACTGACAGTTGTCAAACATCATACTCACATGTACCGTTCCCAGAATGGACGGGAACATCCCGCAAGCCAAACTGAAGCTAACAAATACTCCGTCCGATCTGTTTTAATTGACGTGAATACCACATACTATATGCTAGAGATCTTCAGAACGTCAATTTAATCGGATAGGAGGAGTATTAGTCATGAGTCATGACCAGGTTGCATACAAAGCATAAAAATAGAAGGCAAACATGATTAGTTGTTAATGTGGGTCTAGCTAGTTCATCTTCTTTATGGAAGAAAAAGCTAACAAGTACAAACGATGGAGAAACTGCCAAGCAAAGACGAGCACGAGCGAATCCAATCTTATTCCTCTGTTCAACTTAATTTCCGATCTATCGTATATTGGGAGAAGCCTATCATTTTTTTTTTGTTCGAGATCGGACTAAGTATATCATGCCATGACTATTATGACCTCATGGGTGTCTAATATCGGGAGTGCTCGTGCTCACACTTTTACAAACAATAACTCGGAAACATCAGGGAACGACTGACAGAAGGGTTTGTTTGTACTATTTTGTTCTTGATTGATTTTGACACGTCACCACCTACAGTAGATCACTAGTGAGTTGTGTCGTATAAGGACGCATATCAACGCTTGGTGATCATTAACATCATGCAGAATTGGCAAAAAAAAAAAAAAGAGCTGACAACAAAGGTGTTTGTCGATAATGACAAGACGCCACTCATATCCATACTCAGTTGAGCACATACGAGCCCAGTTTGGGACACACTGACACTTCAATCATCTCTAGTCTTTTTCAAAAATGATAGAGAAAGTTATTGCGTATTTCTCTGTCAAAACATCTACTCCGTATCGGTAATTCTTCCACTCTTGATACAGACACTAAAAAATTGTCCGACAAGTCAGATGATCGGAAGCGGGGGCGTCTCCCAGACATCGAAAACGTTCTCCTCGTTATGCAGGGCGAAAAGACGATCGCCCCCGATGGAGAGGTCGCAGATGACGCCGCCGTCGCTCGCCCGCAGCGTCGACGTCAACGCGTGGTCGGGGCCACTGAACACCGAGATGGCGCCGGTCGTCGTGGACGCGAAGAGCTGGCCGCCGTGCGCGGCGAGCTTGGGATAGCACGTCTCCTCGCCTTTCACCTTCTTCCTGCCCGTCAGCTTGCTCCCTGACCTCCACCTTACGCCGCCGGCGTTGCTCCGGAGGTCGAGGAACCCGAGGTCGTCGTACTGGTTGACGACGCAGACGGACCAGCCGTCCTCCATCGCGATAGCGTGGACGGCGTGCTTGTCCTCGAGCGACGCGGGGGTGCCGACGTCGGACCAGGACCAGGCGACGCTCCTGGCCCGGAAGTCCAGCAGGGTGACGAAGGAGGAGTCGGCGCGCGGGAACATGGTGGCCGCCATGAGCGTGCTCGTGCCGTGCAGCCACTGGAGCCCGTCGGCGTCGCCGAGCGCGCAGGCGGGCGGCTCGTAGAAGAAGTCGGCCTGCTGGCCGGTGGCCGCGTCCCACGCGGCGACGCCGTACTCGTTGAGGCGGCCCTTGCAGCTCGCGAAGATTTTAGAGTGTTGGCCGTCGAAGGCGAGAGCCCCCGGGGTGAATGGCCTGGGCTGGCGGTCGTGCGCGACAAGGAAGCGGTGGCGCAGCTCGCCGGTGAGCGCGGAGAAGGCCGCCACGCCACCGCCGCCGTGTCGGGTGCTGCTGTTGGGACCGTCGCGGGCGGCGACGAGGAGCGTGGCGGCGTCGAGGTAGGCGGCGTCGTTGACGGGCGCGTGGGCGAGGTGGACCGGCCGGCGCTCCTGGAGCATCCAGTTGTACACGCGCACGGCGCCGCCGTGCGCGACGCAGCACCCGCCGTCGGGGGCCGCGCGGACGGCGGCGCCGTCCCCGGGCGCGCGGCCGGGGACGGAGGCGGCGAGGCGGAGGCGGTCGCCGTCGAAGTCGCCCCAGCGCGCGGCGCGGACGCGGTCGAGGAGGCCGTAGTAGAGCGCCTCGCGGCAGAGGGCGGCCTCGGGGACGTGCGGCGGCAGGTGGAGGCCGCCCGTGCGGAGCAGGTCCAGCAGCACCGCGAAGCAGGCCGGGTCACGGTCGATGAAGTACTCGGCGTCGGAGCCGGGGACGTTCCAGGAGGCGTCCAGCATGGCGCCCAGCATGGTGTCCCGGCCTGCGGAGGCGAGCGTGTCGGCCGTGGTCTCGAACACCCGGCCGCCGACGTTGAGGCGCACGCGGCCGGCCGCCGCTGGCGTGCACATGGCTCTGTCCGGACGCTTGCGGGTTACGGCTCGCGCGTCTGCGGGGAGTGCGTCGACGGTTGGGGCACTCGATCGGGAGTTGGGACGACCAGGTCGGGAGCAGGGCGTGTATGACGGTCGCGGCGTTGTTTCGCGCCGTGGTTTTATATAGGGGTGGCGACGGAGCCGAGGATCCGGTCGTGCCGGACGTCATCGTCACCGGGGTTGTTCCTTGGACGCAACACGGGATCGGGTGTCATGGTGCTCTGTTCGGCGGCCGGATTTGGTGATGTGGTGGGGCGGCGGCAGGGATTTGTTTACGGAGTGGATTTGGGTGCGGGGTGGCTCTTTCTCTGCCTCGAGCACCATGCCCGTCCTCCTCGGGGTACCAACTCTAGTGGATTAGAATGTTCCATGGTGGGTCAAACCATGTCTAACTGTATTTTGCATTTCAAAACGTGGTGATATAAAACGATGTACTCCTA
>NC_061509.1:180757973-180798307 GCF_022539505.1 Lolium rigidum
AGGTCATGTTGGAAAGGAACGCATGAAGAAACTCCATGCAAATGGATTTTTGGAGTCACTTGATTTTTGAATCATTTGACGCTTGCAAATCTTTTCTAAAGAGAATGATTAAAATACCGTTCATAGGCCAAAAGTTGAACGGGCAACTAACTTAGTGGAAAAATACATGATGATGTATGTGGTTCACTGGGCATAGTTGTGTGCGAGAGATTCTTCTACTTCATGAAAACTTTCAACAATGAATTGAGTATATATATGTGGATATATTCAATAAGGAAGAAGTTTGAAACATTTGAATGGATTCAAATAAGTTTCGAGCATGAAGTGGAAATCATCGTAATAGAAAAGTCAAATATCTATGATTGGATCATGGTAGAAATATTTGAATTACGAGTTTTAGCGAACATCTAAGAGAGTTATGAAATTGTTCTACAACTCACATTTCTTGGAGTATCATAATGATGATATAGTATCCGAGATATGTATCCAAACCTTGTTGGATTAATGATGAGATAAAATATTATGACGCCATTATATTTTTGTGGATTATGCTTTAGTGACTACCGCTTTTACACTTGAATAGAGCATCATCATGATCCATTGAAATGACACCATACGAGTTATGGTATGGGTATAAACCCTAATAGTCTTTCTTTAAATTTTGGTCTAAGAGTTTACAACCAAAATCGGATGAATGTCTTTGTTAGTTATCCCAGAGATTTAATTGGGAATTCTTCCCACGAGACAAAGACAAAAGTGTTTGTCAATGTTTCTTATTTCCGAGAAATTGTTTCTAGTGAAGTATTTGAGTGGGAGGACAATATAATTTGATAAGGTTTATGAACACTGAGCATAATGATCAGAGTAGCGCAGCATCGGAATTTGTTTCGGAAGCGGCCACGACGATCATGGCTCCCATGACTACAAAGTGTTTTAGCCATGGAGATCGAAGTACATATTGAACCTTGTAGGTATGGTTTACTTTGTGATCAAATAAATGATTTGTGAACAAAGGATTGATTTTGAATAATGATAAACCAACTACAAACAAAGACGTTATGATGGGCCCTGACTCCGTTAAAATGGCCATGCGCCATGAAATCCATAATAAATGAATACTTTTTGAAAGTAAATGGATCTATAGACTTGGATGAAATATCCTTAAAGAAACTCGACTTGTCGAAAAATTGTTTACGACAAAGTTCAAAGAGTTGACTACGATAAGATTAGATCTTTCGTAGCAATGCTTATAGTCTATGTGGATTATTCTAGTAATCACTATATATTTCTTTTATGAGATATGCTAGTAGGATGGCAAAATACATTACTTATCAGAAGTATGTATTAAAGGTGTATACAAAATACAACCAAGAGTTTTGCCTGTCCGTAGAATACTAGATAGGTATACAAACTTCAATTGGATGAAGTGAGTATCGCGGAGTTGGAATCTTCACCGGATGAAATAGTCAAAGAGTTTTTGATTTCATCAGAGACGATGAAGAGGCTTGCATTTGCAAGAAATTAAGTGGGAGCGCTGAGACATATTTATAATACTTTATGTAGATGCCATATAGTTTGTTGTAAATGATGTAATTATATACTTGATTAAAAAGGTTTCATTGAGAAATTAATTTCAATGAAAGGATATGGACTGAAACATATCTAGTGTCAAGATCTATGAAGATAGATTGAAACACAAAATAAGTTTAAGTCAAAGTACATAGAATGGATATTGAAAATAGTTCAATATAGAAATATTAAGAAAATATTCTTGTCATGTGAAGTTTTAACAAGACTTGAGTGTATCCGACACTCAATGAGTAAAAACACATGAGTGATTATAGATCACGAATAATATGTACACAATCAGATATCATGTGCTATAAAGTGTTATGAGCATATACCAGAATGATTCATATGATGATCATTGGACGACAGTAAGAATATCCTTGAGTACTTTAGAAGAACTAAGGATATATATATATATTTTTTTTTATGGATAAATGACAAACAAATCGCTGTAAGGTGTTACATCGATATTGGTTTTGTCACATATAAAATATAATTTCAATCTCAAATTAGATTAAGTGTTGTTTAAAAGGTAGCACAATGAGCTAGAAGTTTTCTATGCTAGATTTAGAAGAGTTCTAAATATTGTGACGGATTCTACAAAAGAAGGCAGAGTATGTCATTGTTTTGACAATGACAAAGGATGTTAAGTCAAGAGGTTCTTTGAGAACTTGGTGTATTTCCAAGCGAGTCGAACTTTGAAGCTATATTGTGTGTGACAATATAAGTGACATATTTCGGACCGCGGAATTAAGGTTCCACCAAAAGACCAAACATATTTAATGCCGACTCATTTGGAAATGAGTGATGCGTTGAGACGCAAATGAATTACAAAATACATACGTTTCTGAGCGTGTCAGATCCGTTGACTAAAAACCTCTCCCGTGAGCAATACATGATAAAGCACCATAAGGCCAAGGTGTCATATCTTTACAAATGTAAACTAGATTATTGACTCTAGTGCAAGTGGGAGACTGAAGGAGATATGCCCTAGAGGCAATAATAAAGTGGTTATTATTTATATCTTTATGTTTATGATAAATGTTTACATATCATGCTATAATTGTATTAACCGAAACATTAGTACATGTGTGATATGTAGACAAACAAAGAGTCCCTAGTATGCCTCTTAACTAGCTTGTTGATTAATGGATGATTAGTTTCA
This sequence comes from Lolium rigidum, assembly GCF_022539505.1. Taxonomy (NCBI): domain Eukaryota; kingdom Viridiplantae; phylum Streptophyta; class Magnoliopsida; order Poales; family Poaceae; genus Lolium; species Lolium rigidum. The sequence continues at coordinate 180,760,708 of NC_061509.1, forward strand.
TAATCATGAACATTGGATGTTATTAATAACAAGGTTATATCATTGTATGAATGATGTAATGGACACACCCAATTAAGCGTAGCATAAGATCTCGTCATTAAGTTATTTGCTATAAGCTTTCGATACATAGTTACCTAGTCCTTATGACCATGAGATCATGTAAATCACTTATACCGGAAAGGTACTTTGATTACATCAAACGCCACTCGCGTAAATGGGTGGTTATAAAGGTGGGATTAAGTATCCGGAAAGTATGAGTTGAGGCATATGGATCAACAGTGGGATTTGTCCATCCCGATGATGGATAGATATACTCGGGCCCTCTCGGTGGAATGTCGTCTAATGTCTTGCAAGCATATGAATAAGTTCATAAGAGACCACATACCACGGTACGAGTAAAGAGTACTTGTCGAGAGACGAGGTTGAACAAGGTATAGAGTGATACCGAAGATCAAACCTCGGACAAGTAAAATATCGCGTGACAAAGGGAATTGGTATCGTATGTGAATGGTTCATTCGATCACTAAAGTCATCGTTGAATATGTGGGAGCCATTATGGATCTCCGGATCCCGCTATTGGTTATTGGTCGGAGTGAGTACTCAACCATGTCCGCATAGTTCACGAACCGTAGGGTGACACACTTAAAGTTGGATGTTGAAATGGTAGAACTCGAATATGGAATGGAGTTCGAATATTTGTTCGGAGTCCCGGATGAGATCCCGGACATCACGAGGAGTTCCGGAATGGTCCGGAGAATAAGATTCATATATAGGAAGTCATATTCCAAGTTTGGAAATGATCCGGTGCATTTATGGCAGGTTCTAGAAGGTTCTAGAAAAGTCCGGAAGAAATCACCATGGAAAGTAGAGTCCCGGAGGGACTCCACCTTGCATGACCAGCCAACCCTAAAGGGGAGGAGTCCAAGGTGGACTCCCCTAGGGTGGCCGGCCAACCCACCTCAAGGAAAGGTGGGAGTCCCACCTTGGGTAGGACTCCCTCCTTGAGTAGGTTTCCCACATATGGGAGGTTTTAGTGTTGGGGTCTTATTCGAAGACTTGGACTAGAACTCTTGGTGCTTCCACCTATATAATGAGGGGCATAGGAGAGGGGGCTGATCACTTCAAGCCTCAGCCTTGGCCGCACCCCTTAGAGGGCCGGCGCCCAACCCCCTCTCTCCCCAAACCCTAGCGGTCTCTCTCCTCCACCACATCCCGCACGCTTAAGCGAAGCTCCGCCGGATTTCTCCACCACCACCGGCACCACGCCGTCGTGCTGTCGGATTCAAGAGGAGCTACTACTTCCGCTGCCCGCTGGAACGGGGAGGTGGACGTCGTCTTCATCAACAACCGAACGTGTGACCGAGTACGGAGGTGCTGCCCGTTCGTGGCGCCGGAAGCGATCGTGATCAAGATCTTCTACGCGCTTTTGCAAGCGGCAAGTGAACGTCTACCGCAGCAACAAGAGCCTCATCTTGTAGGCTTTGGAATCTCTTCAAGGGTGAGACTCGATATCCCCTCGTTGCTACCGTCTTCTAGATTGCATCTTGGCTTGGATTGCGTGTTCGCGGTAGGAAAATTTTTGTTTTCTATGCAACGTTATCCTACACTCTCCACGAGGATCCATTCCCTCTTCTACGAGGAAGCCTCTCCACGAGGATTCATTCCCTCTTCTACGAGGAAGCCTCTTCACGGGGACTTATTCCCTCTTCTGCGAGGAAGCCTCTCCACGAGGATCTATTCCCTCTTCTACGGGGAAACATCTCCACGAGGACGTATCCTACCCTCTACAAGGGAGTCTCACTAGAAGGACCAACTCCCCCACGAAGAGAAATCCATCCATTACGCGCCTACCGCGACTCCGGTGAAGACTCATTGCGCTACCTCCATGCCCCGCACACCCTGGACTTATGAAGAGAGCAAGGAAAGAAAATCCAAACAAGCCGACAAGGACCTTATGCGGCTCACGGCCTACATGAGTCCAACAACACCGCTGAAGGGCACAACGGTAACAAGCATGTTAAGTGGTGTGGCTTCACCAATAATTGCATTTCCAACAGAAAAGAGGCGCACCGGCCGTCGTCGCTAGGATATGTCGCGCCGACCTCCTCAGAGGGAAAGTAGGCATGATGATGCCTTCCGTCGAAGATCTTGACGAGGAACCTGTTCGTATCCTACCGATGATGGAACATCGGGAGGGCGCCATGCCGAAGCTTGTAGCAATAAGCGAACTCCTTCCACCCTTTCCCCAAGTATAGGCGCTCGGCCTTGTCATAGAAGGTCTCCATCTTTCACGTCCCCTGGCCCTCGCTCCTCTCCCGGAGGAGGACCCATCCGTCATCGTACCTGCGGAACACCTCCACAAGGTAGTCGGGAAGCTTTAGCGTCTCCGACACCTCCTCCAACACAATGACGAAGAACTCGTGGAGCCTCCCTCCCGAGGGCACCTTCTTGATCACGAAGCTGGGAGGCGGAGAAAACTCCACCAACTGGGAAGGCTCGCCAACGGTGGGGACGGTGATGACCGAGTCAGCGCCTGAGGGCTCTCCCGCGGCTGCCTCGAACCCTACTTGTCCTCGGCGTTGGCCCTTGACTCCTGTAGTCATGCGTCCCAAGCTTCGTCCTGTTCTTGCTCCCCCTCGGGCGGCCACGCCCCCTCTTCAATGGCAACAGGGGTGCGGCCGCGTCACCGGTGGATGCCCCGACAACGATGTCCACCACCTACTTCTTCCCCTCCGTGCGCTCCATCTCCATCGGAAGTAGAGTGGGGTTCGGTGGCGGGGGAGAGGATCAAGAGTGGAAGTGCTATCAGAGACAAGGAATGAGCGGGGATAGGGAGGACGATAATGGAACTACTCTGTCAGGCTACGGTTTTGTGATGATGTGAGTCAGTTCCCGAGGCGACAGATGGGATTTGACGGTTCCGCGATCGAGGAAGATCCAACGGCCATGACTTGTAGTGGTTGTTTGGGATTCACGGCTGGGATGGATTCAAGGTGGACGTTAGAACGTGGGCAGGCGCATCTTGACTCGTGCCACCGCGTGGACCCGCGGCTTCTTGGGTCCCTAACCCTTCGTCGTTGGGCTCGTGCGGGCCAGGCCCACGGGGCAACTGTTAGTGTTATGGAACCCAGGGTACCATGTACACCAGCTGTTGGGCCCTCGCGGTGGCTGATACCCACAAGTATAGGGGATCGTTGAAATCTTCGATGGGAAGTATTACCCAAATTTATAGTTCGACTCAAGGGGAACACAAGAATATCAATAAGACCTTAGCAATTGAGACGTCACTCTCAATAACACATATATATCCATAAACTCACAAAGTAAGTGGTGATTTTATAGCAGTTGATTTAAAGCAGTAAAAGCAAGTAGTAAATAAAAGCGGCAGATTTTCAGTTTTCACCAGAAGAAGTAATGTGAAACTTTCAGTGGCTAAAAGCGTAGGCATGCGGCAGAAATGGCTTAATGTATGGATGATATTGATCATGTAATGTAATCCAACTAACATAACACTCATCTGTAATTCAGTTGTGTGTAGATGTGTCATCCAAATATAGTTATGTGTACTAAGAGAATTTGCATAACATCTTTTGTCCTGCCTGCTCATTTTACCGGGGCCAACTTGGAACTACAAGCAATTAAGGTCTACCCTTTCGAATAGACCGGAACAAAGAATTAAGACTCATGAACACACATAATTAATCCTTGAACTATCACATCTTCCCCTTGTTTTTCCCTATCCGCCACTTTAGGGATTCGCAGGGTCGACAAAATAACAAGTAATACACTTAGCAAATAAATACCAATCTTATAATATGATAAATAAATATAGGTTCAGTGCCGAAATCATGTTGCTCGGGCCCTAGTAACAAGCATTAAACATAGCAAAGGTGTACCAACACTCATACATAAATATTTTCAAGACAAACACATCAAATCTCGATACATATGGATGATTACATGATCAATCTCATCCAAAACCCATCCACCTCTTAAGCCTACAGAGAACTACTCACTCATGGTGATGGAGAGTGAGTGCATGATGGTTGGTGATGATGTAGGTGGCGGTGATGATGAAGTAGCCCTTGAAATCCCTCTATCCAGGGTGGAGAGCAGGATTAATTTGGCCTCCGAAACGAAGATCGTGGTCTCGGCGGCGCTCTGTTTCGTGAAAAGTCATGTCCTTACAGGGGGTTTTTAGGGTATATAAGGCACCACGCGAAGGGGGAGGCGAGGCTATGATCGAGAGCCGAACAGGCTTGGGTGGCGCGCCAAAAGAAGTAGGGCATGACACCTGGCCTCGTTCGGGCCTCGTGGCTCCCCTCTCCGGATCCAAAGCTTCAGTTCCCTTCTTTTGATTAAAAACTTCCGTGGTATTTTTTCCCGATTTTATTTCCTGCGAAAACTTGACAAAAAGGAGACTTTGCCAAAAACAACATTAGATTCAACAGTTTTAACCCAAGTATGGTGAGATTCCGGAGCAAATCATTGAGCAAAGTGCTTGGAAAAGTAGATACATTTGAGATGTATCAACTCCCCCAAGCTTAGCTTGTTGTTCGTACTCAAACAACTCAAACGTACTGTAGAAGCGATAAAAGACTTCGACAAGAACTTTGCTCTATGCATGCATAAACAATTTAACATGGCAAGTATTCAATACATAGCTTCACAAATTAATGACAAAGTGTTAATAAATAGGCACTACGTTCATGTTCCTCTATCCATGCATGATGTAAAGGAGGTATTATATGGCAACACTATTTGGACAAGATTAATTGGTAGTAGTGAAAAGTAAAGTTCTCGCATCGCATTTGATTGAATCATGAGCAAGGTTGTTGAGACCTTTTGATTCCTTCAATTGTTGACTAGTTATTTCATCATACTTGCATTGCAGAACCAAATAATGGGAGGATGTCGTATCCTTCCAGTCCTTTAACATTCAGACTCTCATAGAGGACTCATACATGAGTAAGAAGCTAGTATTTTTGGTTGACCATAAAGTGGAGTGGCAGGGTAGGTTTTTGCTTATTAGCTTTAACACCTTATGAGTGGAAGGGGTGCATCCCGTTTCACCATAAAAGTGCAAGTCAGCAGGCACTTCATAGTTTTAGCCCTTTTTGTCTTCAAAGTAGCCAACTCATTGGGTTGTATCTCTTCTCCTTATTTCCTCTTTTTTTCTTTATTTATCCATTCTCTCATTTTTTTTCACTCTTCTAACTGAGGATGCTCATTGCTGAAACTTTCACTATGATTAGGCATGGCTTTTGTTAACGGCTCATTGCTCTTCTCTCACGAGTACCACAATGAGGTACCTCCATGCCGCCTGTAAAAAGGACCAAAGGAGATAGATATCTCTACTATAGGCCATCCATATCGGGACAACATGAACTACAGACGGTGAGCATCCTTCCTAACTCTCTCTCGCTTTTTTCTTTGAATTTTTTTCTTTGTTTTTCTAGGATGTGGCTCAATGGTTCAAAGCTAAAAGAAAATGGTTGGTCAACCAAATATACTATCAACCGACTTATATATGTTTCAACGATGAGTTCTTCCATTTAAAAGGTTGGACTGTCACACAAACATCAACCTTCATATTTTAAAGACACATAGGAATATAATTCATCATTGAATATGTGACAAGTCCGCAATAACAAGTATAATGGGATGCGTAGACTTTACTCAAAACAACTACCTCGCAATCATGTATAAATAGCATTCCTCAATAATATCTCACTTGCATCATAAATAGAGAGGAGAACACAAAAATAGGAGACATCTAATATCACTTTCCCAAGTATTGATGAAACTATGCACAAGTATTTGCTATCGTTAAATTCCATACATGAATATAGCAAAGGTTTTTCGTACCTCTTTTATTGATCCTCACATGTAGTTTCATCATCGTTGTTCTTCCTCCCCAGCTGAAACTGCGCAACAAGCTCACATATAGAATTAAGAAATTTGAACTTGGTTCACTCAAAGCATCTCATTCTTACAGTAGCAACTTAAAAAAAATGATACCAATAAGATGTCTCATGTGTATGGGATCCATATATAAGTAAAACATTCATTTTGGACCAATAAGAAATTCAACTAGTCACTTTTAGTGATGAAAAACAAAATCTGCCAACAAGTTCCAGCAGCTGTGCAACCCTTTTTTAGCTCCACTTCAACATCCCAAGAATTTTTGCCAATTTTTGTGAGAGTAGGGGTTGAAAAGTTATAAATGTTGCAAAAATATTCAGCCCAATTGGAGTTACGGGCTAAGAAATAAAAATAAAACGGTGAACATCAACGTGCAGATTTTATCACTTCTTCTTCAATTGGATGGGTGGAGGAGTCACATAACGAAGAGTAATTCCTCCAAAGGAATTTGCAAATGGTTGCCCAAATTGATAGATCGAAGATGGAGTAACAATGGGGCAGAGGAATTTTTTCGAAAAATACCTGGTCGGGTTTTGAGTCGAGGGGAAGGACCTAGGCCTTTGCCCCTCACCTAACTCCCTCTGTGGGGCCAAGGAGGACAGGTGGCGCGCCCAAAGAAGTAGGGCGCGCCACCCCTGCTCCTTCATCCCATGTTTGCTGTTTTGCCTCGTCCTTTTACCCGGTGGATCCTCTGTGCAGAAAAATGACATGTGTATTTTTTTGGTGATTTTTGAAAACATTTTCTGTGTAAAAGTTTTGAAAACTCAAAAACTATTAAAAGCTCGCGGAAATTAATTGAAGGAATAAAATGCTAGAAGGAAAAAACTTGAAAGAAACTTTAATACTAATGCAATAATGAAGTACTAGGAATCATAATCTCATCACTATCATGTTAAGAATGAGGTTGATCAAGTCTCATTATGACTATGACAAAAATAGAAACAGTGATTCAAAAGAAATATTAAAGGAACTTTCAGGGTACCTCATAATGGATTGGAATTGTTCCAACCATTAATATTTGATACTTTGATTTTGGAGGAGGAATTGATATTTCAAATCTTCCAATTTTTAGAAACTTTGGCTCAATAACATTAACACTTTTATTTGGTAGCTCAATAGAATTCGTCTTCGGGAAATGTATAGTATGCTCTTTTTCTGTTACATGAAAGGTCTCTAGTAACATTATCGGGACAATGAAATTGCTTCCCTGACAACGACGCTAGAAAAAGGGTTGATATCTTTGATCCGGATTATAGATTGTAGTATTGTAAGCTTTTTCCCTTGAAGACCTAGGTTTAATTGAACCTTGGGAAGCACTGCTAAAATAGTGTAAAGGAAATGTCTACAAGACATGCTAGTTGATTTGATTTTATGTTTACTAGACCTTTCTAGTTTACTTTGTTTTATGTTGTGTTCAATGGATGGAAATAGGTCAAGGTCAAGGGGTCTCCTGCAGCTATACATACATATAGAAATGAAGTACAAATGTGTAGTAAATAAAATAGTGATAAGAGATTTGTGAGCAGCACATCCATAAATACTATTGCCCCTGAAGCCAGAGGTGACAAGAGTCTCTTGGTCCAACCATTATTCCCACAGCCCCGAGTAACAACAATTATTAAGTAAATGAATATAGACCAAAGCATTAAGCTAGATTATTGTGTCGTTGATCCCGAGCGGCTCACTAAACATGTATCGTTATTTTCCCCTTTCTGACATTGAGGTTTTGCGGTAGCACGCCGTTCTCCCCTCATCCCACATATTCCCTTGATCGATCCGATAGACATGGGTACCTACAGATCATCGAATCGAGGCAAAGAGACAAGGATAAAAGATTGCAAAACTCCTGTTCAATTCCTACACATATTCATGAGATTAGATGCATATAAACGCAGCAAGGATTCAGCCCAACCCGCAGTCCGTGGGGACTACTCACACATGATATTAAATCATTGTTACAAATAGTTGAATTGAAATAAGAATATTTTTACAATGGTCGCCAATTCTCAAGATCTCTATACAATTGGTGATGGCTATGATATTGAGGATATGGGAGATGGAATGGATGAACAAGGGTGATGGATCTCCTTCGGTGTGGTGTAGATGGATCTGATGGGTGGCGGCTTTGTTTGACGACGAATTAATGGCTCTCCTTTTGGCGTCGCTCCCTTCACAGAACTTATGGGGTTTGACCTCGGGAACGCTGCGGCGCCTAGTACGGGCGTACGGTATGGGCGGGGCTTGCCCGTACCCATGTCCGCTAAACCCCCTGGAACCGACTTTTGGCCTCTGGTTGATTTTGCTGCACTTGTGACGAGATTTTCTTTAGTAATTGAAGGTTCATTTGCCATTATGACTTGATTTCCTGCACACCATTCAAAGATAGAAGAGATTGCACATCTTTGCAATAATTAGTCATTAGTAGCACATTGAGAGAAACTTAGTCAATTTCTTGACAAAGCTAAAGGTTTTAACGTGAGAAAATGTGGCGTATTTCACAGCCATCACCGCCGCGCTCTCGTTGAGAGAGCCTCGGGATGTCATTTATATAGGGGTTTTAAGGTCAAACGAAGTCTGTGGGTGAAAGAATCAACCGAATCAGACGGTCGAGGAGGAAAATAGGGGTGGTGGCGCGCCCTCCATGCCTAGGTACGCCACCAGACCTCTTTTGGCCCTCCTGGCCCATCTCGTAAGGTCCAAATTCTCCAAATGCTTCTCTTGATAAAATGTTAACATCCCCGAAATCCTAGCTCAATTGGACTTTGTTAAGGTCCCTGAAAGTAAAAAATACACATAATAGGATTTTCATGTCCTACAGAGTTATAACCCAAATAAAGGGGATCAGTGGTAAATCCCCAAAAATCAATGTAAAACATGGATATAACATCATATATATTTCAAATATGTGGGAATATGTGTCAACAAACTACAAAGTTCATGCATGCATTTTACATGCATTAGTGGGGCGGCTAACGTTTTGGGTGGGGGTGGGGGCGCATGGGCCCTTAGGGGCCCAGCCGGCACCCCTCCCTAGGGTTTTGTCTGGCCAAACCCCTCGCCCTCCCCCTATATAAGGTGGAGGCTTGGGAGGAGGAGAACACACAATTTCCCCTTGGGAAAAAGGAGAGCCCCCTTTGGGAGCCTCTCTTCCTCTCTCTCTCTTTCTCTCTCTAGTTATCTCTCCACATGTGGTTTCTCGAAGAGCTTCCCACAGAGGGGGTACTCCACTCGGTACGCGGGAGCGATGCTGAGATTCGAATCCAGAAGATCTACTTCCGCACCTCCGCTAGAACAGAGACCGGAGCGCCGTTGAGCACCGTATGTGTGCGAAACTATGAGGTGCTGCACTTGCATCGCTGAACATCGTACGAGAGGACTTCATCACGACCGCAAGGTCAGTGTTGTGTACGAGTACATCATCCACGTTTCGGTGGAACTTTAATAGCTTTCGGTCTACGAGGGTACGTTAGTGGAACCTTCACCACTACTGCATTACTCCTAGATAAATCTGGGCAATCGGAATGCGTTAGTTAGAAAACTTTTGTTTTCTGCTACGGAACCCAACACCGCCAACCTACGGGATGTCGTCACGCCATAGCACGAGGTTCGGGGTCGGATGGATTGGCGGCGAGCGATGATGACTCCTTGTCCAAGGCTATGCTTTGCATGGCAGCAACAAATTTTGATTCTACAGGTATAAATAGTTGCAAAAAATCATTTTTGTCTTTTTCTTGCCAAGCATGATTCTGTTAGGGTTTCCTTGGGGAGCTCCGAGAAGGAAGTTGTTCTGTCAACTAAGGCTCTGAGACATATGACGTTTGATAGATTAAAGTAGCTCCTAAAAGTTTGAGCAAGTAGGATACCACCATTATAGATGATGATAAAGAGCTGCATGCCGATACAAATGGCCAGCTTCTCTCACATCTGGTAGGTGAGGTACTAAGGTCGGCTTATTATGAGGATATGTTGGGATAAGTTTATGACCTAAAGGCATCTAGCCGGAAATCTAAGTCCTCCTCCACAAAAAACATTCTACACCAATTAACAAGGCTAATGTATCTAAATCTATTAATGTTTCCAAATGAATGGCATGTTTAAGACTATGTTTAAGACTAGCAGAGGTCTTCGAGACTTGGGTAAGCACATACATATTGTTGAATCTATTCGGGAACATGTTTTAGATTTTATTGCCTTTTCTAAGACGGGCAAGCGGAAGTACTCGGTAAGTCTTCTAAATCACCTTATATGAGGGGCGGACTTTGCTTGGGTTTCTCGACCGCCGCGATATAACAGAGTACTCCTTCATTTTAGCAGGGAAAGGAGTTTTTTCAATATAAGCTTCAGGAAGAATATGATCAACAGTTTCAATTATAGCACATTTATTTATAGATGAATCAGTTTTATCTTTATAAGGTTCATGATACTTATCAAAATTCTTCCTAGGCAATTCAAAGTGAGAGGCAAAAGCTTTATAGAAATTTGCAACGACTTGAGAATCAAGACCATAAGTAGCACTCATATTACGAAATTTATCAGTATCCATAAAAACTTCAATGCATTTATAATCATAGTTTATACCCGACTCTCTATCTTTGTGGTTCTCCCATCCTTCGAGTATTCTCCTGGATCCGATCAAGAAGGTCCCTTTTAAACTCTTCTTTGTTGCGTGTAAATGATCCGGAACAAGAAGTATCCGAGCAAAGTCTTATCTTGAAAAGACAATCTTGCATAGAAATTATCAATAATAATATTACCAGGAAGCTCATGAATGGGGCATTTGAGCATTAAAGACTTCAATCTCCCCCAAGCTTGGGCAATACTCTCTCCATCATGAGGCCAGAAATTATATATGCGGTTCCGATCTTTTGAATTTCACTTGGAGGATAGAATTTGGAATAAAATAAAGGCACAATGTCCTCCCAATCAAGAGAATCCCTATTCTTCAGCAATTTATACCAGTGCGCTGCTTTACCAGACAACGATATAGAGAATAGTTTCTTCCTAACTTCATCCATAGCAATACCTGCACATTTGAATAACCCGCATAATTCATGTAAAAATAGTAAATGATCACCAGGATGGACAGTTCCATCCCCTTCATAGCGGTTATCCACAACACGTTCAATAATCTTCATAGGTATTTTGTATGGAACCTCTTTCTCACCTGGCGCCTCATCCACTACCTTTGCAGTAGTAGTAGATTTCCTGAAGAGGAATTCAAGAGAAGACCTCTCCATAATGATTTATAGCAGCAGGCAGAAATAAAAATAGCACGTACAGTAAAAGTTTCCCTTACCAATTCCACTTACCAATAGCGCTTCACTCCCCGGCAACGGCGCCAGAAAATAGTCTTGATGACCCACAAGTATAGGGGGTGTATCGTAGTACTTTCGATAAATAAGAGTGTCGAACCCAACGAGGAGCAGAAGGTGTTGACAAGCAGTTTCGATGAAGGATTCACCGTAAATGCTCACGGACAAGTATTCGGGGGTTTTAATATAGCAGATGAATAAAGTACAAGTAAGTAAAGTGCGAGAGAAATAATTGCAGCGAGTAGCCCAATCCTTTTTAGCACAAAGGACAAGCCGGTTTGTTTACTTATAATGACCAAACGTTCTTGAGGACACACGGGAATTTAGTCTAGTGCTTTCGCTTCATATAGCTGATTAATCTTCATTGTTTTGATAAGTGTTGTGTGGGTGAACCTATGCTAATGTACCGCCCTTCCTAGGACTAATACATAATTGTGATTATACCCCTTGCAAGCATCCGCAACTACAAGAAAGTAATTAAGATAAATCTAACCACAGCCTTAAACTCTGAGATCCTGCTATCCCTCCCCGCATCGATATACCAACGGGGTTTAGGTTTCTGTCACTCCGGCAACCCCGCAATTAGCAAACGAATACAAGATGCATTCCCCTAGGCCCATAAATAGTGAAGTGTCATGTAGTCGACGTTCACACGACACCACTAGAAGAATAACACCACAACTTAAATATCACAACATTGAATACTAACCAACATAATTCACTACTAACATTTAGACTTCACCCATGTCCTCAAGAACTAAACGAACTACTCACGAGACATCATATGGAACATGATCGGAGGTGATATGATGATGAATAACAATCTGAACATAAACCTTGGTTCAATAGTTTCACTCAATAGCATCAATAACAAGTAGAAATCAACACCGGGAGAGTTTCCCCTATCAAACAATCAAGATCAAACCCAAATTGTTACAGCGGTGACGAGGTGCAGCGGTGGAGATGGCGGTGATGATGATGGTGATGATGGTGATGATGATGGAGATGATGTCCAGTTCGATGACGGTGACGATGGCGTCGATTTCCCCCTCCGGGAGGGAATTTCCCCGGCGGATTTCAGCCTGCCGGAGAGCTCTTTTCTCTCTGGTGTTCTCCGCCCCGCAGAGGCGGCTGTGACTCCTCGCGACTATCCTCTGGAGCTTAGGTTTTCGGGACGAAGATATACGCGAAGAAAAGGAGGCTAGAGGGGGCTGTGGGGCCCCTCCTCACAAGGCGGCGCGGCCAGGCCTTGGGCCGCGCCGGCCTATGAGGTGGGCCCACCTCGGCCCTCCTCGGCTCCCCCTTCTGGCTCCCTTTGTCTTCTGGAAAAATAGGATTTTTCATATAATTTCCGTCAATTGTTGATCTTCCGAAATATTGCATTCTGACGGCGCTTTTTCCAGCGAGAATCCCGACTCCGGTGCGCGATCCTCCAATAATCATGAAACATGCAAAATAGATGAAATAACATAAGTATCATCTCCAAATATGAAATATATCAATGAATAACAGCAAATTATGATATAAAATAGTGATGCAAAATGGACGTATCACCTCTCCTTGTTGTGCTTCATGTATAGATCTTGTGAGCTGCCTAACATGATCAATATCATCTATTTGTAATTGCTACATGTTGGTTTGATGTGGATCCGATTTATAGAGAGATTTCTTTGGTTTAGATTATGTATTATGTTATTATGATCGTGCATGCTCTCCATTTCTAGTAGATGCTCTAGCCAAGTAGATGCTAGCGACTCCAAGAGGGAGTATTTATGCTCGATAGTGGGTTCATGCCTCTATTTAACCATGGGAAGTGACCTTGTTCTCTACGGTTGTAGTGCTGTTGCTACTAGGGAGAAAACAACGGTGTTCTATTCAAGGGTAGTTTCATCGTTTACTTTACACACATTGCTTAAAGCGATAGTCTGTTGCTTGCAACTTAATACTGGAGGGTGTCACGGATGCAATCTCGAAGGTGGATTATTAGTCATAGATGCGGTTGGATTACGGTCTATGTATATTGTTGTAATGCCCGCATACTTTCATAGCATGTATTCCGCACCAACCATTAGCGTAGAATCTTTGTTTATCAATTGCCCATCCGTAATTTGTTTACCCGACGATATTTATTTATTGGGGAGGCGCCTCTAGTGAACTGTGGACCCCGGTCATTCTTCTTTTAATTGCAATCTTCTACATCATTTTCCTGTTCTGTTCTCTGCAAATAATTCTTCTTCCACACGGTTCGTTTAATCCTTTATTTTCAGCAAAACCAGTGAGCTTGAAAACCTCGCTGAATGTTGGGGACAAAGTACTTGGTTGTTTGTGTGCAGGTCTCCACGTCGCTGCTGACGCCGGCAGTGCGTCCTGCCACGAGTTGGTTCGCAACACCTCGGGAGAGAACTTTTTTCTCCTACTGGTCGATAAACCTTGGTTTCTTACAGAGGGAAAACTTCCTGTTGTGCTCATCATACATTCCTCTTGGTTCCACTCAACGTTGCGCGTAAATTCTCCTTCATCAACTCCGCGCCCAGCATGCGCCCTACTCAGAATACTTTTATGCAAGGAAGATATATATTCTGGATGGGTTAGTAACCTCGCTTGAAACATTTCATGAGTTGCATCGCAAAAAGTTGAATGGGGTTATTATCAAAATCGACTTTGAAAAAGCCTATGATAAAGTTAAATGGCCTTTTCTTCAGCAAACTCTCAGAATGAAAGGTTTTCCTGATGAGTGGCAAACTTTAATTAATAACTTTGTTTTCAGAGGAAATGTCACCATTAAAGTCAATGATGATGTTGGTAGATACTTTTAGACGAAAAAAGATTTGAGGCAAGGTGATCCCCTATCTCCTATGTTATTTAACATAGTGGCAGAAATGCTTTTTTAGCCATAATTATCGAGCGCGCTAAAGGTTATGGGCAAATTGAAGGGGTGGTCCCTCACTTAGTTGACGGAGGACTATCTATTCTTCAATATGTGGATGACACCATTATTTTTAAGGAATATGACATTGAAAAATCAAGAAATATGCAAACGTTTCGAGCAACTATTAGGTCTTAAGATTAATTTCCATAAGAGTGAATTGTTCTATTTTGGTGAGGCCCAAGACGATGCCAACTTATATGCCGAATTTTTTGGCTGTACATGGGTTAGATAGTTTTCCTATCAGTTACTTGGATATTCCAATTCATTATCGGAGGCCCACTCTTGCTGGATGGAAACACATCGATGAAAGACTTGAGAAGTGCCTTAGTAGTTAGAAAGGCAAATTACTATCTCTAGGTGGAAGATTAGTTCTCATAAATTCAGCACTCACAAATATGGTACTATATATGATTTCTTTCTTCCTATTGCCCAAAGAAGTCTTGCATAGATTGCATAGATAGTGAGAAGAAGAAAATCGGTTTACTAATTGGAGTGTTGTTTGCTACCCTAAGGATCAAGGTGGAGTTGGTGTCCATGATCTTGAGGTTAAGAATAGAGTCGTGCTAGGTAAATGGTTGGCCAGGTTGTTAACTAAAGAAAGTGTATGGAAAATTTTACTAAGGATAAAATATGTTGGCTCAAAAGCAATTTCTCAAGTTTTATGGAAACCAGGAGATTCACATTTTTAGGCTGGTTTCATGATCACAAAGAAACACCTTTTCTCTTTTGGTTCTTCTCCACTAAGGATGTATCTGGGATAAGGTTCTGGGAGGATAAATGGCTAGGCAATGCCACACTCCGTGAACAATATATAATACTGTGTTTCATAAGGGAGATACCTTAGCCAAGGTGATGGATTCGGTCCCACCGGCTATGACGTGACCTTGTTGGACCTCGGTTGGCATCATGGAGTGAATTGCTACATCGATTAGCTTATGTCCATCTGACACTGGGTCTGGTGAGCTCAGGTGGAACCTTATAGAGAGTGGTAAATTCTCCGTAAGCTCCATGTACAAAGCATTGATTTAACCAGTTGAACCGGTAATTAATAATAAGTCCATTTGGAAGATGAAGATACCACCAAAAACGAAGATTTTTTTGCTTGGTATCTACGTCGTGGTGTTATTCTCACCAAAGATAACCTTGCAAAATGCAACTAGCATAGACATAAGAAATGTGTCTTTTGTCTTCAGGATGAGACAATAAAACATTTATTCTTCCAATGTTACTTTACGAGATCTATATGGTCAATCATTCACATAGGTTTTTCCTTATATCCATCGCTCCATCTCGTAGTGTTGCAAATATTTTTGGCAACTAACTTAATGGGGTGGATCATAGGTTTAAGTTACTTACCAGGGTGGGGGCGATTGCTGTTATATGGTCGCTTTTGCTATGTAGGAATGATAAGATTTTTAATGATAAAAATTCTTCTCTTAGCTTTGCTCCATTCATGGTTGTCTCTTCAACGTATGGAGAATCGCGACCTCTTCACGGAGGTGCACAATTGGAGGATACAACAAAGGAGTTTATTACCCGACATGGCTTGCTGCATAGTCTTAGGATTGCCCCACCTCTTGTCTAGTTTTTGCGATATTGGTCGTCATGACATTTGTATCGCTTTATCGCATTTTGAACTTTTGAGCGGCTGTGTACATCCTAGTTATGCAGAGGCCGGGTCTATAACACTTGAACTTTTTGAGTAATAAATCCCCTTTATCGAAAAAACTAAGATTTTTTTGATGTTATCCTCAACGTGGAGGTTGTCCTCTTAGACTGATGAAAAAACAACTACACTTCAATCATTTAGAACTCGATGACTGCCATGACTTCTAACTCGGAAGTATCAACAAATAGACATGAATCATGGATTTCTAATAAAAGTTTCACTTTAGCATGCAAATGTTCTTCAATCATAGGTCCGGAAAAAGATGTTTCAAGGCATTCAGTGCAGACTTATGTTTCAATAGATTACGTGGGGCTTAGGTATGTTGTGTATATGGATATGGGTTCTTAGATGAGCAAGCATAACAAGTTTCGGATAAACACTTCAAGATCAACCCCACGGTAGCACAATGGTTCCTATGACTCAAAGCTATAAATAAAAGCTATGTCTTCACTGTTCCGCTTCAAGTCTTCTCATATTCTTATATGCGAGATTCTCTTGATTCTTCAAGGAGGTATCTCCATTTTCTGTTTCTTCAACCTGTACTATTCTTCAGCTGCGTCGATTTTTCAAGTGCGCTAGATCACTCAGTGGGAGATAGTGTATTTGTCTGATTCTTCAACCTGTTCGTCGATACGGCAGATAGACCTTGTCAACATTGATTAACACTTATGAGTTCTTATTTTGTGTCGTTTTTCAAGGTTATCTGTATCGCTGCAGCAGAGATTCTTCAAAGTCTTCGGCATGTCGATACCAACTTTTTTGGGGCTATGACCTGCATGAACTGGACTAACGTGTTATCATCGATCATCCAAAATCCATGAGAGGGCATTAGATGCAGTTTCATCTTCCTTCCTCGAGGTGTGGTCTTGGTCCCAACTATGTCTTTCTCTCCTCCGGTGCCATGGGAAACCCTAGGTCAAGTTCATCGGACTAGGTGGCAATGGCGCCAAAATGTCGTTCTCTTTTTGAAGATGTTGCCTTGGCTATCAGGGGAGAGGCCAATGTGACAATGGACAATATTTGGGGGTGTTGTGATGTGCTGTTAGTGTTGGATGCTTACCAGGGCGTGGGCTTCCGGGGTGTTAATGTATGACATGGTAGATTCAACTTAGTCTGCTCCTTCACCGGATCCCTTCAACTCAGGGGTGGAGCTTAGTTGAAACAAAACTGTGTCATGGCCCGCCCAACTTTAGAGATTTTCTGTCTACATATTGGTAAATTTGGTCCAATAACAACCCATTTTAGTATCCTTAAGCTTGTTGGCCTGCCCAACTTTTCCTGGCAAGCTCCGCTACTGCTTCAACTCATTGTCTCTTAGGTTCATGGGGGGAGGTGTATTGGTCCGAGTTGACTTAAAGTGGTTATTGTGCTATGGTGGTGTCTTTCTTGGACCGTGTCACAGTCGTATAGCTCTGTACGCCATCTCCTCACCATCCTTGGAAGGAGGTTTGACAAGGCAAGTTGTTATCGTTGGGTTGTTGGTTGACGGTGTGTTGTAAGCCTCTTGGCAGTTGTGCATTTAATTGTAGCCTTCAATGGCGATGTATCGACCGTCTTGGCCTTTCTTCTATGAAATATGATACATCTTCCATGGCGTGTTATAGAGAAAAAATTGTCTAGCCAAGCTCGCTCCAATTTTGTCGCCGTCCTTATCTCCAAGCCATGGGTGGGGTATCTACAAGCCGCACAGATAATATGCGGTTATTATACATTATACTGATCTACGGTATTTTATTTTTAGTGAATCTTCTAAAATCGTTACTTGTTGGGATTGTTTTTGATGTTTTATTTTTGGAAAAATATAAACACGATGACAATGTGACTACAAAAGTAGACAAAAAAAAAGCAGCGGTGATGAAATACTCGTAAAAAATGGATTTTTAGGAAATAGATATCGTGTAATTCGAAACTTACTGGTCCTCTTCCATCCTCCTTTTCTTTCGTATAGAAAAGTAATTCGTGAGCACAAGGGGTTCAGAGATTCAGATTGGCCTACCACAAGACATCAAATTCCCCAACTGCAACCCTTTGCTCGACTCAAAACCCTCACCTCAATAAGGGCTCTCGACCTAGCGCGGCCGCCGCAACAATGGCGTCCCTCTTCAAGGTACGGATCCCCCCGGAACCCTAGCCAAGCCTTCGATTCGCCATGCCTCTCCGCTCACACGGCCGGCGCCTTTGCTTTTCCAGGACCCGAGCAAGCTGTCGGTGTACCGGGACCGGCGGTTCACCGGGACGCAGGAGGAGTTCGAGGCGGCGCTGCTCGCGTCGCTGACGGTGTATGTGGGGAACATGTCCTTCTACAGCACGGAGGAGCAGGCCTACGAGCTATTCTCCCGCGCCGGCGAGATCAAGAAGATCATCATGGGCCTCGACAAGAACACCAAGACCCCCTGCGGCTTCTGCTTCGTACTGTGCGTGCTTCTTTCCCCTTCATCCCTCAGGGTTTCATTTATTTAGCTCCTCTTATGTTGGATCTGGTTCTGTAGTATGTCAACATTCTAGACAACCGGCGTTACCCTAATTTAGATGCTTGAAGGATGGCTGTCTAGTTCTGATTATTGAGGTCCAGATGTATTTTGATGTAGTTAGATGCTTGAAGGATGGCTGTCTAGTTCTGATTACTCATTGACTTAAATTCGTTGGTTGTGTGATGATTGTGACTTGTGAGAGGCGACCTTTGAATTGTGGGATTAGAATGCCTGATGTAATTTCGGTGCTGCTGGGAATTTGTGAAATGTGCTAGATCGGGAACATGTGCTTTCGCAGTGTATGTATGGCATAGCTTGGGGAATTAGATGTTGCCGTAGATCTTCTGGAGCTCAGTTGCGGGGTTCTGTAAGGGATTAGCAGTGTAATAGTGTGTCCTTGGTTCTTGTAGAGCTAGTTATTTTACCGGTACATAATGGCTTGCCTGTCATATGTAAAAAAGGAAAAGGACGTACCCAGTGCTGAGAGCTCCCACACTGTGCGGGGTCTGGGAAGGTGTTAGTGGCAAGCCTTACCCTCACGAAGTGCAATGTGAGGCTTGCCTGTCATATGTATCTCTTAAAAAAATTCTCTTGTCTGTGTGCTTGGATGTCACAACATAACGCATGTTCTGTTTGACTGTGCATTCCATGGTTAGAATATCTTTTGTTGTTGAGCAGGCTGAGATTGTAACTTATGGTTAGGCGAATTGGTGGATTAAATGTATCATCATGTATCTGAATCTGGTTAGATTGTTTGGTGTGTGAGTACGTTCTTTTGTTCTTAAAAGTTGATCTTTCTGTTGCCATATTTGGTTGCATATGCTTCATGAATGTTGAAAGTATTGGTCGAAACTCTGTATTATTGTCATCACAAACCGCAGTATGCCTTGTTCTGGGATAAATCGGTGCAGAAGACTTGCGTAGGGCATACGCTGATGTTCTGGTCTTATATGTTTATGATATATTGGAGTTTCTATGATATATTGGAGTTTCTATTAAAGGTCTTCAAAGTTTGGAAGATGTTGTGTATCTAATTCAAGCCAATATTACCATTGTTAGCTTGTAAAGTTTATTCCAACTCTTTCTATTTTTCCATATTCAGGTACTACTCCAGGGAAGATGCTGAAGATGCGGTCAAATATATTAGTGGCACAATGCTTGATGATCGCCCAATTCGTGTTGATTTTGATTGGGGCTTTCAAGAAGGCAGGCAATGGGGCCGTGGAAGGAGTGGTGGACAAGTATTATCACGATCTTATTATGTATCTTTAACAGATAAATAGGACCTTGTACCCAACTCATACTGATATTATTTACTCTTTTCGCAGGTTAGAGATGAATACCGCACAGATTACGATCCTGATATCCTTTGATACTACAATTTCCCTTTTACTGCACAGTGATGTGGGTTTATAGTGTTAGCATACTCAGAAACCTGCTGTGTTAGCTCATATTGAAAATGCTTCCATCATTTTATCCATACACCTGTACAGTGCTGCTTGCTTTTTAGATGCTCAACTGTATTTTTCTTACTGGTGTAGTATGTCATTACATATTTTATTTTATACCTGTAAATTACTCTTGAGTCTTCCTTAATGAATCTTACGAAGGGGTGGCTATGGCAAGATGGTTCAGAAAGAGCTAGAAGCACAAAGAGAGTTGGTTGACTATGGTGTAGGTTTTCAAACAAATGCTCCACCTCAGTGTAAGTTTTGAAGTTATTTGTATTATGCGTTTTTTAACCAAGTCTTTTATGCATTTATTACGTCCACATACCTTGTAATTTCGTGTCTCCATATACCTTACTAGAATAGCTGTCATAACATTACGAGGGTTTGCTTGTGAAAATAGCCTCTTTGGTAGATTTGCAACGCGGACCTATTTGCCAGAATCCCAGACAGAAAAATACTTCCATGTTTAAATAATAAACGTAGTTAATGAAATTATAATACCATGACAGACCTGTCATACAGTTTGACTTCACAGTTGAAGTAACTAGCCGCTGGCAGGGGAGCATATTAGTGTTTCTCTGCAGTAGCACTTCAACTTGCATAGAGCATTCACTACACGGTCCAGTATCATTTCTATTGCAGTGATCTGCTAGTGGGATGAAATCCTGTTTCTTTACTTTCTTTAGTCCCATCTTGTTTGTCAGCCTGCTTTGCATTTCAGTAATGCTTTAGTGTTGTACAAACCATTTACATGTCGTCAGAAATGTGATTTTGCTGTATGTATTCAGTTTTTCCAGTATTTGACTCCATGCTGTCAATGGCATGCTTATGGCCCCTGCCTACCCTGACTATCTATTTACATAAAAACTAATGTGTTTTTCATTTAAATATGCAGTTGACAGAGCTGACAGGAAGAGAGGATACAGCGACCGGAATGACAGAGGTGACACAGCTTTCTTTTTGTGTATTCGTAGATCTGTGTTTTACCTTTTGGAGGTAGAAAATAACATGATCTGATGCCCTGTCAGATTACCAACGAAGACGCTCTGGGCCAGATACCTCCAGGAGAGCACCTGACTCGGACTCTAGGAGAGATGCAAATCAAGAGCCTGTAATTTCAGCATCTACCTTCCCTTACCTCCACTTCACAAACATGATACACTTACTAAGTATTCCATGGTTTCTTGTACAGGAGAAGAATCCCAGATTTCGCGAGAAAGGTGATTCTGACGAGGAAGAAGATGATTACGATAATAAACGCCGTCGCTGAACCCGAGAAGCAAATTGTTGCCATATGCCAATGCCCAAATGACTTCAGTTGTAGGATTATCTACTTTATCCTGTTGTATGCCGTATAACTTAAGTTTCCCTTGGGAGATATTTGTGTTTCTTCTGCATTTTAGAGTCTGTTCATCAGCGTATGCATAGCCTTCACATGTGACTGATATGATATTCAGCACCCACTGAAACGTGTGCATGTGTATGATACTGATTAAGACTGTTTTTACATGATTAACATAACCTGATATTTGGCTACTAGATTTTCTTCTGTATCACCATCACTTTCAGATAATATTACATGTATGATATAGTAGAAGAACTACTCCGACCAGACATTAAAAATATATAGGCTAGGTTACAGAGGTCTTGCATTCGGACACACTGGAGTGGTATAGGGCGCGTTTGGTTGCCTGCAGCTAATTCCCGCACCACTGGCGCAGTGAGAAGGAGCCCCCTGCGCGTCCAAGATGGGCCATGGCCATAAAAGCGACTTTGTTTGGTGACTTGCACAGAGATTTTTTGGTCCCGTGGAGATTTAGGCTCTGGCCGTTTGGTAGGTCGGTTTTCAGGCCTTGTAGCAGCGCAGAACGGTGCTAGTACTATTTGGTTGCAACCAATAATCCGGTTCTGCTAACCTCTTCCCTTCAGTGGTGAGGTTACCAGCGATCAACATCACAAGTAAGAACACAATCATAGACGACAGAGAACTTAGCAGTGATCATAGACGACACAAGTTCATGACACAACATTTTGCAGACACAATCATAGTTCTAGACACGGCAGACAGGATCATATTTCAACACACTAGACGCGAACAACAACTAGACACGACATGGTACCAGGTTAGTTTCAGACATGATGCTCGAAGACAACACATCTGGTGTCATCGCCTTGGTACGGGCACCTGCTCACCACCTCAGTGCAGGTGTGGTCGAAGATGACCACACTGTACTCCAAGGAGGACACTTTCCTGAAGGTGAGGAACTGGCCTACCTTGAGCTGATGGGCGACGGCGGATGTCGTCAATCCCTGGTCGATGAATACATCATTGCCTTATCTCCTCGTAGTCATCCTCCAGTTGCATCCGGTGTTGGTGGTGATGATGATGTTGGAAGGAATTTCTCCGAACCATTTGACGAAAGCTTTAGGGATCATGAGCCGGCCGAAGGTGGGCTTGAAGATGATTTTGAGGAAGTGGTCCGGCCCTACCTCCTCGTGGAAGTGGCCAACCTTAGCCGGCCTTCCACGACGCTTCTTCGCCGGTCCCTCGTCGGAAACCTCAGCAGGTGACCCAAGCATGATCTTCTTAGTCTGCCAGAAAAACACAAGCAATTAGAGGTGTGCTTGCTCACAAGTAGTTTAGATGAAAACGGACATTGATAACATTAGTAAGGCCTCATACATTTGCTCACACGGCAGACATAGGGAGTGGCCACAAACTAAGTGTAGTGTGCTACGATAGTGGCACACGTGACTAAGTTTAAGGCCACCACCTAGCCTTCCATTGTGCCTTTGTTGAATCATTGACCAATGCACCAGACATAGCAAAACGAGGCCTCATATGTAGGATCACACGGCAGACAAAGGGACTGTCCGCAAACTAAGTCTAGTGTGTCAGTAATATGGCACACATGACTACGTTTGAGGGCAGCACCCTGCCTGCCATTGTGCCATAGTTGAATCATTGGCCAATGCAGAACTGAAGAAGCAGAAACATGCAAAGCAGGGTATTAGAGGTCTCATATAATGATGACATATGTAGGAGATGTTTGACCAAAACCAATGGCATGGTCATGTTAAGTCATGTCATAGGTTCTGATCAATCATCTCCTCATACTATGATCCCAGGTTATAATCGTTGGCCTAGTTCAATCAAGAAACAACACAACTATCAGTTCGAATTGAGTACATTACGAGGGGTACTTAGGGTACATTACAAATTGTACTTAGGACACATTACAAATTCTTGTACAATACATCTACATCACATTCATCACTCGTCACAAGTAGCCCTGATCATCTTGAGCTTGTCCTTGATTGAAAAGTTCACTTGAAGCATATCGTATATGTCATACTCTAGCTTTCTCTTCTCAGCCTCCAAAGCCTTTTTTCTGCCTCCCATTCCTGTTTCTTAGCCCTCATCACTTGTGCTTGTGTTCTCTGCATATTCTTGAGCATAACAACTTCGTTCTTCAAGTCCGCCCACTCCTCTTGCGTCTGAACAAACTAGCACGACTTAGCTTAATCTTTCGCACAACAATCACAACATGCTAAACCCGAACACAAAAAAACCTTCCCCTCTATGCATGCACAGTACAATCTGCCAGTTTCACCAATCCAAAGCCCGGTCTATGAAGGATCTACCGCAATCCGATATTAGAGTAACAGATCTAAGCAAATCGAGACCGTGAACATCAATAACTGGACAAGAACAACAACCAATGACGAGGAACACCTTGCAAACATCAATCCGAACCCTATCGTAATGGAAATCCTAGCAGATCTAATGTGCATGTCGTCGCAAATGCCCGAGAATAGCATGTTACAAAGGTGAGAAGGAGAGGTCGTTACCGCCATTGTTCCGGCCGAGGACGATCTCGAGGTCGCGGGCGAAGTCGAGATGCCGATGAAGACTGCGGAGCAGATTGCGGCCGATGTACCGGTGCTGCTCACCGAGGTCTACTCCTCCCCAGTGCTCCTCCGTGCGGCGGGTTGGTCGACGGGAGGGGAACCGCCGGGTGATGTGTCAGTTTGGGGAGGTGAGAGTGCGGTCGCGAGTGAGAGGAAGGAGAGGGGAACGGTAAGGCTAATTATGGCGCATGTTCCCGAAGGGACGCGGCGTTTCCGCCTCCCTTTTCCACGCGTGCAGCCTTCTGGCCGCAACGGGCCTAGTTCCGGAGAAACTGCCATTTCGAGCGTTCCTCTAAGGCCTGTCCCAGTGGTGCTTTGAGAACCGTGCGATGCAATAACGCAGCTCAGCCCAGACATCCAAACAGACCGAAAATTGTTGGCCCGATGCGAGGGACATGCAGCCTACCAAACCCGCCCATAGCTCCGTGACTGGGATCATCGCCATCACGGGACTGGACTGTCCTCGTACATGAAAAGGGCTCCTCCTGGCATAATAAGCGAGCGACAGTAGAGCTGTAGGGGTACACCCAACGACAGTAGAGCTGTAGGGGTACACCTAAGGGTCCAGACACGCTTGATGGAAAGCGTGCGAGCATGGCAAGTGCACACTCCACCAGTCTGATAGGGCAACACAGAGATGCACTTTAGAACCGTATAACCGTCTCACCTGGTTCCTTGGGTCACCTAGAACCTGACCCGCACCATCTTTTCACAGTTTCAGAAACAACTTGTACGGCGCCACGGATGGGAAGGGTGTTCCACACAATCCACACGACGAGAATGGGAGACACCATAACTTCGAAACATGGTCAAATAGCTACTCATCACGTTTCAGCAAAAATAAACCACATCTCTTTATTAAGCAATGTTTAGCCAGTGTCAGGACACCTCCAGGACCATACGACTGACAGACTGAGGAACAGAGATCACGAGTTTAGCTGCACAGCAACTAAACAGTCAGGAGAGCAGCTTTGCCCGGGTGGCAGGATCCTCCTTGCTTTCGACCAGGATCATGAAAACATAGCCGAGGCACCAGAGGAGAACATACTGGTAGGGAACCCAGCACAGCACTGCCACAAGACTAAGGATGCTCCCGACGTACTGGGGGTCCTTGATATAACCAAACGGAAATTCGGTCACCCACGGGATCTTCTTTCCGAACCGGACGCCGTAGTAGGTACCTGACTCACCGAGCAGCTGGTACACCCTGAAAGGGAAATCAAATATTTCAGCAGCACGTCAGAAGAATGGCGATGTACTTCTCTTGCTTTACTGACGTGTAATGAATTAGCAACTTCAATTGATTAATGTAGAATACAGTGTTTGCCAAAACCATTGTCTACAGCTAGGACATTCACTTATATTTGATTATGTAGGATACAGCGTCCATCAAACTATTGTCCACAACTAAGTTATTCTGGCCCAATGCTTCAACAATGTGCTATACAAAGTGGCCTGTATGAGAATATAGATGAATATACAAATGATGGTAGTCCAAGCCAAAACATCAAAACCAGAACACCGAGAAAGTTTGGACCTTGAGTGCCTCATGGCCTCATACTCTCCCAGTGACATAAAGTGAATATACGAAACATATAAATGCAGAGGCATTACTGCATTAGCATAGTCATCAAGGTGTAGGCATGTAGCTGAATCATAATAACGTAATGTTTACTGAGGCAGCAATGACTAGAATCTCCGATTCTCCGAGGCAGTGGTTCACACATAACAAAACCACCAACATTCATTACCATGATTGTTGGCATTATCCAAAAGATTGGGCACTGCCCTGTAACTGTAGACATATAGAACTACATTATCCATGAGCACCAAAGACCTAAATTGCTGGCATCAATTACACCAGGGAATCCCATTGCCTTACAGCTAATGTTGATTCCAACTACAATCTTCAATGATCAAAGACCCTACCATTTTTTCAAGGTTTTTTTCTAAGCCTGTAAGAATTCATGGTTTATAACAAGAAGATCATGACAATAGCACCTAACCAAAATAACTGAGAATGCGAGAGAAGAAAGACAAGGCAAAATAGATGTATTGATCAATTGAAAGAACTGTATATGAGTTCATATTTTTCAAAATAAAATGGAATTCCAATTCATTTCTTCATAATAGCTGAAAGCATCAGATTTGATTTTAATCACCGTTCAGCTGCAAGTTCTGTTTTATTTTCGTGCTGATAATTAGTAAAACAGAAGAAAACGTTCAATAGATTCCTTGTACAGCACCCAGACCTTTTCGCCTCACTAGTTACTTCTCCCCAACTCTTTGGTTTTTCTTAGTTTTCGAAACACACATGGCAGTGTTAACTTGAGCACAGCGTATCTGTAGCACTGAAGTTGTTAAACTGTCGGTATCAAGTCTTACATAGTTATTACATACTCTAGGAGTGCTTAGAGCATCTCCAGTCGCGTCCCCCAAACCGTCCCCCAAAGGGATTTGGGGCGCGCCGGACAAAAAAACGTTCCTAGCCGCGTCTTCCAAAGCCGCTTTTTGTCCAGCGCGCCTCGATACGGTGTCCGGCGCCCCGAGGCCGTCCTCGCCCCACAGGGGACGCTCCGGGCACGCCGGACACAACGAAAAGCGAGGCGGGCTCCCACATGTCGGCGACTATTTCCATAAAATGTTGGTTTGCGCCTTTTTTCTCGTCGCTCCTTCCCTCCCGCGCCTCCCACCCCTCCTCCGCCGCTGGATTTGCCGGCCGTTTCAACGACTGATCTCTTCTGAGAGTCGGCACCGTCGTCGCGGTTGGCACTCTCGCTGGTCGTTCCGCCGCCACCGCTTCGCCAGCGCGTCCCAGAACGCAGCGTCAAATCCGCCCCACCTCCACGCACACAAGGTGCTCGACGACTTGCCAGGTACGCGCGATTGGCCGCTGTTCGTTGCCTCGTCTGCCACGGCGCAATTTTAACAATTGATTTTGCTTCAGACATGGATAGCGACGACGAGATGATTGCCCTACTGCTGGAGGACGAGCAAGCCTTCGACGACGACCTCCGGGAGCATTTGCTGATCATCGCAGCCCTCCAGGACGTGCTTAATGCCGAGGCGGAGAAGAGGAAGAGGCCGCGCTGCGGAGGATCAAGGCCGGGGAGAAAGAAGTCGAAGCCCCGGCAGAGGATGGAGGGGTATACCATGCTGCACAACGACTACTTCGCAGATGAGGCAACACATGCCAAAAAATTTCGGCGCCGGTATAGGATGAGCAAGGGTCTGTTCATTAATATCCTCCACGGCGTTCGAGAGTTCAACCCCTACTTCAAGCTCAAGCACGACGCTGTAGGCGATGTCGAGTTCTCATCGATTCAGAAGTGCACCGCCGCCATGAGGATGCTTGCATACGGAGCACCTGCCGATACACATGACGACTACCTTCGCATGAGTGAGTCAACTGCCATTGAGTGCATGTACAAGTTTTGCCGAGCTGTGGTGGGAAAGTTTGGCAAATACTACTTGAGAGGGCCAACTGAGGAAGAGACTGCAAGGATCATGGAACAAAATGCTGCGAGAGGCTTCCCTGGAATTCTTGGAAGCATCGATTGCATGCACTGGTCATGGAAGAACTGCCCGTTTGCTTGGCAAGGTATATACAAAGGACATCATGGATATTGCAGTGTGGTGCTTGAAGCTGTGGCAGATTATGACCTGTGGATTCGACATTCTTTCTTTGGCATGGCGAGATCACACAATGACATCAACGTGTTGCTGTAGTCTCCGGTGTTCAGCAGACTAGTGGAAGGTCATGCTCCACCGTGCAACTATGAGGTCAATGGCCACCAATATACCAAAGGCTATTATCTAGCAGATGGTATATATCCAGAATGGGCCACTTTTGTCAAAACAATCTCGAATCCATCAGGTCAGAAGAATTCCCACTTTGCTTCGCGATAGGAGGCTTGCAGGAAGGATGTCGAGCGGGCATTTGGTGTGCTTCAAGCTCAATTTGCAATTGTCCGGTTCCCTGCTCTAAGCTGGTCTCACGACCAAATGTGGGAGGTGATGCAGGCTTGTGTGATCATGCACAACATGATCATCGAGAATGACCGCAAGAATCATGCCAGGACACATGTTGGTCCCTATGAGTGTCAGGGCCCTCTTGCGGAGGTTGATCATGAGTTGCCTGCAGATTTTGCTGATTTCCTCGCCATGCACGCAGAGATCCGTGACAGCAATGTTCACGAGCAACTTCAAGCTGATCTCGTTCAGCATTTGTGGAGGATCAAAGGATTATCAGCAAATGCCGCAGCACCTTGATCTAGCCATATTTGTTTAATTGTTTAATTGTTTGTTGTATTTTAATTTGAAAACAATCTCCGCAAACATATTTTATTTGTATGCTATATTTAATAAATGATTGTGTTTTGAAAAACCCTTTAAAAAAGTTTGGGGGCAACGTTTGGGGGACGCGACTGGGGAGCGACGTCCCCCAAACGCGGCACGAACAAAACACGTCCCCCAAACGCTCAATCCGACGACGGTTGGGGGACGGTTTGGGGGACGCGACTGGAGGTGCTCTTACATGGACAGATTGCACTAGAACATTTCCATCCAAACTGGCGACTTCCTATTCCTAAATCTAACAAAACCTGATAACCTCTATGAGACTATGGACCGTGGGAAATGGGACAGGGGAAAAAGCCTTTTGATCTGAAAACTACAGAACATGGAAATGCACCCAGTTCAGTTCTTTATAAACCACGAAGTGGCATATTAAGCCCCAATTTAATCAAGGCAAACAATATATGTCCCCTCACAGGATCGAAAAACCTAGAAGCGCGTTGCAGCTAATCTGAACCGGGACGAGAAGTTGAACTTGATGCTTACTTGAAGTTGAGGTACTGGCCGAAGGCGAGTAGCGCGAGCGAGCAGGGGGGCGGGGGCCAGGACAAGGAGGCGACGGAGGCGAGGGCGAGGAGCTGGAGCGCCTTGAGGACGTGGGAGACCTGCGCCATGCGGCGGCACGGGTCGGCGCCGCGGCCGCACAGGTCCACCCACCGCTGCGGGTGGCTCCACAGCGCCCAGTAGAACGGGAACGGCAGCAGCACGCCAACGCCCGCCGCCAAGGCCGCCACGCTCGCCATCTCGGGTGAGCTAAGATTTGCGGGTTCGCGTTTAGCGCTGAGACTGAGAGCACGCCAGCTGTTCGACTGTTTGCCCAGGACGGAACGGAGCACACTGTGGTTTTTACATGGAAGTAGTTAAGTACCTTTCAGCCTTTTTTTTTTGTTGAGCTGAGTACCTTTCAGTCTTTCCGTCTAGTAAAAAAGGTACAGTACAGTTTTTCAGCATGAAGACCGGTTGCAAAAAATAAGTGTTTTTGAAGGTGAGGAGCTGCAAGGTTGAGAATTTGAGTTGTACTACTGATACTTGTGAGGACTTCTTATATATATCTCAAATGTCTGAATTTACCATGTGTCACCAAATGCATTCCAGTTATCAACTACTCCCAAGTTCGACCAAATCTAAAGAAATCATATCGTTAAATCTCAGATGTCTGAATTTCCCATGTGTCAACTGCATTCCATTTATCAACTCCCCATAAGTTCGATTTAATCTACTCCATAAAAGAATGTTAGAGATTTGTCTAAATTTGAGTGTACAGATACTTCGCTAGTACCTTCAACATTTTTTTATGGATGGAGAGAATATAAGAAATCATATACTATACTAAATTAGTTTCATCATAAAATATTTTTTGTACTACACATATTCGATGTTGTAGGTACTAGCAATTGTTGTAGGAAGCAAAGATGCAAGAATCCTCCATCCACTAGATAAAGATTGAATGTAAGCAAAGTCACAGATGTAGGTGTTTGGCTCCAGCGGATCAGCCACAGTAACCTCATATATATAACATTGTTGTTGCTAGAATGAGCAACAAGAATTCCTAACCATAACAATGACCATACCAGGAGGATACATAATTTTTTTCCACAGTATCAACACTCCATGTTAACAGCAAGAAGGGAGAACCGGCACACTTTGGGGAGTAAAATATCTAACTCTATACTGTAACCTGCTCGGTACACTCCAGAAAAAAAAAGACATCAAAACTTCTGGACCTCATTGTTTCCAAAATTGCAAATGAGCTCAATTACTCAGCATCGACATCATCAAAACCATCATCTTCATCGTCGGACCTTTGAGGCGCTACACTATCTTCACCGATTATATCATCATCTCCAGACTTTTCAGGGCCAGGTCCGGCAGACACCTTGACCATCGCCGGACGTAATAATCTATCACCAAGTTTGAAACCTTTACGGAATTCCTGGATGACTACCCCATCTTCATACTCCACTGACTCTTCTCGCATAATAGCCTCGTGAAGCTGAAACAGAATGTGCAAAAAGGAACCATTGTTAAATAAAGTTATCAAACACCAAAACTAAATACTTTGTGAGAGATTCAGCTCATTTTAGTACAGCTCAATAGCATTTCCACATTCCTATGATACTATCCAAAGTCATGAAACAAGGATGTTACTTAAGATCTCTCTCGTTGAAAAGCAGACTTCACATAAAGGCTATTTACTCTATCACAGTTTAGTAACAATAATCATTTGCCTCTGCTTATAACTGGATGTTTGATGATGGGCGCACTTAACACCAGACCATGCAAGGGAAGAAATTCATATGTAACATGAAAGTTTAACTAAAGGTAAAAATTGCTCAATTCAAAATATGAGGTGATGCCGATTACCATAGGATCAAAAGGTTTGCCAACAGTTTCCACATCTTCAACGCCCAGTGAATTCAAAATTTCAACTAATTGCTTATAAATACTCTGGTAGCTGTCATTTATTTTAGCTTCGCGCTCCGTTTCCACCTTTAACTGTGTTTTCGCTCTTTCAAAGTTGTCAAAAACAGGCAACAAGCTCTCAACAACTTCCCCTTGCACATTTTTCATCAAAGAAAGCTTCTCTCTCTCTGTCCTCTTCCTGTAGTTATCAAAATCAGCACTTATCCTCAAGATACGATCTCTCTCAGTTGTCAATTCTGCATCTAAAGTAGTAATTTTGCTCATTAGGGAGTTCTTCTCATCCTCAATAGAAAGCAAAAAGGACTCTATTTCCGCAACTTTTGCTTCATCATCATTTATCAAAGCCTCTTTGTATGATTGCAATGCTGTGATGAGAACAGATGAAGTTTCTTCTGTGCTCACAGAACCATCGTCAGCAACAGTGTCCCCAGTAACTTCAGTTTCTGTATCCTCCTGTGACATGTGAATGTTTCAGCGTAAATATTCAACTGATCATGTACAAAAAATTGTGCAAGACTATTAATGATACATAATAGGTTTCCTTAGCTTTTACCGAAACGATGAAAACTACATCAATGCCATCTCACAATGGTTAGCATTACATATTTGTACAGTCTTGGCAATGAAGGACATTATATCCTTGTGCTATCAAATAATCTGCACATGCTAAGAACTCAAATCATTGCATCATCTATAATATGTGAATTCAACTGAACTCATGTACTACGAGCTACATAAATCACACTTATCACTGTTCTAAACCTACAATTAAGTCATTGCTCTGTAACAAATAAAATAAGCCTATGCAATAACAAAATGACATCGTTGTTCTGAACAAAGAATCTAAATCTGGACTAAAGAGTCGACAGCGGATTTCCACCAAAATACAGCTGAGTCCATGCTCTAAAGTAACTGGCTGTGTATAATTAGGGACCAGATGTAGGAAGAACTACAATAGCACCTTCCCACATGAGCACAGGCTCACATGCATGCAGTTGGCAGGCTAAAATGAATCTATGACCTTACAAGTACAAACGGCTAAATGGTGTACTGCAGGGTTTTCCATCATATTCATAGCTCATGATACATATAAATGATAAATAGAATTTCAACGCTCCCACACTTTCACATTAGGAAATGGTTGGCTTTTACAGCATATAAGCCATACACAAACAGTTCCTTCCAAACCATACTACACATTGATCAAGCTAAACAAAACCTAAATTTAGCTCGACCACCTGCGCAACTCACAAATTTGTACTGGGCATAAATCAAGATAATATAAACACGCTTATATTGAATATGAACTATGATCCAACATAAGTCAAACTTCTGGTGAACTGAATATTAGGTGCTGTCAGGCTAAATTTTATCCTAAAATAGCATGTCAAAGTTTACTGCACCCACGAACTGAAAGTTAAGTTCAATACTCACCTACCCATCACTATTACTAAGATTTGTTTGTAAAATTTGCACCAATCACACTTGTGCAGGAAGGAATGAATATCCATCCCACCACCCAAATAGCACAGACAATAACATGTAGACACAGCTTTTCAACTGAATTAAACAGTTGAAAGCTGAAAAACAGTCGAACATTTTCTCTACAAAGCTACTGTACTAGCTAACGGTGAAAAATTGGGCCACGGATGTTTAATGCAGGTCGCCTATGGTCATCTTATCCCTTCGTATGCAAACTCCGAAATCTAATTTTCGTCAGAGACGATACAACATTGCAAATCTAATAGCACTTCTACGGAACTAAACGTTCGCCCATCGAAAATCATGGAAGTGAACCAAAAAACAATAATTACGGAAGCTACACAATAGACGCCCCAGGGGTGGGGATGGGGAGGGGACGCGAAACCCCACCTGCGTGGCCGTCTGCGCGGTCTCATCGGCGTTGGTGGCCCCCAATCTTCGCAGCCGGCTGGCAGCGTGGCCGGGAGCGCGCCCGGCCGCAGGCAGCTGCGCGCGGAGGGGCCGCGCCGGTGCCCGGCGGGAGCAGGCGAGGGACGCGGCGCATGGCCGGCGCGGGGAGTCACGGGCGGGCGAAGGCGGGGGCGCGAGGGCGGCAGCCGTGCGGAGGAGAGCAGCCATGCGGGCGGGCGGGCGGGGGAAGGGGATAGACGGAGAGAGTGCTTGCTGCGGCAGGGGAGAAGAGCAGGCGCACGAGATAACTCTCCTTGGGGTTGGGGGTGGGTGGCGATGGATCGAAAACGCCAGGCGAGTTCCTGTGTTTTCTCGAAGCGGAGGCTAGGTAGGTCTCGGCTAAACAGCGGTCGTCCGTCCGCCTATCCTTTCCGAGCGGACATTTTTGACGAGCTTTTCCCCTCTATTTTTGACGAAATTTGGAGTCTCGGATGGGTTATTTATGAAGTGTGTTGCGTGCACACAACAGGGGAGAAAATGCTCACAAGATAAAATGAAAGGACCCTGAGGTTGTTTAATAATAAACGGTGGTACACAACTCTTACAACAAGACTGCCAACATAACGAAGATATTCCTAACTTTTAAGAAGAGAACACCAACAAGTCGATGGAAAAAAGCAAGCAGGTCCAAAGCATCTTCTTGCACGGGAGAACAACCTCGTTGTCGCTGGTGACGCCACTACTTGGGACAACGAAACCTCCATGGCACCACACCATAGACTCTACGCCAAAGATGCACTGCCTACCATCCGACATCTTGGCCGGGAGGAAGAAAGGACGGCATTCATCCATCAAATTTAAAAGCGAGTTGGAGATAGCCGGTAATCGACCACAGCAGCGGGTGCCATAGCCTCTCACAAGTAGCCACCGAGGTCCAATGATGAGCACCTTCCCAATATGGATCTCCATCTCTCCCCCACCTCATCTTCACCACCTCGGTGACCTTGTAGGTGATATCGGGCAACGAGCTCCACGAGAGTAGCTAGCACCACCAGGAAGGCCAGCGACTGCTCGCTTGCAGTGGAGACACACTCCACACTGGCATACTGTCAGAGAACACAAAGACAAGTAAAAGACACAACCTAGACCAAGAGCTTCATGTACAGGGCTACGCTGAGCACCTCCGTTGCCCCTGTTTCAGTCGGCATCGCCATCGAGGAAGATTGGGGATCGGGATGAAAGTGGGATCTCTAGTTCGACTCTCAATGGGCTTGATACGTCTCCGACGTATCGATAATTTCTTATGTTTCATGCCACATTATTGATGATATCTACATGTTTTATGCACACTTTATGTCATATTCGTGCATTTTCTGGAACTAACCTATTAACAAGATGCCGAAGAGCCAGTTGCTATTTTCTGCTGTTTTTGGTTTCAGAAATCCTAGTAACGAAATATTTTCGGAATTGGACGAAATCAAAGCCCAGTGTCCTATTTTGCCACGAAGCTTCCAGAAGACCGAAAGGGATACGAAGTGGGGCGACGAGGCGCCGCCACCATAGGGCCGCGCGGCCAGAGGGGGGCCCGCGCCGCCCTATGGTGTGGGCCCCTCGTCGGCCCTCCGACTCGCCCTTCCGCCTACTTATAGCCTCCGTCGCGAAACCCCCGATGCGAAAAACCACGATACGGAAAACCTTACAGAGACGCCGCCGCCGCCAATCCCATCTCGGGGGA
This sequence comes from Lolium rigidum, assembly GCF_022539505.1. Taxonomy (NCBI): domain Eukaryota; kingdom Viridiplantae; phylum Streptophyta; class Magnoliopsida; order Poales; family Poaceae; genus Lolium; species Lolium rigidum. The sequence continues at coordinate 180,794,764 of NC_061509.1, forward strand.
TTCTGGAGATCTCCTCCGGCACCCTGCTGGAGACGGGATTCATCTCCCGGAGGACTCTTCACCGCCATGGTCGCCTCCGGAGTGATGAGTGAGTAGTTCACCCTGGGACTATGGGTCCATAGCAGTAGCTAGATGGTTGTCTTCTCCTCATTGTGCTTCATTGTTGGATCTTGTGAGCTGCCTAACATGATCAAGATCATCTATCTGTAATGCTATATGTTGTGTTTGTCGGGATCCGATGGATAGAGAATACCATGTTATGTTAATTATCAAGTTATTACCTATGTGTTGTTTATGATCTTGCATGCTCTCCGTTATTAGTAGAGGCTCTGGCCAAGTTGATGCTAGTAACTCCAAGAGGGAGTATTTATGCTCGATAGTGGGTTCATGTCTCCGTGAATCTAGGGGAGTGACAGAAACCCCTAAGGTTATGGATGTGCTGTTGCCACTAGGGATAAAACATTGATGCTATGTCCGACGATGTAGTTATTGATTACATTACGCGCAATACTTAATGCAATTGTCTGTTGTTAGCAACTTAATACTGGAAGGGGTTCGGATGATAACCTCGAAGGTGGACTTTTTAGGCATAGATGCAGTTGGATGGCGGTCTATGTACTTTGTCGTAATGCCCAATTAAATCTCACTGTACTTATCATGACATGTATGTGCATTGTTATGCCCTCTCTATTTGTCAATTGCCCGACTGTAATTTGTTCACCCAACATGCTTTTATCTTATGGGAGAGACACCTCTAGTGAACTGTGAACCCCGGTCCATTCTTTTATACTGAAATACAAATCTGTTGCAATACTTGTTTTACTTGTTTTCTTGCAAACAATCATCTTCCACACAATACGGTTAACCCTTTGTTACAGCAAGCCGGTGAGATTGACAACCTCACTGTTTCGTTGGGGCAAAGTACTTTGGTTGTGTTGTGCGGGTTCCACGTTGGCGCCGGAATCTGCTGGTGTTGCGCCGCACTACATCCCGCCGCCATCAACCTTCAACGTGCTTCTTGACTCCTACCGGTTCGATTAAACCTTGGTTTCTAACCGAGGGAAACTTGCCGCTGTGCGCATCACACCTTCCTCTTGGGGTTCCCAACGGACGTGTCAATTACACGCATCAAGCAAATTTCTGGCGCCGTTGCCGGGACCCGAAGAAAAGTTACACCACAGAGATCTCTAACTCCCACGTCAACTTTGCGCCAAGAACAAATTTCTCGGCGCCGTTGCCGGGAGATCAAGACACGCCTGCAAGGGGAGTCTCCACTTCCCAATCTCTTTACTTTGTTTTTGTCTTGCTTTATTTTATTTACTACTTTGTTTGCTGCATTATATCAAAACACAAAAAAATTAGTTGCTAGTTTTACTTTATTTACTGTCTTGTTTGCTATATCAAAAACACAAAAAAATAGTTTACTTGCATTTACTTTATCTAGTTTGTTTTATTTACTACTGCTAAAATGGCCACTCCTGAAAATACTAAGTTGTGTGACTTCACTAGCACAAATAATAATGATTTCTTATGAACACCTATTGCTCCACCTGCTACTACAGCGGAATTCTTTGAAATTAAACCTGCTTTACTGAATCTTGTTATGCGAGAGCAATTTTCCAGTGTTAGTTCCGATGATGCTGCTGCCCATCTCAATAATTTTGTTGAATTGTGTGAAATGCAAAAGTATAAAGATGTAGATGGTGACATTATAAAATTAAAATTGTTTCCTTTCTCATTAAGAGGAAGAGCTAAAGATTGGTTGCTATCTCTCGCCTAAGAATAGTATTGATTCATGGACTAAATGCAAGGATGCTTTTATTGGTAGATATTATCCCCCTGCTAAAATTATATCTTTGAGGAGTAGCATAATGAATTTTAAACAATTGGATAATGAACATGTTGCTCAAGCTTGGGAAAGAATGAAATCTTTGGTTAAAAATTGCCCAACCCATGGACTGACTACTTGGATGATCATCCAAACCTTCTATGCAGGACTAAATTTTTCTTCACGGAATTTATTGGATTCAGCTGCTGGAGGTACCTTTATGTCCATCACTCTTGGTGAAGCAACAAAGCTTCTTGATAATATGATGATTAATTACTCTGAATGGCACACGGAAAGAGCTCCACAAGGTAAGAAGGTAAATTCTGTTGAAGAATCCTCTTCCTTGAGTGATAAGATTGATGCTATTATGTCTATGCTTGTGAATGGTAGGACTAATGTTGATCCTAATAAAGTTCCGTTAGCTTCATTGGTTGCTCAAAATTCTAGGCCATATCCTGCTAATGGTAATTCTTATGGTAGATATGTTTCACCTAATGAGGAAAAGATGTTAGAAATTGAAAGATCCACCAAGAGCTTTATGCAATCACAATATGAGCAAAATAAATTGTTTACTAAAACTATGAATGAACAATCTACCTTGTTGAAGAATATAGGAAATCAACTTGAAAATCTGAATATGGAGATTTCTGGGTTGCAAACTAAACTTGCAAATGTTGAAACCCGAATCTCATACATGTCTGCGTCACAATCTTCTTTAATTAATAAAATGGCTGCTAAACCTGATGATATTGAAAATAAAATTGTTACTACAGCAAATGCCATCCAAGTTAGAATTAATGAGAATTTAAGATTAATGGCTGAACTGCGTGCTAGGTGGGATAGAGAAGAAAATGAAAAACTAGCTAAAGAGAAAAATGTAGCTAAAGTTTCGACTATTACCACCACTAGCAATGCTAATGATTCACATGTTGCTGCACCTCCTACTATTAATGGTAAAATAATTGGTGTTGGCAATGTTTCTACTCCTAGTGCAAAGCGCGCAAAATTACTCGAAACTGCTAAAACTGCTGAAACTGCCTGTGATAAACCTGCTGAAATTTTTTCCAACCTTGGGGATGATAATCCCATTGCTTTAGATTGTAATGATTTAGATTTTGATGATTGCCACATCTCTGAAGTTATAAAGTTCTTACAAAAACTTGCTAAGAGTCGCAATGCTAGCGCTGTAAATTTGGCTTTCACAAAACATATTACAAATGCTCTCATAAAAGCTAGAGAAGAGAAACTAAAACTTGAAACTTCTATTTCTAGAAAGCTAGAGGATGGTTGGGAGCCCATCATTAAAATGAGGGTCAAAGATTTTGATTGTAATGCTTTATGTGATCTTGGTGCAAGTATTTCTGTTATGCCTAAGAAAGTCTATGATATGCTTGACTTGCCACCAATGAAAAACTGTTATCTGGATGTTAATCTCGCTGATAATGCTAAAAAGAAACCTTTGGGGAAAGTTGATAATGTTCATATTATGGTTAACAATAACCTTGTCCCCGTTGATTTTGTTGTCTTGGATATTGAATGCAATGCATCTTGCCCCATTATATTGGGAAGACCTTTTCTTCGAATCGTTGGTGCTACTATTGATATGAAGGAAGGTAATATTAAATATCAATTTCCTCTCAAGAAGGGTATGGAACACTTCCCTAGAAAGAGAATGAAGTTACCTTATGATTCTATTATTATAACAAATTATGATGT
>NC_061509.1:180798407-180865027 GCF_022539505.1 Lolium rigidum
CGGAGTTCGCCAGCGGAAGACGTTCGCCGGAGCAACGGTGAGCTCGAGCGCGCAGAGAGCGATGGAGGCAAGAGCGCGAGGAAGGAGAAGTGAGCAAGTGCCGCCTCGGTACCCTCCCCCGCGGCATTTATAGCCGACCGCGGCGGGCAGTTGGCCTCCACGTGGCGATCGTGGCCACGCCGCCCGGATCTTCTGCGCATTAACGTCGCCCACGACCGCTACCGTTACCAGAATTTGCCACACCACGTCGCCCACTACCGCACCGGATCCGGAGGAACATTGATGTGACCAGACGAACCGACAGCCAGGCCAGGCGTCAGACCGGTCAAGTCGGGCGCAGGGCCCGAGGCGGCGGAGACCCCGGCGCGCAGCGAGCCGGAGCCGGACGAAAAGTTCCACTCGAACCAAAACTCTTCAGCAAGGCGGAGGCGCCATCAAATCTTGCAAGAAAGCAAAAACTATACAAGTGTAAAGAGCGGCCGGCTGGGAGCAGTCGGCAGGAATGAGCCGGATGAGGGCGCAGCCGGCTGAAAGGAAATCCTCAGTCGGCCCCTCCAGGTGCCGTCAAATATATTCAAGAAGCCAGGAAAACCTGCCTAGGTCCTTCTGAACGCAGGACCTTGCCGGCTTCGGGGGCTAATGTCGGGGGAAGACCCGGGTAGGGCAATGGACGGTGAGCAGCCGGCTGGCCACCGGCCGGCTCGCGGCAAAGGCCGGCCGAGGAGCAGCCGGCCGGCGCCGTGGCCGGCTGGTCCGAAGCCGGCCGGCTCCAGGTCCTAGTCGGCCGGCTACGGCCGCCAATGCTGTAGGCTGGGCCGGCTTCTACAAGCCATATCCGGCCGGGGGTCCGTACCTCGGACCGACTCGAGGCCGGCGAGTCTTGCACTAGAAGGAACCGGGTTGGTGATCCGGGTTCCCAAAGTCCACGCCGACTTCATCCTCCGTAAAGCGCGGGGCACCGTGGAGCAATAGTGCCACGCGCCGGACAGGCCATCATGGCTTACGACGCGCCGTACGGGCTACGGTGGGCGACGGCGACGAGAGACACCTCCTCTCCATACCGCTCGACCCGGGCAGCCGGATGGGACAGAGCCATGACGCCTCAACGGCTCCCGACGTCACCGCCTCGGGAAGGAGCGGAAGCCGAGCCGGCCAAGCCGGCTAGTAGACTATAGGGTCTTATATGTAAAGTGCCGGTGCCTATATAAGCCGCGCTACCCCTCTCGTGCAGGGGACGATCGATCACTTATTGCTTTCACCTACCTACAGCGCTGCCCTGTGAGAGAGACCATCGTCTCCCTTAGCCTCTCAGGGCCAGCCGGACACAGCTCTAGGAGCACCATTGTACCGTGTGATTACCATATACACTCATAGCAGGAGTAGAGGTTTTACCTCCACCGGAGGGCCTCGAACCTGGGTACGTCGCCGTGTCGCTCGTGCCCATACCCGCTTCCGGATACCGCCGTGAGATCTCTCGGGAGCCCCTTCGATTAGCCACCCTATGGCATATGCCGTGACGATACCACGACATGGATGCACGATCAGCCTGACCAGAAGGTCTTAATTCCTACCTGAAATCGAGAACAAGTAAGAACTAATAATGCAATCAGAATATTGCGGATATAGATGAAAGCTTTATTGAATAAGGTGGGATTCCGAATAGTCGATCTTGTTCTGGACGTTGGTCTCAAAAGAAGTACGCGAAGAGTTGCAGCAATGACTAACTTTTAGTCTAATCAAAATCTGAGTCTAAGCGTGACGGCGATGGAGGTATTTAAAGGAGGAAAAGGTGGGGTTTCGACCAGCCATACGTATGGTGGCCGAACCAAACCCTAGAAGGCCTTCCCCTTTCAATACGGACTCAAAAAAGTGGCTGGCCAAAACTAAAGGTGACGCATCACCATATTATGCTATGGACGAAATTATGAAGTATAACCTTGTGTATTTCGTCCAAGTCTTCAATCATCATTATGGTGGCTTCAAAGTTCCGAAATCTCCACTTGTGGCATCCTCTTCAATCCTCACATGTTTTCTACCATCTTCATGCACGACCATGCTCCAAAGCTTGTCCCTCTTGTCCATACTAGGTCCATCATTCTTAAAAGTAATAAACACATCTGATTTAGGTAGCATCATATTATCACGTATATGAGAATAGTTCCAAGAAACGAAAGTACCTGATAGTTAAGTTGTTTGGCACGAGCTCGAGTGATCAGTACTTGTATTTGTGTGGCTGTAGGTACAACGGTTGTATCAATAGATGGTATGTCCTCATCAGACCATCTTGGTTAAAGATTTTGGCGCCCTTTTCCTGGAAGCAGAGGAGGTGCTCCAAGAAGAAAAGGTTCTTGATCTCCAAAGCAGCTCAAGCAGAGCACCAAATGCACGGCGACACCGCGGCAGGAAAATCAACCTACCATCGAACCCAGGTTCCTGCCATGAACCTGGGGAGGCTAGCAAAGATGATGTGGATGACGACGGGCATGGGAGCTCAGGACAGCAACTTCATTGGTACCTTGGTGCAGGTCAGAGAGCAGGTTGTCGAAGAGTAGGGGCTCCGAGCCATGCTCACCACCATGGTGAGCAGGTAGCAGGAGATCTAGATCTTGAGCAACTGCGGCCGATCTGCAGAGGATTCCTGCCGTGGCTCCAAACCCTAGATCTAGAGCCCTAGCCTAAAGATTATTGAAGGACTAGGGGGAGGAAGAGCTTGAGTAGTAGCAGCACGCACCACGCCGCCACTGCCATCAAGATCTCCCTCACCGGCCGCTCGGTGCCGCCTGGAAGCACCGAGAGCACTCCGGTCACCGGCATAACACCATACTCCACTTGGGAAACAAACACAATACCTAGACTACTAAGTACAAAGGGGAGTCAGCCTCCTCTCTCCTAGTCACTTCGGCCGGCGAGCCCGCTGGAGGAGAGGGAGAGAGGAGCCGACAGAGGGAAGCCAACCCTCAAAGTACCGTTCACGCGTGAGAGAAAGGGCTGCTTTTGTTGAAAAGACTCAAGGAGAATATAGTGGTCGATCATGGTGTTTGGGGGAGCATTGTGCCTCCACACTGCTCCAACGGAGGCTAGTTTTGTGCTCTCATGCAGGGCAGGATATTGCAGCGACCAAATCGGTTGCAGAACAAGGTCCTCAACCTCCATATTCCCAAACATGCTTCGATGACCTAGTTGCAAAAAAGTTATGCAAAGCATGTGAGCAACCAAAAACATAACCTTGATTCCTCTACAAAAAAACACTTCCCTCTCAGGACCGAACCCTAGCATTGTCTCAACCAGACCAAACATACCTAGAGAGGATGTCCAACCAACCTTTCCCCCCACACCAATACAACACGATCCTGGCACCTAGATAATCTCCGCTCTGCCACTTTCGATCTTCTCTAATCGAGCTTTGCCATCACAAAGGCGTTCCGCGACTGCCATCAGTCATCAGTTTTTACCGTTTTGTGGTGCTCATATGATGTAACCAAGATAAGTGATATATTCCTTGTCTTCCCTTTGTTTCCCTTTTTCCATCTATCTGCTCCCCGCCCTCCACTGCCGACGAGTCTAAGCTCCAGGATCGCCTCCTCTGACCCCCCCCCTAAAACCCTAGATATTACATGTAGTCCATGAAATGTAACACACAACAAACCGTTCCATCCTACCTCATTCTCTCTAAACCAAGCAAAATATATGTGACCATTCCACATGAATGGAATGGTTTCATTACGTTCCATGTGGTTCTCTAAATCTCTAAGTAAGACGCGAGCTAAATATGCCTTGAAGACATTGCTCGGATTCAATGTGTATTCATCTATGTTTTAAAGAAAAGAGGTATATCTGTGCGACGGAAGTGGGCCCTAAATTTTTTGGAGCCCCCAAGTCACGGGAAAATCAGGTGGTGGAGAAGTGTTCTTAGCCCCACTACCTATGTTGCATCCATGCTCCAGTGGCCTAGCGGAGCAGTCCTGTGTGTGTTCTTTTTCCTTGAGAGGAAGCGCCATGGATAGTAGACCGAGCTCTCCGTCTCCGAGAAGAAGATAGTCCGGGCGTGGAGTCTACGTATGGGCTTAAGTGATAAGGCCCATTAAATTATGTCTGCTTGTTGAGCCAGCAGCTGTGGTACGGAGTGATTCGGGTGTGTTCATGGGAGCATCTGCAGTTGTCTTCCCGGGGTGCACAACGGCGGAGAAGCTAGAGGCGATGGCATGCAGAGAGGCTATCGCGCTGGCTAAGGACATTAACGCTCGGCGAGTCAAGGTGGCGACCGACTGTCAGAACGTCGTTCGAAGCTTGGAGGAAGGAACGATGGGCGTCTATGCTCATATTGTACGAGAGATCACTGAAGCCCGGGGTGGTTTCGAGGAACTCGTCGTCAGTCATGAAGGACGAGGCTCAAACAAGGATGCTCACAACCTTGCGAGAAGTGTAGTGAACAATAATCAAGGGTAGAAGTGTTTGGTTTTTCATTCCGCCCGACGGATGTTGTATTTTCGTTTCTGAATCTTAATAAAGGCGGTGTGGTTTTGTTCAAAAAAAATTTGTTTTGTTTTTTCTAGCATATGCTGCTCCTCTCTACTAAAAAACGTAATTCTTCTCTTGTTCAGTTCGATCTCTATGACATTTCAAAATGTTTTGTAGAGTAGAGCATTCATGTCTTAATATTTAGCTACATTAATTATATGTATTTTTTAAATAAGGTTTTATTATACATCTCGCACCGGGCCCCTAATTCGTGGAGACGGCCCAGCAGCTTGCCTTGACCTCGGAGTAGCTCGAAAGGGATCACTTCCTGCCGACCTGCATTATGTTTTCGTGGACAAACGCATCCCGAACTACGGCACGCCACGGGCGGAAAGTTGTGTTGCACTTAGACCGGCCCAGTACGCAGAAGCGACTCGATGCAAGTGTAAAGTGTGTGGAGGCGTGGAGCCACAGTGTGGACATGTTTTCTTCACACATCAAGCGCGCTGGTCTACGCACGCGACGCCTTTCCAGACACTCGGGCATAAGCGTACATCGCCATTTCGCCATGATGGACCCCTGAGCTACTAGCTTTTTGACTCGCAGTTTCACACTCCTCATGGAGGCTCCGTGACGAATCACTGACGGTCTGATTTGCTCCTAGCTCTGTCCCTCTCCCCTCTCAAACAACAATGACCAAAATCGACGTAGCCAAAACCAGGATTGTCTTGTCTGCTTGGGTATATGAAGCGGAATCTTGTAGCCAAGACCAGAAGGTGTATATTCATGCATGGTCAGCTCAGATTTAGACTATAGTGTTCCACGAACAAAAAAGTCATGCTGACCACGTATTGCATGTCTGACAACCGAGAATGGAAACGACGGAAAGACACGCATGCACGGACATACAGGCACATCTGCTCATAGTGGGAGTAACATAGGTAGTAACATCACACATCTCAAGATATTTTGGTGACATGGCATACTAATAAATGAAGAAAGAGAGTGAGGTGGTAACTAGCTATGTTACCATAACATCACACATCTCAAGGCAATATGAGTCTACAACATAATTAATGACACATTGCATGACACCACATCTAAGTTACTACCCACTATGAAGGTAGTAACTTAGACTAGTAACATGACATATGTTACTAGTCTAAGTTACTCTCCACTAACCTTGAGGCTGCTCATAGTGGGGAGTAACATAAGGTAGTGTCATACATAAGTTACTAGTCCATGTTACTACCTTCATAGTGGAAAGTAACTTAGAGATGGTATCATGTAAAATCTCATTTATTAGTTTGTAGACTCATTGTATCTTGGGGTGTGTGATGTTATGATAACATAGCTAGTTACCACCTCCCTCTCTTTCTTCATTTATTGTTATATCATCTCACCAAAACACATTGAAATGTGTGATGTTACTACCTAAGTTACTCCCACTATGAAAAATCTGAACCGATAGCCGATAGATATTCCACAGTTTTGCTGATTCCGAGGGAACTGGACTGCTGCAAATCAAGTTGATTTTCCAGCCTGAAGTGGCAAATGTACTGCCACATGTCTTTCCCTTGTTCTTTGCACATATCCTCGATACAGAGAAAGTTCAGGTTTAACACTGTCCTGATACAGCTTTCTCATTTTCTTAGAATACAAGTTACTCCTTATTTTAAATTATTATTTTCTATCAAGGTAAATATAATTTAACAGTTTTATTTTTCTTTCTTACATAATTAAGTTCTATCCTTTTTTAACATTGTTATTTCATATTCTTATTCAGTCAATATTGGTGGTAAATAAATACGTAGCCCCGATAATTTATAAGTGAAAAATAGGGATAACATATAGGCCAGTGTTGCGCGTTAACCAGCTGATCCTCCCCGACCAGTGGTTCCCCAGCCATTAGATCTGTTTAAGTGCATAAATCTAGGGCGTCTGCATCAATGCAAAAAGTAAAACCTATAGCACATTATTTTAATATTGTTTGCAACATTTTTCCATGATACACCAAAGTCGTGAAAAAATATTGTAAAATTTTGAACACACATTGTTGTGCTTGAGGTGGAGAATATCATTTTTTCATCTCCGAGCATTGACACAAAGGTGAAAAATAGTGTTTGTGGCCCTTTCCTTTAAAACTATGATCCTTGAGGCTTGTCTCTTCCTAGATCTCTCAAGGGCCGCCAACCCGATGACTCTTCTCTTCAATCTAATCCTAAGATTCTTCTCTTCATTGCTAAGAGCCCTACTTAACTACGCCACATCAAGCTGCAAAATTATTTCCAAAGCCATATGAAGTTCCACCTTTTTATGGTTAAAAGGCAGGAGATCTACCGATTCACTGAAGTAGATGGAAAATCTTTACAATGCATGTTAGATGCAAGAAACACGGAGAAGAGGCAGCACGTCTAAACCCTGCTCGCCTAACTATACACTCTAAACTCATCAAGTGTCAAGGCTTTGGAAAAAGGCTTTTGCTCCAAGTCTTCAATTTGTCCCCCTTTTTTCTTGAGCTTGTGGAAGAGGCATTGGCAAGGTTTCGCATGGTTGATATTTATCGTTCCACACATTATTGACCACATCCACAAAGGCTGGCATCTTAATCTTGAAGTTTGCAAAGCGGAAGGATTTTAGATTTTTCGGGCCACTCTCATTTGAAGGAGGATAGGGCAATAGTCGGATAAGGAAAAGAGCGTGCAAAATGTGATTGGAAAAGATGACGTCCCATTCTTCATTGCAAAAAAGGCGAGATCTTCTAGGGTTGGGACTAGCTAGCTAATACTATCCGAGTATCCGTCCATCCAAGTCGATCTAAGGGTTTATATGGATCAATACTAGTGGAAAAGGTGAGTAGTATTTTCTCTCTCAAGGAATAAAATCGGAAAGCAAATAAAATTGGAAAGTGTTGGCCTAGTCTCAATCACTCCAATACTCCAAACACTAGTGCAACCCAACAGCTACCACACGGCAGCACCATGTTGTGTTCGCCGGAGGCCATGGCAGGGCATTCCCCTATTCATCTTTGGAGTAGGAAAAAGTTGTTTATGAACGGGTTCCTACGCCCGCCTCCGGCTGCATGCGGCGCTGATGCATTAGGGGCGCGTTTGGTAGCCTGCATCCCCCTTGGCTCGCATCGGGCTAGTAATTTTCGGCCCGTTTGGATGCCTCCAGCCCACTGCGTTGTTGCATGAATCGGGTTTTAAAGCACCCCCGGGATAGGCTCTAGAGGAATGCCCAGAATGGCAGTTTCTCCGGGACCAGGTCCGTTGCAGCCAGAAGCCTGCACGCGTGGAGAAGGGAGGCGGAAACGCCGCGTTCTTCGGGAACATGCGCCATAATTAGCCTCACCGCTCCCATCTCCTTCCTCTCAGTCACGCCCTTTGTCTCACCTCCCCCAAACTATCACATCACCCGGCGGTTCCCCTCCCGCCGACCAATCCGCCGCACCGACGCAGGGAGGAGCACCAATATTGGAGGAGAAGACGTTTTGCAAGGTGTTCGTCCCCATTTCTTGCAGTTCTTGTCCAGTTCTTGCATTCCACGGTCTCGATTTTCTTAGATCTGTTACTATAGTGTCGGATTGCGGTAGATCCTTCCTAGATCGTGCTTTGGATTGCTGAAACTGGCAGATCTTACTGTGCATGCAAAGAGGGGATGGGTTTTTTATGCTGGGGTTTAGCATGTTGAGATTGCTGTGCAGAATGAGTCGCGGTAGTTTGCTGTAGATTATGTAGTTTCTGATTGAACTAGGCCGATGATTGTAACCGGTAATCATAGTGTCAGGAGATGATTGATCTGATCCTATGGCATGACTGAACATCAACATGCCATTGGTTCAGATCAAACATCTCCTCCATATGTGCTCATTCTATGAGGCCTATGCTACCTGCTTTGGAATGCTACGACATGACCCTTCGAAGGGAAAGCATAATGATTTTGGAAATGTTATTTCCAAAACCAGGGGGGCATGTGTTATCACCAGATTTTAGACGAATCCAGAGGTGGGCCGGGCTTGGAAGATTACATGTGGAAGAATTCTAAGGCGGCTCTGGCACGAAGGGTCTTGGGCTGAATTGCCCGTGTATCTTTATTTAGTAGTTTATTATTTTAGATAAGAGATAGAATCTTAGTCGTGCACGGTTTAGTGCACGCCCTCATTAGAAAGTCCCCTGGACTATAAATATGTACCTAGGGTTTATGGAATAAACAACAACTCACGTTCAACCCCAAAAACAAACCAATCTCGGCGCATCGCCAACTCCTTCATCTCGAGGGTTTCTATCGGGTAAGCGACATGCTGCCTAGATCGCATCTTGCGATCTAGGCAGCACAAGCCCCACGTTGTTCATGCGTTGCTCGTATCGAAGCGTTTTTGATGGCGAGCAACGTAGTTATCATTAGATGTGTTAGGGTTAGCATTGTTCTTCGTTTAAGCATGCTTACGTAGTGCAACCCTTGCATATCTAGCCGTCCTCACGCCTATCTCAGGTGTGGGGGCGGCACCCCGCTTGATCATTATTTAGTAGATCTGATCCGTTACGATTGCTCCTTGTTCTACAAGGATTAGTTTAATATCTCGCAATAGTTTGGCCTTACAATGGGGGGAGGATCCAAGTGGCACGTAGGGTGGCGTTCGCAAGTCCTAAACGGGATGTTCCTAGGATCAACTTCATGTTGGTTTTTTGGCCTTGTTTAGGATCGGCTTACGAGCACCGTGCGTGGCCGCAAGGCCCAACTCTGGAGTAGGATGATCCGGTTATGCGGTGAAAACCCTAAATCGTCGTAGATCTCATTAGCTTCATCTTGATCAAGCAGGACCACCAAGTATTCGTGCACCCCGTACGGATCATGGGTGGATCGGCTCTTTGAGCCGATTCACGAGATAACCCGAGAGCCGATCGAGGCTCGTATTTAACGTTTACATGTATGCCGTGCAGAAACTAAGCGAGGCAACCTCATCACCTTCCCCGACCGGGTATAGGTCAGGTGGCACGCCCTGCACTTCGCAACGCCGCGTGTGACCAGAAGAGCATTGCGGGCCGTCGCTCGGAGGGGTCTCAGCCAGCCGCAGCTCTAGGCTCCCCCGGCTCTACGGTGTTGACAAGGCCGCCGCCCGCCGGTGGGTTTTGGCAATCAACACATTTCGGCACGCACGGTGGGACAATCGTCTACATCAACCACATCGCCATCTACATCCGAGATGGCGGACGGCACGCCAGTCACCTACGAGGATCCGCTCGACGACCTCAAGAAGCAATACAACGAGATCAAGGCTACCCTCGAAGCCGACCTCATCGGCTCTTTTCGGAGAACCCGTTCGGTGGCATCGGATGGAAGGGGTTCTCACCGAAGGTGCACTCGATGGGATAGACCTCTCTACCTCGCTCGGAGGAACGCACCGGGGTCCGCGGCAGGAGATCAACTACCCGGTGGCTCACTCGCTACACCGCCACTCGAGAACTTGGTCAACGCGGCCGGAGCGTGTCGCTCGCGCGTGATCCAGGAGATCATGAGCCACCAGTACTCGCCGTCGGGACCAGCTCTCGGGACTCATCAAGGAGAATTGCCATTCCGGTCCCGTCCACCGCTGCCATTTGCGTTGGCAGCACTCGCTGAAGTGCCGACTACACCGGCATTCCTCGTCTACGAACTGGTGGCGACCCCGGTGACTACCGGTTCTTAATGGAGGCGCCTAAGGAGATCCCTCATGGATACGCGTGCATGTATGTACCGGATTGTGGTGACTGGGCACTCACAAACCAGGCCACAACATCGGGGACTCCGGCGAAGACAGGAGGAACGTCGGCGACAGAGCAGACGTGGCTAACTAAATACGCCACACCGACGAAACTCCCGAGCCCGGCTCCCGCAGCTCGGCTCGGAGCTGGAAAAGCAAACGTGGCAGGCCAAGTACGCCACCCCGGCGAATCTTCGAGTGCAACTCCTACGGCCAGCACAGACGGATCAGATCGCACCATACCGAGAGACCAGTTCGGCATGATGCCGAAAAGAAGGGCGATCGGCTATTCCAAGCCGTACCCCGACGATTACGAGATGATCCCGCTGCCACCAAAATATCGGCTCCCCGACTTCTCCAAATTCGGTGGATCGGATGGCTCCAGCTCCATCGAGCACGTCGGCCGATATTTGGCTCAACTAGGACCGGCTTCGGTGTCGGATCAGCTACGCGTGAGGCTCTTTTCACAGTCCCTCACGGGATCGGCTTTGGGTGGTACACCTCTTTGCCGAGCAAACTCCATCCAGTCTTGGAAGCAATTGGAAGAACAGTTCCATATGCAATACCATTCGAAGCTTCCGAGTCCGGCATTGCCGATCTAGCACAACTACGTCGAAGCGCGGGGAAACGGTGACGGAATACATCCAGCCGCTTCAGGAATCTTAGGAACCGATGTTATTCGGTTCGTATAACCGAAAAGGAAGCGATCGAGTTGGCGTAGTGGGCCTTGCAACACAGCTCAAGGACATGGCCTCCCAAGCAGATTATCCCTCGTTGGCGCACATGGTTCGAAACTATCAGCATATGAACAGCGCCACCCCGACCTGTACCAAGACAAGTTCAAGCGTGCGTAGTCATGGTCGATACGGAGGAGGATGAAGTGCTCGCGGGAGGCCAAGAGATAGCAGTGGCTGAGTGGACTCGTGGGGAACCCCGTGGCCTCGCAAATGGGTAAAGCCACCGTGGCCGCCCGGGGATTTGATTTTGACGTGACCAAGACTCGAACAAATCTTCGACCTCCTGCTCAAGGAGAAACAGTTGACGGTTCCTGAAGGTCTCAAGTTCCCCACGGCGAAAGAGCTAAACGGAAAGCCGTACTGCAAGTTCCACAACTCGCTTTCCCATGCCACCAACGACCGCCGGGTGTGGCGTCAGCACATCCAAGCGGCGATAGAGAAGGGGCGGCTAATTTTCAACCGAGTACGCCATGAAGGTCGACACCCAACCCTTCCCCGCCGTTAACATGGTAGAAATCACCTACCCCGAAGGTTGCCGACCAGGTCCCTCGTTCGAAGCATCAACATGGTAGGACCTGGAAACCACTCTGGCAAAGATGGAGATGAGGGCAGCTGCTCTCATAGCAAGGACACGGAGGAGGCCGCTCCACGCGATCGGCTCTATCACGATGGCAAGCGCTATGTCACAGAGGGAGAGGTGAAGAATATAAGATATCAGCGACCCCTCTCTGATCACCTCCTCAACAAATATGTTAGCCAGTATGACCAACGCCGACGACCCAATTACGATGATAGAGAAGATCGTTTGGCTAGAGAAGCCAGAAGACATCGTCGGCAGAATCGCGATGAGGAGGAGCACGAGCGCCGTGCCACGGAAGCATCCAGGGAGCAAGATGACAACACCGGACACCGGGACTGCCCCTTCTTCGACACTCGCTGGGATTCGAGAATGAGCCGATTGCCCACAATCGGCAATTGCCCGTAATGCAATCAGAAAAAGAAGGAGGCAGCCAACGTGTCCGTGTTCGAGCGCTTAGGGCCTCTCCCGCCACAAAGCAAACGCGCCTGAGTCACCTCGTTGGGCAGATCTTGAAGATTCGGAAGACGAGGGAGAAGTGGAAGAAGACAGGTACCACCGGCCAAGGTGGTGCCACCGACGGACTCAGCCGTTCCCGAAGCGCAGGGTTCAGCGATTGCGCGGCCCGGAGGAAGCCGAAAGGTTGTACCTGCATACGCTAAGAAAGGCACGGCCTGATCCGGCCGCAAAGGTTCAGCGAACCCCGGATGAAGAGGATCGTCCACGGAAAATGGAGTGGCGCCCTAAACAGAGGAAAGCCGATGATGAGACATCGGGCCGGCACAAACATGGTACTCGTCTTGCCGACAGAGCGTAGCGCTCCACGACTCTACGGAGCACTCAAGGTGGACGACAGCAGGCGCATCAAGTCAGAGGTTGGGTTGGTTTCATCCAGCCTGACCAAGTAGCAAGATCAAACCAATGGACGAACCAGGAGAGGCTGATCCTTGTGATCGGCCCCAAAAAATTTACGAAGGGAACTTACAAAACCTTCAACGAGCAAGCAACGTGGAGGCCGATTCCAGCAATCGGCCAAAATTATCCTCACCTACCTTTCTACCCGGGTTCAACATGTTATCCAACGCAGCCGATACCATCAATTTTCTTGACAGAATCGGCTCGGGGGCACCCAGTATATGAAAATACGAGGATATGCAACGAAGCATCTCATCTTTTGTTGATGGGTATTGGAATATGGGGGCCGATGCACAGTGTCGGCCGTAATAAAAAAATGAAAATTCGAAAATTTTCAAACACAGCTCGATGCAGCGAGGCATCGACTTAAGGACATGAAAGCCGATGCATGGCCATCGACTCAAGGGAGATTTCTTCAAGGACAATGTCGGGAGCAGCATGGGCGTGCGGATCGGATCAATGATCGGATCAATGTCGTGGAGCCTATCCGGCCGGCGGAACCGAAGAAACTCGGGGCAGCTCACCTTGAGGGCTCTTCGTTTTGGGAAGCCGATGTATATTTAAATCGGCTAGCTCGGCATAAGGAGCTCCCTCGGACATGATCGAGCCTAGGTCCATACAGCTACGCTTTACCTTGGCTGAGACTCGGGGGGCAACAAGCCTGGAAGATGCCCTGTTTTTGAGAGCCGATTTAGGGTCACCTCGGCTGCGGCTGCATCATGGTCGTCTCAGGCAGGAACTGGGAAGGAAAAGCCGACGCCTAGTACAGGGCTTGGACCGTGCTGTTGCTGCAAGAAAAGGAAAGAAGTCCGACGCGTTGCTATCGGTCTTAGCATGGCAAACGGAGGGAATGAAATTGGAGCGATTAAAGGATAAATGGGAAGAACAATTTCATTAATTCCAAGGAGCGGCTTTACAAGAAAGAGCCGATGGCTCTCAAAAGAGGGATCTGGTGCCTAGTGCACTGCTACTACTAGTCCTATACTACTAGTCGTCGCTGTCCTCGTCATCGCCGCCGTCGACGTCGTCGGCGCTACTCCCAGGGAGCTCTTCGTCGCTGCTTCCCCAGCCCTTGGCCGGAGCCTCTTCCTCCTCGTCATCATCATCATCCTCGCTGTCCGCCCGGAGCGGAAGCGCTTGGTCGGCGGGTACCCGATGGAGGAGGAGGAGTCATCCTCCTCCTCTTCCTCTTCGTCATCATCTTCGTCCTCGCTGTCCGCCCACATGCGGGGCGCTTCTTCGGCGGGAGCTGGGCGGAAGGAGAGGCTTTGGCCTTCGCTGCTTCTCCTTCTTTTTCCTCCTTGTCGGAGGAGAAGGGATTCACCTGCGGGGTGGAGGCTGTCCTCGGTCTTCTTCTTCGGCGAAGATTGGGGGAAGAGTTTTGAGAAGGAAGAGGAAGAGGAAGACATTGCTACAGGAGGAGAGGGTTTTTTGGTGCCGATAGCTGGGATGGAATAGAGGATATGAGAGAGAGCTAACCGATCGGCGCGGTTAAATAATGATAGATCCGGTGAAGGATTAATGCCATTACAACTTCCAAGGGATCGATGCTAAAGCTGTCGGGATTTTTAGAGAAGCCGAGAAGACAGGGCATAATGATGACGGATGTCAGTAACGGCTCGCTCTCGCTACGACATGACCCTTCGAAGGGAAAGCATAATGATTTTGGAAATGTTATTTCCAAAACCAGGGGGCATGTGTTATCACCAGATTTTAGACGAATCCAGAGGTGGGCCGGGCTTGGAAGATTACATGTGGAAGAATTCTAAGGCGGCCTGGCACGAAGGGTCTTGGGCTGAATTGCCCGTGTATCTTTATTTAGTAGTTTATTATTTTAGATAAGAGATAGAATCTTAGTCGTGCACGGTTTAGTGCACGCCTCATTAGAAAGTCCCCTGGACTATAAATATGTACCTAGGGTTTATGGAATAAACAACAACTCACGTTCAACCCCAAAAACAAACCAATCTCGGCGCATCGCCAACTCCTTCATCTCGAGGGTTTCTATCGGGTAGCGACATGCTGCCTAGATCGCATCTTGCGATCTAGGCAGCACAAGCCCCACGTTGTTCATGCGTTGCTCGTATCGAAGCGTTTTTGATGGCGAGCAACGTAGTTATCATTAGATGTGTTAGGGTTAGCATTGTTCTTCGTTTAAGCATGCTTACGTAGTGCAACCCTTGCATATCTAGCCGTCCTCACGCCTATCTCGGGTGTGGGGCGGCACCCCGCTTGATCATTATTTAGTAGATCTGATCCGTTACGATTGCTCCTTGTTCTACAAGGATTAGTTTAATATCCGCAATAGTTTGGCCTTACAAGGGGGGGAGGATCCAGTGGCACGTAGGGTGGCGTTCGCAAGTCCTAAACGGGATGTTCCTAGGATCAACTTCATGTTGGTTTTTTGGCCTTGTTTAGGATCGGCTTACGAGCACCGTGCGTGGCCGCAAGGCCCAACCTGGAGTAGGATGATCCGGTTATGCGGTGAAAACCCTAAATCGTCGTAGATCTCATTAGCTTCATCTTGATCAAGCGGGACCACCAAGTATTCGTGCACCCCGTACGGATCATGGGTGGATCGGCTCTTTGAGCCGATTCACAGGATAACCCGAGAGCCGATCGAGGCTCGTATTTAACGTTTACATGTATGCCCCGCAGGAAACTAAGCGAGGCAACCTCATCACCTTCCCCGACCAGGTATAGGTCAGGTGGCACGCCCTTGCACTTCGCAACGCCGCGTGTGACCAGAAGAGCATTGCGGGCCGTCGCTCGGAGGGGTCTCAGCCAGCCGCAGCTCTAGGCTCCCCCCGGCTCTACAGTGTTGACAAGGCCGCTGCCCGCCGGTGGGTTTTGGCAGTCAACAAACCGGTAATCATAGTGTCAGGAGATGATTGATCTGATCCTATGGCATGACTGAACATCAACATGCCATTGGTTCAGATCAAACATCTCCTCCATATGTGCTCATTCTATGAGGCCTATGCTACCTTGCTTTCCATATTTGTACTTCTTCAGTTGTTCAATGGCCAATGATTTAACTGTTCAATGGCCAATGATTTAACTATGGCACAACGGAAGGCAAGGTGTTACCCTCAAAGTTAGTCGTGTGTGCCATATGACTTGCACACTAGACTTAGTCTGCGGACAGCCCCTTTGCCTGCCTTGTGATCCAATATATGAGGCCTCATTTTGGTTTGTCTAGTGCATTGTCCAATGATTCAACAATGGCACACTGGAACGCAAAGTGCTGCCCTCAAACTTAGTCGTGTGTGCCAAATGACTTGCACACTAGACTTAGTTTGCGGACAGTCCCATTGCCTGCCTTGTGATCCAATATATGAGGCCTCATTTTGGTTTGTCTAGTGCATTGGCCAATGATTCAACAATGGCACACTGGAAGGCAAGGTGCTGCCCTCAAACTTAGTCGTCTGTGCCATATGACTTGCACACTAGACTTAGTTTACGGGCAGTCCCTTTGCCTGTCGTGTGATCCTACATATATGAGGCCTCGTTTTGGTTAGTCTAGTGCATTGGCCAATGATTTAACACTGGTACAAAGGTAAGGTGCTGCCCTCAAACTTAGTCGTTGGTGTGGGATATCTTGCACACTACATTTAGTTTGAGGGCAGTCCCTTGAGCTGCCGTGTGATCCAATGTATGAGGCATCACATGTTTTCAATGTTCGTTTTCATCTATATACTTGTGAGCAGGCACACCTGTAATGGCATGTGTTCTTGTGGCAGACTGAGAAGTTCAAACTTGGGTCACCTCAGACCCCCGACGAGGGACCGTCCAAGAAGCGAAGGGCGGCTAACGTTGGCCACTTCCAGCCGGACGTGGGGCCGGACCAGTTCATGCGCATCGTCTTCAAGCCAACCTTCAACCGGCTACGGATCCCTCATGATTTCGTCAGGTGGTTCGGAGAAATCCCTTCGAGCATCATCATCACCACCAACACAGGCTGCTACTGGAGGATGACTACGGTGAGAGAAGGCGATGATGCATACATCGACCAGGTGTTGGGGGGATGACCCCCGGTATGCCAAAGGCATGCCAAACCGGATGGTTTGAGCCATCGAGATACCGGTTTAATGTTCTTGCCGGAAGCCCGGTAGGAGTTTGGGAAAGCAAACTAGGCCGGTATCCCCAAGGGGGTATGCCGGAACCCGGTAAAGAAGATACCGGAAAGGAGAGCCTGTCGGCAGGACTGGTCAAAGATTCTCTCCAGAGCTAGAAGACAAAGATGAGCTAAGCAAAGTAACTTTAGACGAAGGGCTGACGATAAAGAGAAGGATGACGGTCAAAGAAGCCGGAGGACGTCGCCGCCCGATTAAAGAGGACTCCGGTGTCATCTATGATTAAAGTAGCTTTATAAAGTAGTTTGTCTAGTCAAAGATGCCATTAGGGTTTCTTCCAAGTGTAAGCCACCCTCTCCCCTATATAAGGAGAGGGGCACTGCCTCCTACAGCGCGAGACCACGAGAGATAGAGAAAAACCCGTAACTTGTGTGAATCAATAAACATGATGATCTAGAGCGAGTTCTTCCTTGTGTCTTTCTTCTTCAACCTCCGGCCCTGGCCAAGTTCTTGAGGAAACCATCCGGAAGTTCATCACACCTGATCACAAACCCTCCCCGAATCCTCATACGTCCATTCGGCCCCAACTTAAGCCATCCTATGGCATCCGCCGTTCACCACGACGACGCTTGGCGCCCACCGTGGGGCATGAAGTGGCGCATGTTGGAGTACACATTCGGGCGGGCCTCCTCGAGTTCGCCGGCGAACGGACGGTTCTCGCGCTTGTGCGAGCTTCTACTCCATCGATTTCATCAACGACAACGCGGGCTGCTTCGCCAACGGCGGCATCTTCCCCAAGAACGGCCGCATCATCGAGTTCGGCAGCCACCGCATCTACTTCGGCACCGTCCCCGTGCGCCGGCGCCTCTCGCCGGTGCCGGTGGCACCGGACCCGCCAAGATGGCTCCGTGCTGGTCGCGCCCCGGCAGCGTCGAGGTAATGATGACCGGTGTGGCTGGTGCAGGAAAGGAGGTTGCGGCCGAAGGTGCCGGTCGCGCGGTTTCGACCCGTGCGGCTAAGCCACCGCCGGAGCGCGACGCAGCGCGGCGGGAGCATCTTCCGCACCACCGGCAACGCCTCTCCAAACGGCGATGAACGCGCTGGCAACCCCCATCGCGCTGAACATCGACCCGGCAGCGGCTCAGGCGGAGCTGGAGGCGCAGCGCCTGAGGATACTCGAGAGCGGCAAGGACGTCGTCAAGGTGCAGCGCGAGCTGAACCTAACCGTACGTGAGTATAACGCTGCCCATGGCTTTGCTTCGTTAGCGCTCATGCTGCTAGGATACCGGAAAACCGGCTTAAGGCTCGCAATCTAGATCGGGATTTGCGTAAGGAAGTTCTTACCGGCAAAAGTACCTCTCGCATCCGTTAGTATTGTAGAGAAACCTAAGTACAAGCAGTCCGGATAAAACCATAAAAGCTGCTAAGGCTGTCGTAGATCCGTGTGACTCGCTACCGGAGAGGCTCGGCAAAGCAACAAGAGCGTGTCGAGAGCTGCTAGATACCGTAGAGCAGCAGAACGCCGAGCAGCTGGCTAAGCTCGAACAAGGCTATAGCCTCGAAATCCGCGCGTTCAACAAAGAATGCCGGAAGCAAGTCCCATGGGCAGGCCTCGTCCCCCATCCGGACGTAAGAAAAGAAAAAGAAGTGAACGCACGGCAGATGATCGTGTACGATCCGGTCCTTGCCGGTAAACAAAAAGCCGGGCAACACGATGCCGGTAGAAAAAGCCAAGGGGCGGAACGAGGCTACGCCAAGGAAGGCTATGCCGGAAACAATCATGCCGGTAGACATGAAACCGGGCAAAACTATCCGGCCGCAAGGGCAGCGTATGATGATGATGAGGAGGAGATGCCTCCACCAAGGTACCGGCAGGCAAGGGCCGCGGCACCGGAACGTTACGATGAAGCCGATTCTAACGGACCGGCGAAGCATACCGGAACCCGTTGGGGGAACGCTTGGGAGAGAGATACTTACCGGAACGGGATGCGAGGCACCGTCTGGACAGAGTGTACTTGTCAGAAATGATCGAGGAGGAAGGTCCTCCAGGTCCAAAGTGCTTTGGCCCAAGAATCATGAGAGAAAAGCCACCGGTTCGCAACTTCACGTTGCCCCGTGACACAAAAACATACGATGGCACTACGAAGCCGGAAGATTGGCTCGCGGATTACGTGACCGCGATATACGTCGCAGGCGGTGGAGGAACCGTAGCAGGAGGAGGAAACCGGCGTTGGGCCGTGAGGATCATACCATCGTTTCTGGTTGGACCGGCAAGAATCTGGCTAAACAACTTGCCGGCAGGAAGCATAAATGGCTGGCTGGATTTTGAGGAGGCTTTTGTGAGCAATTTCAGCGAAGCACCTATCAAAGGCCAAACAGGCCGCAAGCAACTTGCTCTATGTGTGCAACGCCCGAACGAAACAGCACCGGGATTATCCGGCCCGGTGGAACACCACGAGGAACTCTTGTGAAGGAGTAATCGAGGCACAGTGCCATTGCTTGGTTTAGCAAGTGGGTGCAAAAGAGGTTCGCCGTTGTGGCAAAAGCTGCAGCGGAACATGCCGACAACGTTGGCGAGAGATGATACGTGTGGCGGATAACTATGCGTTGGGAGACCCAACGCAGCCGGCAGTGCAACCCGAACCGGAACAGCTACGCCAAGAGCAACACCGGGACAAACGGAACAACAAGAGGAGGGAAGATTTCCCGGATCGAAGGTATGGCTCGCAGCAAGTTGCTGCTGTGCAGGAAAACTCTGATGCCAGCGGCAGCCAGAGGCAAAGGACCGGATCGCAGCCATGGGCGGGTCCAAAGAAACAATGGGTGGAAAAGAAACCCTGGGTCCAGAAAAGAAACTGGCAAGAACCCGCAAAATACACCATGGAAGCTGCCATGGACCAACCGTGCCGGTGGCACACACCGAATCCGGCGCACCCGTCAAATCATCTGATGAAGGATTGTACCTGGACCAAGTACTTGATGGAAAAGGGGGCGGTAAAAGATGCCCAAGGGCGAGGAGGCAATGCAATGATGCCACCACCGGACATGCCGCGGCAGCAACAGCTACCGCCACCACCGCCGCTTACCGGGCCAAACGCTTTACCAGTGCAGCCAAACCGGCAAGCAGTATCAAGCAAGTTAACCGGGTGGAGCAAGATGATAACCAACCACCTCCACCGGCACCTTTAGGCCGGAATGTTTACGAAGACCCGCATCTGTGCTGTGTTGTCTTTGTCACTGAGCCAACAGACAGGCAAAGTATGCATCGCCGCTCCATGGAAGTAAATGCTGTGATGCCGGCAGTGCCCAAATACATGCAGTGGTCCAACCAGGAAATTGCTTGGTCGATCAAGGATCACCCCAAAATCATGCCGAATCCGGGCGGATATGCTCTTGTTGTGGACCCAATCATGAAAGGGCCGCAAACTCGAGTGAAGTTCAGCAAGGTGCCGATAGACAATGGCAAGCAAGCATCAACATCATGTACAAGCACACCATGCATACGCTAGGCATAACGTAAAACATGCTTCAGCCAACGCGCACAACGTTCCACGGGATCGTTCCGGGTTTGTCCCGCGCACCGGTTGGAAAAGTCCGGTGGACGTGTCGTTTGGAGGACGTGACAATTGCCGGGTTGAGAACCCGGAGTTTGAGGTGGTGGACTTAGATAGTCCGTACCATGCTTTGCCGGGGAGACCGGCGCCGGCGGCCTTCATGGCCTCGACCCACACGGCGTATCTCAAGATGAAGATGCCGGCACCTCGTGGACCTCTCGACCGTGGTGGGAAACTACAAGATCTCGCTGGAAACAGCGTCCGCCGGATCGAACCTAGCGGAATCGCCGGTGATCGCGAGGAAAAGAAAAGGATGCAAACAGCCGTTGCGCCGGCTCGGTCCTCACGCGCTGAGCTTAGCAGCAATGAGTGCAAGTCCGAGCGCTCCGGCGTTCAAACCGTCGAAGGAAACAAAGGACATTGTGCTGGATCCGGCTTACCCGCAGCGCACCGTTCGTATCGGTGCCGGCCTCGATCAAGCATAGGAAAGCGCGCTCGTCGCCTTCCTCCGTGAGAATCGGAATATCTTTGCCTCGGTCAATCGAAGATTTGGTAGGTGTTCCGAGGGAGCCGGCTGAGCACTCCTTGAACGTTCGGAAAGATGCCAAGCCGGTGCGACAACCCTTGCGCCGGTTCGCTGAAGATAGAAGAAAGATCATAGGAGAAGAGGTAACCAAACTGCTTGTTGCCAAATTCATTGTGGAGGTCACGCACACAGAGTGGCGGGCCAATCCGGTGATGGTTGAAAAGAAGAAAGATGAGAACCTGGAGGCAAAAGCTCCGAAGGTGTGGCGCATGTGCATCGACTACACCAACCTCAACAAAGCTTGCCCAAGAGACCCTTTTCCTTTACCACGGATCGATCAAGTGATTGATTCAACCGCTGGGTGTGAGTTGTTGTCCTTCCTGGATGCCTATTCCGGTTTCCACCAAATCCCCTTGAAAAAGGAAGATCAAATAAAACTCGCGTTCATTACCCCGCACGGGCTTACCGCTATATCACTATGCCTTTTGGTTTGCGCAACGCCGGTGCAACGTACCGCGCTGTATGCAAAAATGCTTGTTTGATCAAATCGGAAAGAATGTGCAGTGTATGTGGATGACATCGTGATAAAAACTAAGGTAAAAGATACCCCGATCGATGATCTCCGGCAAACGTTTGATAACCTAAGAAGGTTCCGGATGAAACTCAATCCGGCAAAATGTACCTTCGGTGTTCCCGCCGGCAAGCTGCCGGGTTTCCTCGTCTCAAGCCGAGGCATTGAGGTCAATCCGGTTAAGATTAGGGCAATCGAAAGAATGACAATACCACAGGATCCGAAGGACATACAAAAGTTTACCGAAGCTTAGCATCGCTAAGCCGGTTCATAAGCAGTGTTAGGAGAAAAGGCCTTGCCGTTGTACGCCTTAATGAGAAAATCCGATAAGTTCGTCCGGACCCCTCGTGCGTACG
Source organism: Lolium rigidum (assembly GCF_022539505.1). Lineage (NCBI taxonomy): Eukaryota > Viridiplantae > Streptophyta > Magnoliopsida > Poales > Poaceae > Lolium > Lolium rigidum. Next base: position 180,819,921 of record NC_061509.1, read on the forward strand.
CAGCATTCAAGGAGCTGAAAACGATGTTAGCTACCGCGCCAATATTGGCTTCGCCGTTGGAAAGAGAACCGATGTTGTTATACATAGCAACAACCAACCGGGTTGTGAGTGTTGTTGTGGTAGTAGAAAGAGAAGAGGAAGGAAAACCGTCCGCAGGCCGGTATACTACCCGAGCGAGGTGCTCTCCCTCTCAAAGCAAAACTACCCGCACTTCCGTAAAATGACCTATGGCGTGTTTATGGCCGCCACAAAGCTCAAGCACTACTTCGAGGAACATCCTATGAAGGTGGTGAGTGAAGCACCCATCTCCGACATCATGTGCAACAAAGACGCCAGCGGTCGGATTGCAAAATGGGCAATCCAGATATCACCATACGTGCCGGTGTATGAAAGAAGAGATGCCATAAAGTCACCAGCTTTGGCTGATTTCCTCGTTGATTGGGCGGAGATGCAATACAAACCGCCGGATCGAAGATAGAGTACTGGAAAATGCACTTTGATGGATCCAAGCTCAAGGAGGGTCTAGGTGCCGGTGTGGTGCTTACTTCACCAAAAGGAGACCACCTCCGGTATGTTTTGCAAGTGCATTTCAGGGCATCGAACAATGTCGCTGAATATGAAGCTTTGATCCATGGGCTTAAGGTCGCAAAAGAAATCGGGGCGCACCGGATCATTTGCTATGGGGATTCAGATCTTGTGGTACAACAGTGTTCCGGAGATTGGGATGCAAAAGATGCCAACATGGCCTCGTACCGGTTTCACGTGCAAAAGATTGCCGGATTCTTCGAAGGTTGTGAGTTTCACCATGTACCGCGTGCGGAAAATGAAGCTGCGGATGCTTTGTCCAAGATAGGCTCATCCCGACAAGAAATTCCTTCCGGAATAGCCTTGGCACACCTGAGAGTACCATCAATCAAGCCAAGTCCAGAGTCGGAATCAATCTTTGTACCGGAGTCACACGTGGTGCCAATGGATATCGATGAAGGGAACCCGGGGACTGTTCCGGCAAGCTCGGGGACTGTTCCGATAAGCTCGGGGACTGCCGTACCCATATCGGAAGAAATGATGCTGGTGGATAGCATGGAGATAGATGCACCGGTGTTTTTGGTTCGAGAGATACCGTCATGGGCTAAACCTATTAAGGAATTCCTAATCAACCGCACCTTGCCGGACTGATGAAAATGAGTCAAGGAGGATACAAAGAAGGTCCAAAGCTTACACATTCATCAATGGTGAGGTGTACAAGAGAAGCGTTACCGGTGTCCTTCAAAGATGTGTGGAACCGGAAGAAGGGAAAGAAATGCTTGAGGAAATTCACCAAGGAGAATGTGGGCATCATGCCTCATCAAGGGCGCTGGTAGCAAAAGTGTTTCTGCATGGGTTTTACCGGCCCACTCGCTTTGGAGAACGCTCGAGGATTTGGTAAGAAAATGCAACGGGTGCCGAGGTACGCCAAGCAAAATCATACCCCAGCGTCCGGTTTAAAGACAATACCGCTAACATGGCCGTTTGCCGTTTGGTGCCTTGACATGGTTGGCCCATTCAAGATCGCAAGGAGCAGCATGACTCACATCTTGGTCATGGTGGATAAGTTCACCAAATGGCTAGAGGTAAAACCTATCGCAAAGTGTGATGGGCATACAGCTGTGAAATTCTTGAAAGATGTCATCTTGCGGTATGGATACCCGCACAGCATCATTACTGACAATGGAACCAACTTTGCTCAAGGTGAGTTCAAAAGGTTCTGTGAGGATAAGAATATCCGGTTGGATTTGTGCTCAGTAGCACACCCACAAGGCAACGGCCAGGTGGAAAGGATGAATGCTTTGGTACTTTCCGGTATCAAACCCAGACTCATCGACGCAGTGGAAAAGGACCCGGGTGTTGGCTTGATGAGATACCATCAGTGCTGTGGAGTATAAGAACAACCCCAAACCGGTCTACCGGATACACTCCGTTCTTCATGGTTTATGGAGCAGAAGCGGTCATACCAACCGACATTATTCATGATTCACCAAGGGTACAGCTCTATACTGAGCAAGAGGTCAAAGAGGCCGGAGAAAATGATGTGGACTTGCTAGAAGAAGCAAGAGAGCTGGCTTTGGCAAGAACAGCCATTTACCAACGAAACCTCGTACGCTATCATGACCGGAAAGTTAATCCAAGAGTTTTCCGGGAAGGAGATCTTGTGCTTCGCCTAGTGCAGCGCACTGAAGGCCGGCATAAGCTCTTGCCACCTTGGGAAGGTCCCTTCATTGTAAGCAAGGTGCTTCACAATGATGCATACTACCTAATTGACGCACAGGAGTGGAAAGAAGGAAAGGCGGACAAGTCCGGAGAGGAGAGCAAGCGTCCATGGAACATAGCTCTGTTGCGTCCTTTCTACTCTTGAAGTGGTGGTGTAAGAAGTTCCTTTTTTGTACCTTATATGCTATGAATAAAAGATGCCGGAACATTGAATGAGTCTCGGGACTACCCCAATAAGATTGCATGTAACTTGTCTATTTTTTCAGTTTACCGGTTGCTTATTGAATGTTTTATCTTTCCGGTTTAGTAGTGTGCTAAATCCTACCGGAGTCTTCGACTCGCTGTTGTGTCCGCAAACCGGCTTCATGGCAAGCAAGATAAACCGGTAGGGGATAAGCACATGAACTGCAAGAAGGGAAAGCAGGAAAGAACAATCCGGAAAATTTAACTAACCCCGGTTAAGCCGGTTTTTTGCAAAATTTCAAAGTTATTTCTAAGTTCAAGAAGATGTTTGTTTGGTGAAAGAACCTTGTGCTCATACGCCAAAGAACGCCCAGAGAAGGCAGGCAGAGCCAAGGCAAAAGAACCAAGTATGCATCAAATTGGATGCGGAAACAATTGGGAAATCTTTGCAGTGCAGGATAAAAGCAGAACCAAAAGGCAAATGTGCTAAAACAAACTTAAGATAATTAGCTACCGGTATAACTTACCGGCAGGAAATGTTGTACGGCAACCACAAGCGAGCTTAAGGTTTTACATCATAAGCCCCGGCATACCGGGGCAGAATTTAACAAACATTGTTTTTAAGACAAGCAGGGCCAACAGATAAGTCACAGGCAAACATGTGATGAAGGTCATCAGGCAGCGGGGGCGTCGGGTGGAGCAGCACCGGCCTCGGCATCTTCAGGGGGAGCAGCGCTGGCTTCGGGAGCTTCCGGCGGCACATCCTCGGCGGCCTCATCTTCATCTCCCTCGTCTTCTTCTTCCTCATCGCTGAGGTAGTCCTTGACGCCAGGGGGAGGAGGGATGAAGGTGCGGACTTCGGCATACTCAGCAAGCCGGTATGCCCGGTCCTGCCGCTCGCGGTAAGCGCCGGATCCGTGTCCGTAGGAGCATCTGCGCGTACGCCTTGGAGAGCGTCCAGATCCGGAGCAGGATACCATGAGCACGCGGAGCGCAGCCGCCGTGTCGGCTCCAAGCACGAGCCGCGGAGCATTGCCACTCACGGATCCGGTGCCCGGCATCTTTGAGCCGGTTGGCAGTGAGCGTGATGTTTTCCGGCAGCTCCTCCTCAGGCCACAGCACCTTGAAGATTTGGATGGCGGCAGTTGGCAGGTCGGCAAGAAGCCGGTCGACGCAGCGCATGTGTTGAACCCGCGCTGAGAGGGCGACAAGGTAGTCGTACCCATCCCAGTGCGCGTCCATATTGGGAAATTCCCGCGCAATCCGATCCTCCCTCACCTTCTTCACGGCATAGACCTGAGATTCCGGGAAATGCTCTGAAGAAGAGACAAGAGAAAAGCATAAGCATGAAACACCGGAAGAAAATATGTCGGAAAAAGCAAGGAACAAAGATGCATTTTCAAAAAGAAGAAAGCTTATAAGCGAAAAAAGGGGCAAGGCAGGAGCTTACGGAGAGCGAGCGCATCTATCTTCATAACCAACCGATCGTATTCCCGGTGATCGGTGGTCATGGTCTCAATGAGACGCTCCGCCGCTTTCCGCGCCTTCCTCTCCTCATCTAGCTCTGCCGTCGAACGGTGTTGGAGTTCGTGGAGTCATCCACAACCTCCGCCAACCTCGGCCTCGCTCGCAACCTGGGCGTCCTTCATGGCTTGATCATGCCGGAGCGCGGCCTGTATGGCCTGTTCCTTAAGCTCCCCCAAGGCGGTCTTCTGGGCCTCCAGCGCCTCGTTGTGCTCCTTGAGGAGCTGCTCCTTCTCGCCTAGGTACCGGAAAGAAAAGTCTTAGCAAGCAACACTAGGAAGGAAAGTTAGCAGAAAAAGAAAGGATGGTACCTTGAAGCTTGGCAACCTGGGCCTTCAGAGCCTCGAGGCTAGCTTCCGGAACAACTGTTAGACAAAAAATGCGCAGGTATCAAAGAAGGAAACATTCCGGTGAAAAGATGCCGGGGAAAAAGAAACAATACCAACCTTGGCAGTGGCTGTGGGCCTCAGCAAGGTCCCGATGCTCCCACAGAAGCTCCTCAAAGAGTTGCTTCCGGGCGTCAGCAGTGCTCTGTTCAAAGGAAGGTTGTTGTGAGAAAGAAAGAAACAAGGTTATTAACCCGAAACTCGGGGACTGGCAATGCCGGTTTCATGATAAGCTCTTAAGCTAAGTTTTGCGCTAAGAACAAGGTTCTTAACCCGAAACTCGGGGACTGGCAGTGCCGGTTTTGCGCTAAGTTTTTAAGCTAAGTTTTGCGCTAAGAACAAGGTTCTTAACCCGAAACTCGGGGATTGGCAGTGCCGGTTTTGCGCTAAGTTTTTAAGCTAAGTTTTGCGCTAAGAACAAGGTTCTTAACCCGAAACTCGGGGACCGGCAGTGCCGGTTTTGCGCTAAGTTTTTAAGCTAAGTTTTGCGCTAAGAACAAGGTTCTTAACCCGAAACTCGGGGACTGGCAGTGCCGGTTTTGCGCTAAGTTTTTAAGCTGAGTTTTGCGCTAAGAACAAGGTTCTTAACCCGAAACTCGGGGACTGGCAGTGCCGGTTTTACGCTAAGTTTCTAAGATAAGTTTTGCGCTAAAAGCTGCGCTCTCACCACAAAACTCGGGGACTCGGGAAGATAGACAAGAGAGAAACCGGCACAAAACTAAAAAGATAGACAAGATCCGGAAAGAAAAGAAACCGGCATAAACGAAATTATAAAAGAGAGTTAGTAAAACTTACCACCACATTGTTGGTAGCATCGTACCAGGCACTGTCGAACTCTTTCATGGCGCGTTTAAGCCGAATGAAATGTTCTTCAGTGGACCGAGCCCCGGCAGGATCTGGTGCCGGAAGGCGGTCCTTTCCCAGCCCGCGGGTTGAAGCAGAGATATCCGCCTCATTCCACTTCTGGGCATAGGGGAGAAGGTGCCCCAGGTCCTTGCCCGCGCGCTTCAGATCAACAATACGGCCCAGGAGGCCGGTGGGCTTGTCCTGTGCGGCGAGGGCAGCAGGGCCGACGTGCAGCACCACGTCCCCGAGCCGCCTGAGGTGGCGCCCTCCACAGCCTTGCCGCGGGAAGCCCCCGGCTTGAGGAACTTGGTGATCTTGGGGGTCCCGGACGGCGCCGGTTGCTTGGCCGCGGAAGGTCCTTGGCTGGGCGGTGGTGTCAGCCTGGCCTCGGGAGCAGGAGAAGATACCGGCGCGGAAGTATCCGGCGCGGTGGGGGAAGAGCTCGGTTGTTTCTTCTTCTTCTTGGGGGAGGGGGAACCAGAGGTTCCGCCCGCCCGGCATCAGTCTGGCCGGCGCCGATGTGGCTGGCGCCGGTGTCTTGAGTCTCTGGAGGGGAAGTGAGGTCCTCCTCCGCGCGGTGATCTGGAGGTGTTGGGGCCGCGCGCCCCGAACTTGTATTGCCTCCCGAAGGGGAGGCAGAGGTGTTGCCGGCACCAGATAGTACCGGACTTGAGTGAGGAGGAGGAGGAGTTGAAGTCCTCGCGGAGCCGGTGGAGCCGGAGGAGCCAAGCTCAAGCGCAGGGCTGAAAGAAAGGAAAAAGAGAACGAATTGGAAAAAGCAACCGGAGAAGAACACGGTGGAAACAAAGAAAGTATAAAGAAGAACTAAAAACTTACCCGGAAGACATCGGCATCCGCCTCTGCTTGTAGCGCTTGGTGCCGACCTCATTCCCTCCTATGACTTCAGTCCGAGGACGTTTGCCAGAGGGAGCATGGCTGGGGCCGGCGTCGCCGGTTGGGGATCACTCTCTTGGCCTTCGGCCATGAGGTTATCCAAGAACTCATCCCCAGCCTCGGCTTGCAGAGGAGGCACATGCTCATGGACCTGTGGGTTGTTGCTGTCTGAGGGAATGTCTACAGAACGGAAATAGCAAAAAGAGCATAAGAAAACGAACAGAAAGGCTACCTCAAGTATGGTCAAATCATCAGACGAACCAGCTGGCTCCGGCGGAGACTTGCCGAGGCGGGAAGCTGGAGTCCGGCCCATCCTTAAATCCAGCCAATGAATGACAGGATCCGGATCGTACTTGTCCAGGGGCCTCTTCTGGACAGGGCCTCGCCGGTCTGAATCAATCCGGGGGAAGCGAGCCTTGGCCTGAAAACAAAGGAAGAAAGAAAGATTAGACACTAGTGCAAAAGCTACCGGTAATACGACCTAAGCCGCATATCTTCTTACATCTTTGGACGGAGGATTCCTGGCGCTGAGAGGGCAAAGGCCCCACTCCCGCTCATCCGGCATGTCCGTTTGGCAGATTTGGCTTGCCTTTAGGAGCACGTCCTTTTTGCTCAAGGCCAGGCCGGTGATCTTGGTGGGATCACCGGGGCCGTACATCTCACTAATCTTGTGAGCGCGCTGCTGGAGGGGAAGCACCCGGCGGCTGATGAAGGTGCGGATGATATCGTCGGAGCAGTATGTTGGTGTCCTTCATCAACCTCAGCATGAAGCGCACCACCCGGTTCGTCTCGGTATGATCCGTACCGGGGTTGTACTGCCAATTGGTCTTGGCGGGCGGCGCCGGGTTGAACGCCGGCAAGTTGATGAGGTCCTCGTCGCCCGCGTTCTTCACATAAAAGAACGTCGTCTGCCACAACCGGCAGGACTCGAGGCCATTGAACTTAAAAAAGGGGCTCCCTTGGCGGGAGCCGATGATGCAGGACCCGCATTGAACGGGGGTTTGGGCTTAGGAATGTCCTTGCCCTGGACCGAGTTGATCCGGAGGGAGAAAAAGCGGGCAAACGTCTCTCGAGCGGGACGGATGCCAATGTAGCCCTCCATGAAGGCCACAAAACAAGAAAGGTAAAAAACGGCATTGCCGGGAAGGTGATGAGGTTGGAGGCGATAGAAGTTGAGGAATTGACGAAAGAAATCAGAGGCGGGAAGGCCGAAGCCACGCTCGAAATGAGCAAGAAAAACAACGGCTTCACCGGGTTCAAGCACCGGTTGGATCTCGTCGCCTGGAGGCCGGCAGATGACTCCTTCCGGAATCCTCCTCGACCGGTAGAGCCAGTCGATCTCATACTGGGTCACGTCGGAACCTCTCCAGGCTCCGCGTGTCTTGTCCTTTCCGGAGGCCCGGCTAGATGTGCCGGCCTCTTGTTTCCGGCTGGATGCCCGATCCATCCGGGCGAGGTCTTCGATTAACCCGTCGGAGGTGCTACTACCTTGGTTGCTAGAGGTGGCAGCGGGGAGAGACCCTTCGCTAGACATAAGGATCTAGGAGATGTCGAAATCTACCGAGAAACAGTTTTCCCCAAACGGACCCTCGCGCGAAGATCTACGAATAAGAAGAAAAGCAAAACAAAGAACGGATAAATACTCTACCGCCCCAAGATCCGAAGTGCAAGAAAGAAAGGGGTAAAGGCGCATCGGGCCTAACCTGAGGCGGCGGAGTCGCGGAGGAAGAGGTTCGCCGGAGGAACGGCAAGCCTGCGGCCAGCGAGGAGGTCCGTCGGCGGCGAGGCGGAGAAGTTCTCGAAGAAGTACGAATGCAGCGTACGCGGAGAGCGCGCTGCAGAGGGTTCCCGCACGAGGTGGTCCGGCGGAACGGCGGCGTGAGTTCGCCGGGCGACGGGCTCGAGCGAGCGGCGGCGGACGAAGAACGGTGAAGGCACGGAGTCGAAGAGCACTGTGCGCGAGGAAGTGGAGAATGCGAGAAGAGGAAGAACGGGCGGCGGTTGCGCTTATAAAGAAGAAGAGGAGTGGGCTGAAAACCGCTGGGCCGTGGCGGTTCGCCTTGCGGCCCGCGGCGGTTCGCGCCTTGGGCCGCCACGTGGCGAGGGAATACACGCGAAGAAATACGGAGCCACACGGAGGCGCACACGGGATCCCGAAGAGGTAGTGGGATCAGCTGCGATGCATTAAATGAGCGCGCGGGAGTCGAAGGGAAGTGACCCCTGACACTGGCGCGTCAGTCACAGTGCGCATGTCTCTGTCAGGCGCGGGGCCCGAGATATTCTCGACTTCGCCGAGGAAGTGTTTAATGATTAAGATACCGGAAGACAAGGTACCGGGGAATGACTTGCGAGGAAAAGATAAGGAAGATCCGGGCAAAGATGCCGGGCCCGAGTCTAACGCCGGATGGATCAAACCGGTATCCAAAGACATAGGAACCTGGCATGGTCTGTTGGATAGAATCCGCCAGACTATACCAGCTTCGGGGACTAATGTTGGGGGGATGACCCCCGGTATGCCAAAGGCATGCCAAACCGGATGGTTTGAGCCATCGAGATACCGGTTTTATGTTCTTGCCGGAAGCCCGGTAGGAGTTTGGGAAAGCAAACTAGGCCGGTATCCCCAAGGGGGTATGCCGGAACCCGGTAAAGAAGATACCGGAAAGGAGAGCCTGTCGGCAGGACTGGTCAAAGATTCTCTCCGGAGCTAGAAGACAAAGATGAGCTAAGCAAAGTAACTTTAGACGAAGGGCTGACGATAAAGAGAAGGATGACGGTCAAAGAAGCCGGAGGACGTCAGCGCCCCTGATTAAAGAGGACTCCGGTGTCATCTGTGATTAAAGTAGCTTTATAAAGTAGTTTGTCTAGTCAAAGATGCCATTAGGGTTTCTTCCAGTGTAAGCCACCCTCTCCCCTATATAAGGAGAGGGGGCACTGCCTCCTACAGGCGCGAGACCACAGAGAGATAGAGAAAAACCTGTAACTTGTGTGAATCAATAAACATGATGATCTAGAGCGAGTTCTTCCTTGTGTCTTTCTTCTTCAACCTCTGGCCCTGGCCAAGTTCTTGAGGAAACCATCCGGAAGTTCATCACACCTGATCACAAACCCTCCCCCGAATCCTCATACGTCCATTCGGCCCCAACTTAAGCCATCCTATGGCATCTGCTCGTTCACCACGACGACACCAGGGGTGGGCGACCTTCGCCGTCGCTCATCAGCTGCAGATAGGTCAGTTCCTCGTCTTCAAGAAGGTGTCCACTTTCCAGTACAATGTGGTCATCTTCGACTACACCTGCACTGAGGTGATGACCATGTGCCGTTACCATGGCGACGCGACCAGGTGTGTCATCTTCCAAAGTCATGTCTGAAGCTCCTGGTCTGTGTGTACTTGCTGTTCCAGTCGTCTTGTTGAACTATGATCGTCTATGGTGTGTGCTGAACTATGATCGTCCTGTGTCGTGAATTATGAACATGTTTGAACTATTATCACTGCTAAGTTTGTCTGAACTGTGAACTGTGTTCTTCCTTGTGCTGTTGATCGCTGGTAACCTCACCACCGAAGGTAGGAGGTAAGCAAAAGCAGTTTCTGGATTGCAACCAAACAACAACGGCGCCGTTCTGGGCTACTAGGAGACCTGAAAACGACCTACCAAATGGGTAGAGCCCAAATCTCTATGGGGCCGAAAAAACTTTATACAGACCACCAAACAACGTGACTTTTACGACCCATGATCCGTCTACGACGCGCAGGGAATTTCTTCCCGCTGTATTTCAGTGGTGCAGGAAACTGATGCAGGCCTAGCAGGTTCCTACGGTCGCGTCCTGCATGCGCTTGTTCTCGCACGCATTTCTCTTCCTTTGCTCGGCCCGTGCGCTGCATATACTCAGCAGTGCGCCGGCCACTGCGGCAGCTCCTTCGCACGTTAGCCACCGTTGCTGCTAAATAGCCTGCAAATCAACCGTTGATTTTGCTCGATACTACTTCCTCCTACTTGTAGTAACTTGTACTGTAAAACCCCTCAAAACGGTAGTACCAAGCTTGCTCGTTGTTGGATCTTGTTGTTCATTGCCCCAAGCAAAGTAGCCCGCTACATTTGTGTCGCTATTTCATTGTAAAACTCGATTGCATGGATTATTAATTTTGTCGAGTGGTCCGCTTCGGTGAGACGGCAGATAGGTCCCAAGTGCCGCAACATACAGCGACGAAGACAACAGGACCGGGACGAGAAGGAGGACACCAAGCTAAGTTGTCTCACACTTGCACATCATTCTAGCCATCACGTGAAACACGAGGCAAGCTACATTCATCATTTGTTTCTAGTATTAGCGAAATCCTTAGCTGCTCATAGTGGGGAGTAACTTAGACTAGTAACATATGCCATGTTACTAGTCTAGGTTACTACCTTCATAGTGGGTAGTAATTTATATGTGGTGTCATGCATTGTGTCATTTATTATGTTGTAGACTTATTTTTCCTTGGGGTGTGTGATGTTATGGTAACATAGCTAGTTACCACCTCACTCTCTTTCTTCATTTATTCGCATGCCATATCATCAAAATGTCTTGAGATGTGTGATGTTACTAGTTATGTTACTCCCACTATGAGCAGTCTAAAAATGTACTAGTTATGAAGCCTGCGTGTTGTTGGATCTTGTTGTTCATTACTCATTACTTCACCAAGGTTGTCCCACGCTGCACATCGTTCTAGCTCCACCACGTGAAACACGAGGCGAGGTACCACATTCATCAGTAGTTCTTTTCCCGACTCAGTGTTGCTTCTATTAGCGAAATCGTGATCATGTTATAAGATCCTAGCTAGTACTGAGTGCTAAAAAGTAACAAATCACAAACGGTTACCTCACTAGCTACCTTCACTCTGTTAGCTAGCTTATACTGTATATGGTTTCGCCATCGACCTGCAGATTCGGAAGTCCTTTGGCACAGAACCGAGCACGGTTGATGCCATGGTGACACGCCGTGGGCGTGGATGGCAACGGCAATGGCAGCCGCCGGGCGTTGAGCAGTGTGCCCGCCTACCTCCCATGTCTCGTACGCGCCATCAAGTGACGTACATCTAATGATCCTCCCGAAGCGTGGGGCGTGTGGCTGGCGTCTGCACTATGCAGTGGTCGGGGTGCTGTCGTATGGGCGCGCAGTAGTAGTTTCTTTTTTGAGAGAAACCCTGGCACTTTGTTGAATTAAAACATTCTTTAGAATACAAAGACTATCAGAGGCTCTAAGAACCAAACCTAACGTCCAACACTCCCAGAAGTCACCCAACGTGCCAATCTATATATGGACTTCCGAGTTCGAAGCTCAATTGTCATATGGAAAGACGGCCTCCAGCAGTAGGTCTTCTGTGGCCTTTACTTAATGGAACGCTGGCCGCCAATTTCATTTAGGGAGAGTTGGTATTTAGTGTTTACAATCCGTGGTTTTCATGAGTTCATGTTTGCCTTCGAATTTTTTTAATTCGCCTTTGTACCACACATATTATTTCGGGGAGTCTATCTTTAGTGTTTACACTCGTGGTTTTCATGAGTTCTTCTTTGAGAGACGTTTTCATGGGTACCGGCTTGGAGAATATTTTTTTTGGCTTCGGCCATGTACCACCAATTTTATTCCAAGGGAGACGGTCTTTAGTGTTTACACTCGGTTCGTGTCAGTCTTGGAGATTTTTTGGATTCGACCTTTTACCGCCAATTTTATTTCAGGGGAGATGACTTTCAAGATTTTTTTTTTTGGCTTCGACCATGTACCGCCAACTTTATTCTGGGGGAGTCAGTCTTTAGTGTTTACACTTGGTGGTTTCCTTGAGTTCCTCTTGGCCTTTGAGAATTTATTTTTTTGGCTTCGACCTTGTACCACCAAATATTTTCTGTGGGAGTCCGTCTTTAGTGCTTACAATCAGTAGTTTTCATGGGTTTGTCTTAGCCTTGGAGTCGCTTTTGGGTTTGGACGTGTTTGGCCGTTTTGCTTTCACTGTCTTAATCAATAAAATGGTAAATCTTTTGCTAAATTCGAAATTGGGATAAAAAAATCTAAGAGGTAACAATGAAGTGACCGATACACATACAAACTTCAGAGCGTCTTAGCGATATAAAACCCCATCAATCAGCACCAGGCATGAAGTCAAAACAATCGTGCAGATGCTTAGAATGATGGAAAGAGCGGCTCACAACTATGCACTGCATCTGGCTAGCTCAATGGCCATCCTATCCTGCGCAAGGTTCTAAATTAAGATTCAAGGAAGTCGTACTCGCAGCTGCTCTTCTACTAACCGCCGCGCATGTGAAAGTACGCACGCCGAGTCTGAATCTGGTTGTTCGGCATCCAACTCCACTAGTAGAAAACCTCTCATCAATACCGGTTCAAGAGTGCCATTTGCACCGGTTGAGCAACCGGTATAAAACTTCCGGCACTAAAGCCCCCCCTTTCGTACCGGTTGCTTACGAACCGATATAAAAGGGGCCTCCACGTGGGCCACCAGGAGAGCTCAGGGCCAAGAAGGTTTGGTACCGGTTGGTAATACGAACCGGTACCAAAGGTTGCCACCCGCGGCAGGGAATATGCATGAATCTCTGCCGCGGCAGAGAATTCAGGTTTTAGGGTTTTTGGAGGGGTTTAGGGATATCGGTTTGTTTCATATCGCGTCGATGCACCAGAAACGCGTTTGGGTGTAGGTAGTACATGAAGATCAAGATGATGCATAGCAAGTTGGTGCATATAATATAACACACATGTAATTGCATAAGATCGCAAATTAAGTAGCACTATGCATGAAGATCGATCTTCATGCATAGTGGTACTCTCCGAGGCGTACTCTATATATGTCTATTACATGTAGCATAGTGGTACTCTTCGAGTCAATTATATATGTAACATGTACATCTTTATTCATAGTGGAACTCTGCGATTGGTGGTATGAGTCCCGAAGGAAAAATCCCGCCAATTCCTCGCCTATTGCTATGAAGCGGTCATCGATTGAGAGCTTGTTCTGCTTTCTTGCCAACTATAAAAGAATAAGATACAAATGAATACATGAGCTATGTGTGTGTGTGTGTGTATATATATATATATATATTCAAACCACAATGAAACAACTATTACTGAAACTCAGCACAACTTATGATAAGAAAACAAATTTGTGAATATTGTTTCGTACCTCTTTATTTCTTTCATTATTCATTCTCTCGCTGACAATTCTGTGGATGTACTCGCAAACGTAGTATCCACAGAGATCAGTCCCTTCTGGTTGTTGCGGGCATTTCTTTACAAGAATATAATTCAATCAAACAAAAGTCAAGTATGATAATTAAAGGTGTGTGGACCTAGGTAGTACTACTTACTTTTGCACGCCATCGTAGCTTCGGTGGCCATTCATGGGACTTATCTTCCTTGATGAAAGTTTCCCATACGCTGCCCGACAAAAGAAAATGCATAAAAGAGTTATCAATTAGTTCATAGCAGGAAATTAGCGAAACAAACCGATAAGAATTAAAATTACCTTTTGAGCATTAAATAACAAGACAAGTATAGTTCTGATTTTTTGCTTAGTGAGTCAAAGACTTCAACTTCTCCAATGTGCATATTGATGACGAGAAGAATAAAGTGAAACGTACGCACGTTTAAATATGAGGTGTCATATATATAAGTCATTAGTTAAAATTCTGACATACGGTGAGCAAAATATAATGTGTTATAAGACAGTAAGACTCACTCGAAGTTGTAAGGCCAAATTATTAGCCTTTTGTCACGTTGTCGCTTCAAAAACCTTAGAAAAGTCTCCGGTGTATCCTTGTTATAGAGGGGATCTTCTATGGTTTTAACATGCATTGTGTGCGGGTCAATGAACCCAATGTCCGTGATTTCGTCCCTTTTGCATTCGAGCATCTTCGATCTGCATAATATAGCGCACAAAAGATTATAATCTGCAAACAATGAACGAGCTGAGCTAAAGACTTCTCAAATTAAATAAATCACTTACAGACAATAGGAACTGATGATAGATTTGTCGATGGCCCGGAGATTGTATAACTGGAAAAGCTTGTTGAAGTCAACGTTCACACAGTATTCCTGGAAGTAGTGCTCTTCCCTAACTCGCACCATGATAGTCTCGATCCCTCCCTTTGAGGCATTAAGGTACCACGAATGGAAGTTACGCATACATGTTGGTAGCTTCCTGAGATTCTCGACCAAATCTTTCTCTTGAACAAATTGATATGCTCGTTCACCGAAGGCGTAATCGGTTGTGTCTTGTCGAGAACTTTGAACGGGCTTCCCGTCAAACACCTTGAGAGGGGCGACCGATTGAACGGGTTGTTGTCCGAGCTGGTAGACTTGGTGTATCCCTTTTATCTCCCTGATACCCGATTGAACGGGTTTTGTCGCATCGATCATCTTGTCAAACGACCTTTCAATAGAACGCCTATAGTCAGATGGCGGCGATGGTACAGAGTCATATAGATTCTCAACGGTACGCACAACTTTCACCGGATCTAGTGTCTTCTCGAAAGGTATCTCTGGCACTTTCGGTGCAAATTTTTTTTTCACCTCGGCCTCAACGGCTTCCCTGTTTTCCTCGACACTTTTTTTCCCAAGGTAACTTCTCAATGGGCGGCTGTGGTTTCTCCTTTCTAGATCTCTTCCTAGGCGGCGTACCGTTCCGCTTAACGGACGCTATCTTACGCGGAGGATCTCGAGATGGTGGACTCATGCTGGGGTCCCTCTCAGGTAGGTGTGGACTTGGCTGCTCACGAGGACTGCTACCAGGAGGAGTCGATGGCATTTGCTGCTCATGTGTAGGAGTCGGTGGCCTTTGCAAAAGGACGACGTACTTCTTCGGCCATAGGGCGAAACCGTGCTTGACATCGTCCAGTGTCCTCTCATCTTCACCTCTAGGAATAGGAATATCAAGCTCCACTGTTTCAAAACCCGGAACAACTTCATCCACCCCGACACGAACACAGCCAGGTGGAATGGGCATATGATGGTGCATTGCTCCATCTTTACTTGGGTACACATAGCCAACCGCCACCTTAACGGACGCGGTCCTGAATAACATATGTAGCTCGCAATCTGTCTTCTCCGTGACATAATCCACGGGGTAGCTTCCTCCACATCCGTCAAGATGCGAGGAACCGACACTGCTTCTTCGCTGAGATGGGGCAGCATCGGCTTGTGGATCCTGTAGAAACAGCGGCTGATCAGGTGCCCTCTGATTTTTCTCAAGCGCCTCCACCCTATTTAACAATTCTGTTAACGTGTCGGCGTCCTTCTTCTTCTTCCGCGAACGGCTTCTATAAGTGTCAGCGGACTCCGGGAACGCTTCCTTCATGGTGAGACCTGGGCGAGCTCGTACCCGTCCAACGTGTTCAGGATTCCCGGAGCGAGTGTAAGCTCGTCATTCTCTCTATCGGGAATGTACTCTCCCTTTCTGACCTTTTAAATTGCATCTACAAGCTTCGGTATGATTGCCTCAATCTTTTCCTTCCATTTTCCCTTCGCAACGATCAGCCCTGTCTTTGGGTCCAACCCTGCCCCATGCGCGAACAACCAGAACTTGGACCATTCGGGCCAGTACCATGTCTGTGGAGTGATTCCTGCATCCATCAGTTTATTTTCAAACGCTGTCCACTTCGGAATGGCACTCTTGTAGCCACCTGACCCCAAATGATGCCAAAGTTTCTTCTTTGCAGCATTTTTCGTATTTGTCTCCGATCGGGACACAAAAGTAGACGATTGCTTATGCGCCTTAAATGCGGGCCAGTGATCTTTTATCTTCACTAGATTATCATCGAATACTGGATCTTCATTCTTATATTTGTCCCATAAATTTTTCTTCCAGGTCTGGAATTGTATGGCCATCTTCTTCCATGTCAATTCCCTGACTTTATTCTTCTGGCCTTCCGTCATGTCTTCCGGTAGGCTGAATCGTGTCAGTAGAGTGTCCCAAAGAAAAGTTTTCATCTTGTCGTTGACATAACTAGCTTCAGTCCCCGCTTTCTTCGGCTTATTCCACTCTTGAATGTTGATCGGTACATGGTCCCTAACAAGAACTCCGGCTTGATTTGTAAATTTGCGGCAGAACACTTTGGGATGCTCCGGTTCACCATTAGCCTTAAATGCCGTGAGGGCTAACCTGCCCTCGCCCTTTAACACTCTCGTCGGGCCTCGTTTTGTTTTAACAGACTTGCTCGATGATGCAGAAGGCTAAAAGAAAAAATTATTCGTTAATAAGTGCAATACAAATAAATGAATGCATCTAGGGATCGATGAACATAGACTAATTGATACATAAATATACACCTCGCCGGAGTTTGTTATGGACACTTCGTTGTCTCTTCTAACTTGTTCAGACTCAAGTCCTTCGCCGAAATCATTCAGAAAGTCTTCGAACTCGTTCTCATCTCCATCGGGTTCCGTACCACGGGCACTCTCATAGATCAATTTCTGCACCGCTTCTTCCCCCTCCTCATCTCAGACGAAGGTGCCATCCGCCATACCGCAATGTCACTGCAAAATTAAGAAAGCAGTTATATTTCATTTATCATGTCATGATCATATAACAGATTGCTAGATGAATAACAATTGAAATGAAGAAAGCAAAAAACCCTAACCCTAACACTCGACGCTCCTCCTCTCGCTCTTCTCTATGTCGCGGCGGCACCACCACGGACTCCTCCTCTCGCTCTTCTCTCTTTTTCTTGACCCTAACCCTAACACTCGGCGCTCCTCCTCTCGCTCTTCTCTCTATGTCGCGGCGGCTCCGCCACAGACTCGGAGCTAAGGACTCGGCCACGGCCACGGACTCGGCGCCGCCACGGACTAGGCCGCGGCCACGGTCTCCATCGGAAGTACTCCGCTATACAAATTCAATTGTGATTTGTGTTGCACAGTTGATTCGTTTTGAACGACCAATGTAAATAAAATCTATATAAATACTTGTGGTTTCGGTAACAACTTAACATGCATGTTTATCATTACGTTTCTATTTAGGATAAAGATACAGAAAAGCACCGCAGTGCGTGCTATCCTGTGCGGCGGAAAACAAGTCGCACATCCCCTCGTCGTCTCTCTCAACCACACGTTTATCTCTCTCTCTCTCTCCAGAATACCATAGAAGCAGCGGCGGAAATTTTGAGGAGCTCCGTGCAGCGCCGGAGAGGTCGCTGTCGTCGCCGCCCGCACATCGGGAGCCCGCCTCCGTCAAGCACGAGGCCGCATGGGAGGCCACCTCCAGCAAGCACACATCGTTAGGCTGCCTCCAAACGAGCACGCAGCTGCGGGCGAGGACGCCGCGCCGGGCATGCTCCGGCAGTGGGAGGCCGCCTCCCTCAAGCACGCAGCAGGAGGCCGCCTCCAAGCGTTCGCGGCTGCAGGGGAGGCTCCGCCGGCCATACACCAAGCGAGGCGCGCGGCCAAGGCCGTTGAGCATGCTCCTGGAGGGGTGGCTGCCGCTGTCCAGCACGGAGGAGGCCACCGACGGCGAGCACGCAGCAGGGAGACTTCCATCAACAAGCACGCGAGGAGGAGGCGGCGACGCGGCATTTCACCGAACACGCTGTGGGCGTGCGTGAGGGGAGGCCGGCGGCGACCGCGGCGCGGCAGTCGACGCGCGCGCGGCGGCCAGGGAGGCGACGCGAGGGAGGCGAGGCGAGGGAGGGAGAGGAGGCCGGTGCTAACCTCGGTTGCCGGCGCGGGGAGAGGTGGAGCGGCGGGCGACGACGGCGACCCGGCCTGCTGCTGCACGCGACGGTGGCATGCTGCAGCGGGCAACGACGACGGCGGTGGCGCGTGGAGCTTCGGCGATGGCGACGGCGGCGGCTACGGCAGCAACTGCGGGCGACGGCGCGGGCGACGGCGAGCTCGGGCCTGTGTGTGCGCGCAGCGGCGATGTTGAATTTTGGCAAAGTTGCCACGCGCCTAAGTGATAACACATGGGAGAGGGCCTTTGGTACCGGTTGGTACCACCAACCGGAAAGGTTTTTTTTTCTTTTTTTTTTCTTTTGCTGTTTCTTTTGTTTTTCTTTTGCTGTTTCTTTTTCTTTTCTTTTTCTTTCCTGTTTGTTTTCTTTTCTTTTTCTGTTTCTTTTTCTTTTCTTTTATATTTATTTTTTCTATTGCTTTTCTTTTTCTTTTCTTTTCTGTTTCTTTTCTTTTCTATTTTTTTCTATTTCTATTTCTTTTCCTTTTCTTTTCTGTTTCTTTTCTATTTCTTTTTTTAATTGTTTTCTATATCTTTTCTATTTCTTTTCTACTTCTTTTCTTTACTCCCGCCACGACGCCGTCCGCGTGGAAAAGTTTCCCGCCCCGACGTCGCGCGGGAAACTTTCCCGCCACGACGCCGCGCGTGGGAGAAAAAAGGCGAGAAAGAAAGGGCGGGAATAAAATTTTATTACGATTGAACTCGAATTAAAAGTACATGGCCAGATTTGACTGTTGGAGTCATTCAGTCATACTCGTTCCTAGCCCTATAGTACTCGCCACTGTAGTCGTCGTAGTCGCCGTCATCATCGTCGCTGGCATCGGGGTCGCGGTAGTCGAACCTCGGCGGGAGAGCACGCGTGGGCTGGGACTGAGGGTAGCGCAGGCGGGGGCCACAGTAGGCCATGACGCCCTGGAGAGTCCTACCACGCCACCACAGCCGACGGCCGGCCTCGTTGAAGTTCGAAGGAGGTGGGCCGCCCTCCTCGTGCCTGGCAAGCGCCCTCTCACGCCGATTGATGAAGAAGCTTTCCCAAGTCGGGCTGTAGTCAGGATGCCACTGGGGATTCCTCCGCTGCTCTGGCGTGAGCTCGAAGTAGTAGTGGTTCGTGATGGCCATCTCGCGCGCCACACCTAGAGGGACAGGAGGGGCCGGTACGCCTCCGACACTCAGCAACCAGCCGGTCGGGACGCGGTAGCCCGGCGGGCAGGGATAGTTCAAGGCGCAAAGCGCCTCCGCCTCCCGGGGGGTTAGAGATACGGAAGCCATGGGAGAGAATGATGAGGTTTTTAGATATGAGTCTAGATGTGATATGTAAATGGAGGCCAAGCCTACATATATATAGGCAGGATGACGGAGGCGGGAAGACAGAGGCGGGAACCGGTGGAAAGCGCGGGAAGAAAATAGGCGGGAACGCAATGGCGCGGCAAACCTTTAGTACCGGCTGGTGGGTGCAACCGGTACTAAAGGTGGTTTTTCTGTCATGTAACAAAACTGTCGGTGGGATAAGGACGCGTGGGTAACCTTTAGTATTGGCTGGTGGGTGCAACCGGTACTAAAGGTGGTATTTCTTTCATGTAACAAAAATGTCGGTGGGATAAGAACGCGTGGGTAACCTTTAGTACCGGCTGGTGGGTGCAACTGGTACTAAAGCTGTCGGCAGGATAAGGACGCCCTGCTCGATGAGATAAAGCATGTAGCGCACGACGCCCTGTCGGACGAAGAAGACAATGTAGAAGCGGCGACGTGCCTATAAAAGGAGCATCGATACGCCATGGCAAGCAGCTCAACAAGCCAACATGGATGGAGAGTTTCATCACCATGGATGGAGGAAAGGGTTGGGAAATCTCCCGTGGCGGAACTTGTCGAAGATGCCCTTGGTGCACACGCCCTATGGCATCTTCGGAAGTTCCGCCTCGAAAAATTTCCCCGCAAGCCCGTGAAAGACTCCATCTCCTCTAACAATGTTGGGGAAAGGGTTGGGAAATCTCCCGTGGCGGAACTTGTCGAAGATGCCCTTGGTGCACACGCCCTATGGCATCTTCGGAAGTTCCGTCTCGGAAAAATTTCCCCGCAAGCCCGTGAAAGACTCCATCTCCTCTAACAATGTTGGGGAAATGGTTGGGAAATCTCCGTGGCGGAACTTCTCGAATATGCCCTTGGTGCACATGCCCTATATATGGCATATTCGGAAGTTCCGCCTCGGAAAATTTCCCCGCAAGCCCGTGAAAGACTCCATCTCCTCTAACAATGTTGGGGAAAGGGTTGGGAAATCTCCGTGGCGGAACTTCTCGAATATGCCCTTGGTGCACATGCCCTATATATGGCATATTCGGAAGTTCCGCCTCGAAAAATTTCCCTCGCGAGCCCGTGAAAGCTACTTAACTAGTAAAACAAGCCAACCATCTCCATTGTTAATATCTTACATACAAGTAACATCATTACACAAAAGTGATTTCCATATTGAGATACACAAGTTATGATCCCAATCTAGCTAGTCTTCCGAGTTTTGTTCGTCTCGTTTCCCTTTCTTCCGATCGCGACGCAACCATGGACAATCTTCATTGTTTAAGATGATGCTTGGGTCAATTTTTACCTTGAAGGGTGGAATATCATCAAACTTATTTTAATATTCTGACATGTCTGTCTTGTCCTCTACTCCCACGATGTTTCTTTTTCCTGAAAGAACTATGTGCCGCTTTGGTTCATCGTATGATGTGTCCTCTTGCCTTTCTTTTCTTTTTTTCGGTTTGCTAGACATGTCCTTCACATAAAAAACCTGAGCCACTTCACTGGCTAGGACGAATGGTTCGGTGTCGTACCCTAGATTCTTGAAATCCACTGTAGTCATTCCGTACTGCGGGTCTTGTAGGGATTCGTAGCATAGAAAACAAAAAATTTCCTACCGCGAGAACGCAATCCAAGCCAAGATGCAATCTAGAAGACGGTAGCAACGAGGGGATGAACGAGACTAACCCTTGAAGATTTCCAAAGCCTACAAGAGGAGGCTCTCGTTGCTGCGGTAGACGTTCACTTGCCGCTTTCAAAAGCGCGTAGAAGATGTTGACGGTGCCACAATCGGGCAGCACCTCCGTACTCGGTCACACGTTCGGTGTTGATGAAGACGACGTCCTTCTCCCCGTTCCAGCGGGCAGCGGAAGTAGTAGCTCCTCCTTGAATCCGGCAACACGACGGCGTGGTGGCGGTGGCGATGGAGAACTCCGGCGGAGCTTCGCTAAGCGTTGCGGTAGAGGTGGAGGAGTGGGGCGGCTAGGGTTTGGGAGAGGGGGTGGCCGGCCACTTGAGGGGTGCGGCCAAGCTATGGCTTGTGGTGGCCGGCCCCCTCCCCTTGCCCCTCATTATATAGGTGGAACCCTGATACGTCTCCGACGTATCGATAATTTCTTATGTTCTATGCCATATTATTGATGATACCTACATGTTTTATGCACACTTTATGTCATATTCGTGCATTTTCTGGAACTAACCTATTAACAAGATGCCGAAGTGCCGCTCTCGTTTTCGCTGTTTTTGGTTTCGTAAATCCTAGTAACGAAATATTCTCGGAATTGGACGAAACGAAGACCCGGGGGCCTATTTTGCCACGAACCTTCCGGAAGACCGAAGAGCATACGAAGTGGGGCTACGAGGTGGCGACACCACATGGCGGCGCGGCCAAGGGGGCCCGCGCCGCCCTATGGTGTGGGCCCCTCGTCGGGCCCCGACTCGCCCTTCCGCCTACTTAAAGCCTCCGTCGCGAAACCCCCGATGCGAAAAACCACGATACGGAAAACCTATCGAGACGCCGCCGCCGCCGATCCCATCTCGGGGGATTCCGGAGATCTCCTCCGGCACCCTTCCGGGAGAGGGGATTCATCTCCCGGAGGACTCTACACCGCCATGGTCGCCTCCGGAGTGATGAGTGAGTAGTTCACCCCTGGACTATGGGTCCATAGCAGTAGCTAGATGGTTGTCTTCTCCTCATTGTGCTTCATTGTTGGATCTTGTGAGCTGCCTAACATGATCAAGATCATCTATCCGTAATACTCTATGTTGTGTTTGTCGGGATCCGATGGATAGAGAATACCATGTTATGTTAATTATCAAGTTATTTCATATGTGTTGTTTATGATCTTGCATGCTCTCCGTTATTAGTAGAGGCTCGGCCAAGTTGATGCTAGTAACTCCAAGAGGGAGTATTTATGCTCGATAGTGGGTTCATGCCCGCATTGACACCTGGGGAGTGACGAAACCCCTAAGGTTGTGTTGTGTCTGTTGCCACTAGGGATAAAACATTGATGCTATGTTCGAGGATGTAGTTATTGATTACATTACGCACCATACTTAATGCAATTGTCCGTTGCTTTGCAACTTAATACCGGAAGGGGTTCGGACGATAACCCGAAGGTGGACTTTTTAGGCATAGATGCAGTTGGATGGCGGTCTATGTACTTTGTCGTAATGCCCAATTAAATCTCACTATACTTATCATGACATGTATGTGCATTGTTATGCCCTCTCTATTTGTCAATTGCCCGACCGTAATTTGTTCACCCAACATGCTTTTATCTTATGGGAGAGACACCTCTAGTGAACTGTGGACCCCGGTCCATTCTTTTAATACTGAAATACAAATCTGCTTGCAATACTTGTTTTATCGTTTTCTCTGCAAACAATCATCTTCCACACAATACGGTTAATCCTTTGTTACAGCAAGCCGGTGAGATTGACAACCTCACTGTTTCGTTGGGGCAAAGTACTTTGGTTGTGTTGTGCAGGTTCCACGTTGGCGCCGGAATCTCCGGTGTTGCGCCGCACTACATCCCGCCGCCATCAACTTTCAACGTGCTTCTTGACTCCTACTCGGTTCGATTAAACCTTGGTTTCTTACCGAGGGAAACTTGCCGCCGTGCGCATCACACCTTCCTCTTGGGGTTCCCAACGGACGTGTCAACTACACGCATCAAGCAAATTTCCGGCGCCGTTGCCGGGGAGATCAAGACACGCCTGCAAGGGGAGTCTCCACTTCTCAATCTCTTTACTTTGTTTTTGTCTTGCTTTATTTTATTTACTACTTTGTTTGCTGCATTATATCAAAACACAAAAAAAATTAGTTGCTAGCTTTACTTTATTTACTTGTCTTGTTTGCTATATCAAAAACACAAAAAAATTAGTTTACTTGCATTTACTTTATCTAGTTTGCTTTATTTACTATTGCTAAAATGGCCAACCCTGAAAATACTAAGTTGTGTGACTTCACTAGCACAAATAATAATGATTTCCTATGCACACCTATTGCTCCACCTGCTACTACAGCAGAATTCTTTGAAATTAAACCTGCTTTACTTAATCTTGTCATGAGAGAGCAATTTTCCGGTGTTAGTTCCGATGATGCTCGCTGCCCATCTCAATAATTTTGTTGAACTATGTGAAATGCAAAAATATAAAGATGTAGATGGTGACATTATAAAATTAAAATTGTTTCCTTTCT
Source organism: Lolium rigidum (assembly GCF_022539505.1). Classification (NCBI taxonomy): domain Eukaryota; kingdom Viridiplantae; phylum Streptophyta; class Magnoliopsida; order Poales; family Poaceae; genus Lolium; species Lolium rigidum. Next base: position 180,843,199 of record NC_061509.1, read on the forward strand.
CATTAAGAGGAAGAGCTAAAGATTGGTTGCTATCTCTCGCCTAAGAATAGTATTGATTCCTGGACTAAATGCAAGGATGCTTTTATTGGTAGATATTATCCCCCTGCTAAAATTATATCTTTGAGGAGTAGCATAATGAATTTTAAACAATTAGATAATGAACATGTTGCTCAAGCTTGGGAAAGAATGAAATCTTTGGTTAAAAATTGCCCAACCCATGGATCGACTACTTGGATGATCATCCAAACCTTCTATGCGAGACTAAATTTTTCTTCGCGGAATTTATTGGATTCAGCTGCTGGAGGTACCTTTATGTCCATCACTCTTGGTGAAGCAACAAAGCTTCTTGATAATATGATGGTTAATTACTCTGAATGGCACACGGAAAGAGCTCCACAAGGTAAGAAGGTAAATTCTGTTGAAGAATCCTCTTCCTTGAATGATAAGGTTGATGCTATTATGTCTATGCTTGCGAATGATAGGACTAATGTTGATCCTAATAATGTTCCATTAGCTTCATTGGTTGCCCAAGAAGAACATGTTGATGTAAATTTCATTAAAAATAATAATTTCAACAACAATGCTTATCGGAACAATTCTAGTAATAACTATAGGCCATATCCTTATAATAATGGTAACGGTTATGCTAATTCTTATGGGAATTTTTACAACAATAATAGGAATACACCCCTGGACATGAAGCCATGCTTAAAGAATTTATTAGTACACAAACTGCCTTTAACAAATCCGTTGAGGAAAAGCTCAATAAAATTGATATTCTTGTTTCTAGAGTTGATAGTCTTGCCTCTGATGTTGATCTTTTGAAATCGAAAGTTATGCCTAATAGGGATATTGAAAATAAAGTTGTTACTACAGCAAATGCCATCCAAGTTAGGATTAATGAGAATATAAGATTAATGGCTGAACTGCGTGCTAGGTGGGATAGAGAAGAAAATGAAAAACTAGCTAAAAAGGAAAATGTAGCTAAAGTTTGGACTATTACCACCACTAGCAATGCTAATAATTCACATGTTGCTGCACCTCCTACTATCAATGGTAAAATAATTGGTGTTGGCAATGCTTCTACTCCTAGTGCAAAGCGCGCAAAATTACCCGAAACCGGTAAACCGCTGAAACCGCTTGTGATGAAACTGCTGAAATTTTTTCCAACCTTGGGGATGATAATCCCATTGCTTTAGATTGTAATGATTTAGATTTTGATGATTGCCACATCTATGAAGTTATAAAGTTCTTGCAAAAACTTGCTAAAAGTCCCAATGCTAGCGCTGTAAACTTGGCTTTCACAAAACAAATTACAAATGCTCTCATAAAAGCTAGAGAAGAGAAACTAAAACTTGAAACTTCTATTCCTAGAAAGCTAGAGGATGGTTGGGAGCCCATCATTAAAATGAGAGTCAAAGATTTTGATTGTAATGCTTTATGTGATCTTGGTGCAAGTATTTCTGTTATGCCTAAAAAAGTCTATGATATGCTTGACTTGCCACCATTGAAAAATTGTTATTTGGATGTTAATCTCGCTGATAATGCTAAAAAGAAACCTTTGGGGAGAGTTGATAATGTGCATATTATGGTTAACAATAACCTTGTCCCCGTTGATTTTGTTGTCTTGGATATTGAATGCAATGCATCTTGCCCCATTATATTGGGAAGACCTTTTCTTCGAACCGTTGGTGCCACTATTGATATGAAGGAAGGTAATATTAAATATCAATTTCCTCTCAAGAAAGGTATGGAACACTTCCCTAGAAAGAGAATGAAGTTACCTTATGATTCTATTATTAGAACAAACTATGATGTCAATGCTCCATCTCGCGATAACACTTGAGATACACTTTCTGCGCCTAGCTGAAAGGCGTTAAAGAAAAGCGCTTATGGGAGACAACCCATGTTTTTACTCCAGTATTTTTGTTTTATATTTGTGTCTTGGAAGTTGTTTACTACTGTAGCAACCTCTCCTTATCTTAGTTTTGAGTCTTGTTGTGCCAAGTAAAGTCTTTGATAGAAAAGTAAGTACTAGATTTGGATTACTGCGCAGTTCCAGATTTCTTTGCTGTCACGAATCTGGGTCTACCTCCCTGTAGGTAGCTCAGAAAAATAAGCCAATTTACGTGCATGATCCTCAGATATGTACGCAACTTTCATTCTATTTGAGCATTTTCATTTGAGCAAGTCTGGTGGCCTAATAAAATCCATCTTTACGGACTGTTCTGTTTTGACAGATTCTGCCTTTTATTTTGCATTGCCTCTTTTGCTATGTTGGATGAATTTCTTTGATCCATTAATGTCCAGTAGCTTTATGCAATGTCTAGAAGTGTTAAGAATGATTGTGTCACCTCTGAACATGTGAATTTTTATTATGCACTAACCCTCTAATGAGTTGTTTCGAGTTTGGTGTGGAGGAAGTTTTCAAGGATCAAGAGAGGAGTATGATGCAATATGATCAAGGAGAGTGAAAGCTCTAAGCTTGGGGATGCCCCGGTGGTTCACCCCTGCATATTTTAAGAAGACTCAAGCTTCTAAGCTTGGGGATGCCCAAGGCATCCCCTTCTTCATCGACAACATTATCAGGTTCCTCCCCTGAAACTATATTTTTATTCCGTCACATCTTATGTACTTTGCTTGGAGCGTCTGTTTGTTTTTGTTTTTTGTTTTGTTTGAATAAAATGGATCCTAGCATTCACTTTATGGGAGAGAGACACGCTCCGCTGTAGCATATGGACAAATATGTCCTTAGGCTCTACTCATAGTATTCATGGCGAAGTTTCTTCTTCGTTAAATTGTTATATGGTTGGAATTGGAAAATGCTACATGTAGTAACTCTAAAATGTTTTGGATAATTTGATACTTGGCAATTGTTGTGCTCATGTTTAAGCTCTTGCATCATATACTTTGCACCCATTAATGAAGAAATACTTAGAGCTTGTTAATTTGGTTTGCATATTTGGTTTCTCTAGAGTCTAGATAACATCTAGTATTGAGTTTTGAACAACAAGGAAGACGGTATGGAGTCTTATAATGTTTACAATATGTCTTTTATGTGAGTTTTGCTGTACCGTTCATCCTTGTGTTTGTTTCAAATAACCTTGCTAGCCTAAACCTTGTATCGAGAGGGAATACTTCTCATGCATCCAAAATCCTTGAGCCAACCACTATGCCATTTGTGTCCACCATACCTACCTACTACATGGTATTTATCCGCCATTCCAAAGTAAATTGCTTGAGTGCTACATTTAAAATTCCATCATTCACCTTTACAATATATAGCTCATGGGACAAATAGCTTAAAAACTATTGTGGTATTGAATATGTACTTATGCACTTTATCTCTTATTAAGTTGCTTGTTGTGCGATAACCATGCTTCGGGGACGCCATCAACTATTCTTTGTTGGATATCATGTGAGTTGCTATGCATGTCCGTCTTGTCCGAAGTAAGAGAGATCTACCACCTTTATGGTTGGAGCATGCATATTGTTAGAGAAGAACTTTGGGCCGCTAACTAAAGCCATGATTCATGGTGGAAGTTTCAGTTTGGACATATATCCTCAATCTCATATGAGAATAATAATTGTTGCCACATGCTTATGCATTAAAGAGGAGTCCATTATCTCGTTGTCCATGTTGTCCCGGTATGGATGTCTAAGTTGAGAATAATCAAAAGCGAGAAACCAAAATGCGAGCTTTCTCCTTAGACCTTTGTACAGGCGGCATGGAGGTACCCCATTGTGACACTTGGTTAAAACATGTGCATTGCAAAGATCCGGTAGTCCAAGCTAATTAGGACAAGGTGCGGGCACTATTAGTATACCATGCATGAGGCTTGCAACTTGTAAGATATAACTTTCATAACTCATATGCTTTATTACTACCGTTGACAAAATTGTTTCATGTTTTCAAAATAAAAGCTCTAGCACAAATATAGCAATCGATGCTTTCCTCTTTGAAGGACCATTCTCTTTACTTTTATGTTGAGTCAGTTCACCTATTTCTCTCCACCTCAAGAAGCAAACACTTGTGTGAACCGTGCATTGATTCCTACATACTAGCATATTGCACTTGTTATATTACTCTATGTTGACAATTATCCATGAGATATACATGTTACAAGTTGAAAGCAACCGCTGAAACTTAATCTTCCTTTGTGTTGCTTCATTGCCTTTACTTTGATTTATTGCTTTATGAGTTAACTCTTATGCAAGACTTATTAATACTTGTCTTGAAGTACTATTCATGAAAAGTCTTTGCTTTATGATTCACTTGTTTACTCATGTCATTACCATTGTTTTGATCGCTGCATCCACTACATATGTTTACAAATAGTATGATCAAGGTTATGATGGCATATCACTTCAGAAATTATCTTTGTTATCGTTTTACTCGCTCGGGACGAGCAGTAACTAAGCTTGGGGATGCTTGATACGTCTCCGACGTATCGATAATTTCTTATGTTCTATGCCATATTATTGATGATACCTACATGTTTTATGCACACTTTATGTCATATTCGTGCATTTTCTCGGAACTAACTTATTAACAAGATGCCGAAGTGCCGCTCTCGTTTTCTCGCTGTTTTTGGTTTCGAAATCCTAGTAACGAAATATTCTCGAATTGGACGAAACGAAGACCCAGGGGCCTATTTTGCCACGAACCTTCCAGAAGACCGAAGAGCATACGAAGTGGGGCCACGAGGTGGCGACACCACATGGCGGCGCGGCCAAGGGGGGGCCCGCGCCGCCCTATGGTGTGGGCCCCTCGTCGGCCCCCGACTCTGCCCTTCCGCCTACTTAAAGCCTCCGTCGCGAACCCCCTGATGCGAAAAACCACGATACGGAAAACCTTACTGAGACGCCGCCGCCGCCGATCCTATCTCGGGGGATTCTGGAGATCTCCTCCGGCACCCTGCCGGAGAGGGGATTCATCTCCCGGAGGACTCTACACCGCCATGGTCGCCTCCGGAGTGATGAGTGAGTAGTTCACCCCTGGACTATGGGTCCATAGCAGTAGCTAGATGGTTGTCTTCTCCTCATTGTGCTTCATTGTTGGATCTTGTGAGCTGCCTAACATGATCAAGATCATCTATCTGTAATACTCTATGTTGTGTTTGTCGGGATCCGATGGATAGAGAATACCATGTTATGTTAACTATGAAGTTATTTCATATGTGTTGTTTATGATCTTGCATGCTCTCCGTTATTAGTAGAGGCTCTGGCCAAGTTGATGCTAGTAACTCCAAGAGGGAGTATTTATGCTCGATAGTGGGTTCATGCCTGCATTGACACCTGGGGAGTGACGAAACCCCTAAGGTTGTGTTGTGCTGTTGCCACTAGGGATAAAAAATTGATGCTATGTTCGAGGATGTAGTTATTGATTACATTACGCACCATACTTAATGCAATTGTCTCGTTGCTTTGCAACTTAATACCGGAAGGGGTTCGGACGATAACCTGAAGGTGGACTTTTTAGGCATAGATGCAGTTGGATGGCGGTCTATGTACTTTGTCGTAATGCCCAATTAAATCTCACTATACTTATCATGACATGTATGTGCATTGTTATGCCCTCTCTATTTGTCAATTGCCCGACTGTAATTTGTTCACCCAACATGCTTTTATCTTATGGGAGAGACACCTCTAGTGAACTGTGGACCCCGGTCCATTCTTTTAATACTCGAAATACAAATCTGCCGCAATACTTGTTTTACTGTTTTCTCCGCAAACAATCATCTTCCACACAATACGGTTAATTCTTTGTTACAGCAAGCCGGTGAGATTGACAACCTCACTGTTTCGTTGGGGCAAAGTACTTTGGTTGTGTTGTGCAGGTTCCACGTTGGCGCCGGAATCTCTGGTGTTGCGCCGCACTACATCCCGCCGCCATCAACCTTCAACGTGCTTCTTGACTCCTACTGGTTCGATTAAACCTTGGTGTCTTACTGAGGGAAACTTGCCGCTGTGCGCATCACACCTTCCTCTTGGGGTTCCCAACGGACGTGTCAACTACACGCATCAAACCCCCAAGTGTTGGACTACAAGTCTTCAAATAAGACCCCAACCCAAAACCTTCCATGTGTAGGGAAACCTATCCAAGGTGGGATTCCCACCTCAAGTGGGACTCCCACCCTTCCATGAGGGGGGTGGCCGGCCACCTTAGGTGGAGTCCACCTAGGACTCCACCCCTCTAGGGTTGGCCGGCCATGGAAGGGTGAGTTCCTTCGGGACTCCGCCTTCCAAAGTGATTTCTTCCGGACTTTTCTAGAACCTTCTAGAACCTTCCATAAATGCACCGGATCATTTCCAAACTTGGAATATGACTTCCTATATATGAATCTTATTCTCCGGACCATTCCGAACTCCTCGTGATGTCCGGGATCCCATCCGAGACTTCGAACAAAACTTCGAACTCCATTCCATATTCAAGTTCTACTAATACGACATCAAACCTTAAGTGTGTCACCCTACGGTTCGCGAACTATGTAGACATGGTTGAGAACTCTCTCCGACCAATAACCAATAGCGGGATCTGGAGATCCATAATGTCTCCTACATATTCAACGATGACTTAGTGATCGAATGAACCATTCACATACGATACCAATTCCCTTTGTCACGCGATATTTTACTTGTCCGAGGTTTGATCATCGGTATCTCTCTATACCTTGTTCAACCTCGTCTCCTGACAAGTACTCTTTACTCGTACCGTGGTATGTGGTCTCTTATGAACTATTCATATGCTTGCAAGATATTTAGACAACATTTCACCGAGAGGGCCCAGAGTATATCTATCCGTCATCGGGAGGACAAATCCCACTGTTGATCCATATGCCTCAACTCATACTTTCCGGATACTTAATCCCACCTTTATAACCTCCCATTTACGCAGTGGCGTTTGATGTAATCAAAGTACCTTTCCGGTATAAGTGATTTACATGATCTCATGGTCGAAAGGACTAGGTAACTATGTATCGAAAGCTTATAGCAAATAACTTAATGATGTGATCTTATGCTACGCTTAATTGGGTGTGTCCATTACATCATTCATATAATGATATAACCTTGTTATTAATAACATCCAATGATCATGATTATGAAACTAATCATCTATTAATCAACAAGCTAGTTAAGAGGCTTACTAGGGACTCATTGTTGTTTACATAACACACATGTATCAATGTTTCGGTTAATACAATTATAGCATGGTATATAAACATTTATCATAAACATAAAGATATATAATAACCACTTTTATTATTGCCTCTTGGGCATATCTCCAACAGTCTCCCACTTGCACTAGAGTCAATAATCTAGATTACATTGTAAGGTACCTAACACCCATGGCATTCTGGTGTTGGTCATGCTTTATCCTAGGGAGAGCTTTAGTCAACGGATCTGCTACATTCAGATCAGTGTGTACTTTTCAAATCTTTACTTCTCCATCTTCGATGTACTCGCGAATCGAATGATAACGCAGCTTGATATGCTTCAGCCTCTTGTGTGACCTTGGTTCTTGTGCATTGGCGATGGCACCCATGTTGTCACAGTAGATGACTAGTGGGTCCAATTCACTAGGAACCACACCGAGCTCTACAATGAACCTCTTCATCCATACCACTTCTGATGAAGCCTCTGAAGCCACTATGTACTCCGATTTTGTTGAAGACTTCGCCACCGTGCACTACTTCGAGCTTGCCCAGCTTACTGCAGCACCATTCAATATAAACACGTACCCGGATCGTGACTTAGAGTCATCGGGATCGGTGTTCCAACTTGCATCGGTGTAACTCGGTTACAACGAGCTCTTGGTCGCCTCCATAACAAAGAAACATATCCTTAGTTCTTTTCAAGTACTTCAGGATATTCTTGACCGCTGTCCAGTTGTTCCATTCCTGGATCACTTTGATATCTCGCTAGTCAAACTAACAAGCATGTGCTATATCCGGTCTAGTACATAGCATGACATACATGATAGAGCCTACTGCCGAGGCATAGGGGATCTGACTCATCCTTTCTCTTTCTTCTGCCGTAGCCGGACCTTGAGTCCTACTCAAGACCTTGCCTGGTAACATAGGTAAGAACCCTTTCTTACTTTCGTCCATTCTAAACTTCTTTAGAATCTTGTCCAGGTATGTACTCTGTGATAGCCCTATTAGACGTCTTGATCTATCTCTATAAATCTTGATGCCTAATATATACGATGCTTCACCAAGGTCTTTCATTGAAAAACTATTATTCAAATAACCTTTTACACTCGCTTAATAGTTCTATACCATTCCCAATCAATAATATGTCATCTACATATAATATCGGGAATGCTACGTAGCTCCCACTCACTTTCTTGTAAATACAGGCCCCTCCATGACACTGTATAAACCCGAAGTCTTTGATCACCTTATCAAAGCGTCGGTTCCAACTTCTCGATGCTTGCTTCAGTCCATAAATTGAACGCTGAAGTTTGCATACTTTGTCAGCATTTTTCGGATCGACAAAACCTTTGGGTTGTACCATATACAACTCTTCCTCAATGTCTCCATTAAGGAACGCCGTTTTGACATCCATCTGTCAAATCTCATAATCGAAAAATGCAGCTATTGCTAACAAAATCCTCACAGATTTTAGCTTTGCTACAGGTGAGAAAGTCTCATCGTAGTCAACACCTTGAATTTGTCGGAAACCCTTTGCGACAAGTCGAGCTTTATAGGCAGTAATATTACCATCAACATCTGTTTTTCTCTTGAAGATCCATTTATTCTCGACAGCCTTGCGGCTATCAGGTAAGTCTACCAAAGTCCACACTTTGTTATCATACATGGATCCCATTTCGGATTTCATGGCTTCTTGCCATTTGTTGGAATCTGGGCTCATCATCGCTTCTTCATACGTCGCAGGGTCTTCATCATTGTTGTCCACAATCATGATATTTAGACAAGGATCATACCAATCAAGAGTGGCACGTTCCCTTGTCGATCTGCGAGGTTCAGTAGCTATCTCGTTCGAAGTTTCATGATCATTATCATTAGCTTCCTCTGTTGCCGGTGTAGGCGGCACAGGAATAACTTCCGGTACTGCGCTACTCTGATCAACGAGTGAAGATTCAGTAATCTCGTCGAGTTCTACTTTTCTTCCAGTCACTTCTTTAGTGAGAAATTCTTTCTCAAGAAAGGTTCCATTCTTAGCAACAAAGATTTTGCCTTCGGATCTGTGATAGAAAGTGTACCCTATAGTTTCTTAGGGTATCCTATGAAGACGCATTTCTCCGCTTTGGGTTCTAGCTTGTCCGGTTGTAACTTTTTTACATAGACTTCGCAATCCCAAACTTTAAGGAACGACAGCTTAGGTTTCTTATTAAACCATAATTCATACGGTGTCGTTTCAACGGATTTAGATGGTGTCCTATTTAAAGTGAATGCAGCTGTCTCTAATGCATAACTCCAAAATGATAACGGCAAATTAGTAAGAGACATCATAGAACGAACCATATCTAAGAGAGTTCGATTACGACGTTCGGACACACCGTTTCGTTGTGGTATTCCCGGCGGTGTCAATTGTGAAAGTATTCCGCATTTCTTTAAATGCATGCCAAACTCATAACTCAGATATTCACCTCCGCGATCAGATCGTAGAAATTTAATCTTCTTGTTACGTTGATTTTCTACTTCACTTTGGAATTTCTTAAACTTCTTGAAAGTTTCGGATTTATGTTTCATGAAATAGATATACCCATATCTACTCGGATCATCTGTGAAGGTTAGAACATAACGATAACCACCGCGCGAGGCTACACTCATTGGTCCACACACATCGGTATGTATGATTTCCAATAAGTCTGTAGCTCGCTCCATAATACCAGAGAATGGAGTCTTAGTCATTTTTCCCATTAGACATGCTTCGCATTTATCAAGTGACTCAAAGTCAAGTGATTCAAGTAATCCATCGGTATGGAGTTTCTTCATGCGTTTCACTCCAATATGACCAAGACGACAATGCCACATATAAGTAGAATTATCATTCAATTTAATTCGCTTAGCATCAATGTTATAAATATGTGTATCACTACTATCGAGATGTAACAGAAATAAACCATTCTTTTCAGGTGCTCGACCATAAAATATATTATTCATAAAAATAGAACAACCATTATTCTCAGACTTGAATGAATAACCGTCTTGCATTAAACAAGATCCAGATATAATGTTCATGCTCAACGCGGGTACAAAATAACAATTATTGAGGTTTAAAACTAATCCCGAAGGTAGATGTAGAGGGAGTGTACCGACAGCGATCACATCGACTTTGGATCCATTTCCAACGCGCATCGTCACTTCATCCTTCAATAGTCTTCGTTTATTCTTTAGTTCATGTTTCGAGTTACAAATATGAGCAACCGAACCAGTATCAAATACCCAGGTACTAGTACGAGAACCAGTAAGATAAACATCTATAACATGTACTAGATTTTGATGTGCGCCTTGGCGCACGACCCCGTGAGATTCGTGTATAGGTGGGAAAGTGGTTATACTTTTATTAGAACTTACAAAATGTAGTGAATCAAAGGAAATTGCAAATAGAGGTGATGGAGGGAATACTCAACGTGATCCCGTAAAACTAACGCTGATTTACATTTTATAAAACAATGATAGAAATAAGGTCAAAAAATGATAATAGCATGAAGAGAACAAAGTCTAAATGTTCTATAGATAGACCATAAGAGGTAGTTATAATTCTAATAGGGTCTCCATAAATATATGCTAACTCACTCAAGCTTACTACCGAACAAATACGCATATCAGAAAATTTCATGTAAATTTTACGGTAGAACCAAAGGCAGGCAAACAAAACTCAGTTGACATACAGACGCAAAGGAAACATGAAAATATGACCAGCTACCAGCAAGCCAATCTAAAACATAACATATATCCATAAATAATATTTTAGGTACATAAGTTTTCTATGGGGAAATAAACCAGTTGCGTTATGCACATCAGGCTAAAAGCAGTAGAGGTAGAACTTATATGCAAAGAAATACAACACGTAAAGTAGGCAACCGATGCATAGAGCAAAACAAATATAGCTCATCACAACACTCCTTTCAGAGAATTGATCATCTTCGGTGTACAGCTCATCACAAGTGCACTCCTTTCAGGAGAACTGATCATGTTCAGTGGAGTCAAAGTTTAAGTTGTAGGAAATGTACTTATGCACATAAGGCTATAAACAGTAGAAGTAGAGCTCTATTTAATGTTTCCTACAGCAAGTGACTGAAAAAATAAGACAGTTTAGCAGGTTTCGGGATACTTTCAGAGGCGATGTATGCAAGGCCAGAGACTTTTGGCCGAGATTCTGATGAAGAATGTGCACTGATGGATGGAATGTCAGTCACAGTTCATGCTGCCATCTCGTAGTAGTTTTGTATGTCAATCTAAGTTGTACTTGGCGCACGACCCCGTAGATCTCGTACAAAGTATGTACATGATAAATTAGTGTTTATGGCTAATTGAAATAATTTAAATAATGATAAACATTTTGTAAAACATTAGTGTATAGTAAGCTGAACAAACATAACATTGTTAACATGATTACTGGAATCAGAACAAAATTGCATAAATTCAGTCTAGCCTATCAAACAGGGGCGATAACATGGCATGTCAAAAGCGACAAAACATGATATTTCTTGCATTACATGACATCTATAGCAGCGTTGATCATTAAAAAAACCCTGTATATTTATTTTCTGCCTCTATTCTTACATATAGAACTCCATCATATAATAGGTCTTGTGTCCTGAATACAAGTAGTACAACACTTGATTCAAAAAACAAAATCAATTAACTGCACGGGAACAGTCTTAGTCTTACATGGAATTGAGAAAAATAGCAGATCATTGTAGGTCAGCCGTGAATCAATGTGTGTCGGCGCACACACGGCACACACTCACAAGGTAGGATGCAAGTTTCCACCAATCCTCTAAACCCTGAAAAAACAACATCGAATCCTAGATAGAAAATTTGATGAGCAAACCGAAGAACATATATTGAGCCATGTTCACTTAGGTAGGTGTCTGCATATAGGTAAGCATTTGATAGATGTAACCAAAGATAGCAACTTTTGACTTTCCAGCTTTTAACTAACCTAAACACATCTCAGAGCTTAAACTTTTTATTTGTTTTGGGTCAAATATAAGTACTGAAATACCTTACAACTACTCTGTGTAGGCTCAAGTTTTTGATTGATTTGATTGGAACTTGAAGCCGAGAGTTAAGAATAGCATCTCCTGAAGCTCCCTGTTACAGGCTATATGACTTGCACTTAAACCACTCTTCAGAACATCAAAAAATAGATGATTCACCACATAAGTGATGTCTAATAGCGTGCAATGATCTAAATCTTGGTTGAAATTTTCATTTACAAAATCCTGCATTCTTTTGTCTAAGTGGTTTACATAGAAAGCCTGGAAAGTTAGGTAAATTTAGCTACGTGTTGCAGGTCATACCTATTTTCTTCCAATGCTAAACCAGCCAATTGCTTAGCACTTACAAAGTTAATTAACTTGTTCAAATACCGCAGGCCTACACCTCACAACGGAAGCAACCTGGTGGCACCACCATTAGGATCAGTACCAGCTGTTATGGAGGGTGCCGGGTTAGGGAGGGAGAGCTTTGCACATTTCCCTGGGTGGAGAACTAACTGATGGAGCACTTTATTCATTATGGAACTGTGCTAAATTATCTGATGAACATAGGAAAGCGATGTTTCTCTCACTTGCCGACAGTCTGGCAAAGGCATCTGTACTCATCAGATTTAGTAATCAAGAGTGCACAGTGCTTGCGATGTACCATTTCAGAAAACTAAATCAAATTTAACTCAAAATAAAGAATGTGGTATTCTGGTAATGATAATATACGAAGAACAGATAAAACCTACAATGTGATAATAAAAAAAAATGGGAGTACAACCAAAAGAATACCTCCACCACCAAAGCAAATATGATGCCACCAAATCAATGATGAGCCTTATGTTAAAGCATACTTACAAAAAAATTGTAGGCTACCCTTTTAAATGCCCAATGATTATTTTGTGGCCTCGTTTCTAGCTCTCGCTCACGCTTTATACGTAATATAGCAATTACTGGTACCTTGTTATCAGAGCACTGGCGATGGAGAACAGGTGGCTGATAATATGGCTGTTCAGTGTTCAGGTGTGGTGCCATCCAAATTCGCATAATCATCATCAGTTGACCCATATCTGCTATACTTGCGGGAACCCTGACAATGTAGTCTCATTATCAACAAGCTGAGCCTCATACTGGAGGAGAAAAGGGAAACAATTGTAAATTAGGAGGCATACAAAAATCAAACGGATCTGGGCATCAAACAAACTGGGTCATAACATCAGTTAATGATATATATTCTGCTGCATTGGAGTGCACCATAATATCAGGTAGAACTATCGACTATCTATTAAATTTGGCCAATATTACATGCTACATAATGTGCAGAATAGCATCACACATATACGTAGGTGCAAGTGGTATTTGGTTCCATCACAGTAACAATGTAATTATTTACATCCAGTCACCACAAAAATGTTTAAAAAATAGAGCAACAAACCTTGCAGTAGTCAATTTGAAAATACACCAACTGAAGATTACACTCAACCGAATCTTCAGTTAAGATGCGTCGATAGATATGTCACTATGTGAAATCTTATTGGTTTGATTTTTCGAAAGCAACCAATACACAAAAACAATGTAAAGATCAAAGCAATGTCGGTCATTAAAAAGAAGTAACAGACGTAGAGGAATCGGTCCACATGTACGGAATTAGTCCACCATATATGTAGAGAAACGATATAAAAATGGATGCCCCATATTTAACACTTGTGATGCACTTGATAATTAGTCAGGAAAAACAATGATTGGCCATCTAATACTAAAATGGATGCTGAAGCACAAAATTATATCTGTAATTAGTCATTTGCTAAGTAGATGTAGAGGAAATTATGCTGTGCGGGTTGGGTAATACAGCTAATCAGGTAAATAAAAAAAGAAATCGCTTTTGCAAATAAAGTGACGCCCAACGATTAGGCAGCGAGGTTATATTTACCTACACTTCTATCCCGTGTATAGAAAATAAGAAAACTTAAAGTATGTAGAGGCCACTATGGGTGACTTATGGAGGCGACCGCAGGCGATGGTTTCATCCCTTACATGTAGGCTCGTAGTCCCGAGGCCACCGTATTTTCACCCAATATTTGAGGCACTCCAATCATTCTTTAGCACTAATGTGGTCTTACATATTCTCATTTCAGCCATTCCAAAACAGATTTATCGTTCTCTGAATTTAAGAGCATGTAAGAGCACAACACTACAATACAGCAACAGTAAAGATATCGACTAACTTTCATCTGAAGCATATCGATTACCTTTACATCAATAAGATCAACCAAGTTATCTTTAAGTAAGCTCTGAAACACTCCTTTGTAGGGTGGTAATGGCCACTTTGAGGCCAAATAACCTGTCAACAACAAAGTTCAGAAGGTGTCAGCATGTTGGATGATTAAACTGGATGCAAAAGCATTTTGCAGTATTAGCATTACATACCTTCAGAGTTCTCCTTTAAAAAAATTCAGAGTTCCATTTTCAGCAACCAATCGCCCAACATCATGTTAGATGATAAACTGGATGTTTTCACACTCAACTCCTAGTGAAAAGTTGAACTACCACAGAAGCATGTTTTCACACTCAACTCCTCGACGAAGTGATGCAATATGAGCTTCTCCGGCTTGTCATCCTGAAGGAAAAGCACAGCTAGATTTGCTAATTTCAGATCAGACAGCAGGCCAGATTTTCCTGGACAGTTTATGACACAATGTCCAACGCCAGAAATAAAGATAGTTTAGCATATTTAGATTGAAGGAAAAAATAGTACAAGCTCACTTCCTCATTTTACTTGGAAATCAAAATCTTCTGACATATAAACTACCATCGCTCCAGCTTTAAAATTTTACATGCTTAGTTCCTGATTTTATTTATGTATCACGCCTTTCTATCACAAAGGTAGCCTCCTCAGGTGCAGTACAACAAGGGATCATATGAAACTCCTCTAAAGCTAAACCAATGGTATAATTCTAGAACATATATACAGAACAAAGACCCAATCCTTCCGGGTGAAGGCTATCGTGGATGCACAGCGAGGGCTCTGTGAGGGGCCACAACACTATCATATCAACATGGATGAGAAAATGGTGATAAGTAGATAATGGAAGTGAACCAGGAATTTACATATTTCATGCTCCTGAGTATGCCATGGTGAGCTAGAACAAACTACATACTAAAGAAACTAAGCAAAAGAGCAAGCTGGCAACCAAATTTGGAGTAATGAGAAGCCCACACAGTTTATCAGTTTTGTATCAAAAGATAAGCCCCCTTATCTATCTAGACGCGAAGAGAGTCAATTTAAGCATGAACGAGCTGCTTTTCAACTCCGATGAAGATCCATCAACCGGTGAGTGAGAGAAACATTCCACTCAAAAGAAGAACTCAGATCTCATCAATAAAACCGGTGCCTTCCATATACTGAAATACCTGATGCAAAACAACAGAATTATTAAAATGATACATAGCAGATTGGAAGAACATTTTATGTATATTGGTGAATAAAACCATGAACCTTTACTTGAATCGGACCTTTAAGGTTAAATAGAGTATACCCATGCCAAGTACCAAAAAATCCATCATCATGATCCTTTAATGGAAATCTCGCATTGCATTTTAAGAGTAAAATATCTAATTACTGGGAAGTGCATATACTATTGGGCAATTATGATTTTAAGAGAAGTAAATATTTGTGGACATCACGAAAAGAACATCTGAGACTATAGACAATATGAGATGCTTTGCATATCTAATAGTGTACCATAAACAAATAATTAGATCAAAAAATCATAAATATCATGTTCTAAGTGCAGACCACCTCCAAAGCTTGTGAGGCTTTGGCATTTTCTGTGATGTGGGATGACAGTACAAAACATAGTCATCACGCTTTGTAGATGGGCAAGCCCATATGGAGAGGCTTACAAACCCTTGTTTCTTGCAGTAGTCCAAATACACGAAGGTACGGAGAGCTTCCCCACTTGTAGATTTGATTTCGGGCCTCAAGTACTTGACAGAATCAATATATGCAAGATAAACATGCCTTCGGTTTGGTGATGGGCTAGCAGAACCATACTCTTGCACATACTTGGCGAATAGACAAACATCCACACCTTCATTCTTTTGAAACAAGAGAATGGCCTGTATAAAACAAAAGGCAGCAAAAGTTAGCCTTCGTTATGTACAAATTAGCAGGAATTAATATTAACATGGATACTATGACAAGAATATTTTTCAAATAAAGCATTGAAATAAATATATTTCTCATATTGCAGAGATAGGTACAGATTGATCAAGTTCACACGGGATTGGATGCAAAGATCACCACAATTTCAGAAAGAATAACGTTGTATAAATCATTGCCTTGTTTAATTTAAAGGACAAGAGAAGAATTAGATGTACATGCTCCATGTATAATTCGGTTATTATTTATCCGAAACAAATAAGCATGTAAGCTCACCAGATTGTGGCTGCAATGCATGACCTCAAATCCATGTGGTCAAACCATACCGAGGGAAAATGTGTAGATCAAAGAGCACAAGAAAAGAATCATTTCAAATCTTGTGGCAGCTCCTGCATAGATCCATTGTCCAATTAAAATTTTAAAAAGATCTAATCAAAACATTATAAATCCCTAAAGTTTACAAATCCCAACATGCATATCCATAATGCAGTGCTCACGCCGAAGGCAAACATCACTGAAACGAACTCGCAGAAACTTTTTGTAAGAAATGGCACGCCAAGTCGCCAATCATGCAAGGGCTAGAGAGACAGACTTGAAAGTCACGACGCCTATGAACACTCCTCCACAGCACCAGCTCCCCCTCGCTGCTTGGCAAGGATGTGACATCAAACACAAACAATCTAATTTCCTACTGTGACTGGGCTACATGAAGAACAACATTAACAATAACAACAAAGCAGTGGTGCCTTAATATCTTTCCAAGCAGCAGTGCCTTAATATCTTCAGGTATAGGTAGAAAAAAATCAGCAGCGCTTCCTCGTGACAAGGAAATTAAAGTGAACTCTAATAATCTATTCCCACAAGTAACCTGTACTATTTTCCATAAGAGTTTATGTATGAATAAGAGAAAAGAGACACCAACTAAATTTTGCCTTACAGATAGGCTAAAGATCAGTGCAACTCTTCAAGATAAAACCAATGAGATTAGAATTGGAGTACAAAGCATTAAAATGATTGTAAATCATCTCACCACTAGCAGTCAGCTGAACCACCATTTCCCAAATAACCAGTGTACCATATGAGGACGTTGAAGCAAAATTTGGAACTGCATCCTGATGGCGTATAACTCACACGTTCGTTGGGAACCCCAAGAGGAAGGTATGATGCGCACAGCAGCAAGTTTTCCCTCAGAAAGAAACCAAGGTTTATCGAACCAGGAGGAGCCAAGAAGCACGTTGAAGGTTGATGGCGGCGGGATGTAGTGCGGCGCAACACCAGGGATTCCGGCGCCAACGTGGAACCTGCACAACACAACCAAAGTACTTTGCCCCAACGAAACAGTGAGGTTGTCAATCTCACCGGCTTGCTGTAACAAAGGATTAACCGTATTGTGTGGAAGATGATTGTTTGCAGAGAAAACAGTAAAAACAAGTATTGCAGCAGATTTGTATTTCAGTATTAAAGAATGGACCGGGGTCCATAGTTCACTAGAGGTGTCTCTCCCATAAGATAAAAGCATGTTGGGTGAACAAATTACAGTCGGGTAATTGACAAATAGAGAGGGCATAACAATGCACATACATGTCATGATAAGTATAGTGAGATTTAATTGGGCATTACGACAAAGTACATAGACCGCCATCCAATCGCATCTATGCCTAAAAAGTCCACCTTCAGGTTATCATCCGAACCCCTTCCAGTATTAAGTTGCAAAGCAATAGACAATTGCATTAAGTATGGTGCGTAATGTAATCAACAACTACATCCTTGGACATAGCATCAATGTTTTATCCCTAGTGGCAATAGCACAACACAACCTTAGGGGTTTCTGTCACTCCCCCAGATATCAATGCAGGCATGAACCCACTATCGAGCATAAATACTCCCTCTTGGAGTTACTAGCATCAACTTGGCCAGAGCCTCTACTAATACCGGAGAGCATGCAAGATCATAAACAACACATAGGTAATAACTTGATAATTAACATAACATGGTATTCTCTATCCATCGGATCCCGACAAACACAACATATAGTATTACAGTATAGATGATCTTGATCATGTTAGGCAGCTCACAAGATCCAACAATGAAGCACAATGAGGAGAAGACAACCATCTAGCTACCGCTATGGACCCATAGTCCAGGGGTGAACTACTCACTCATCACTCCGGAGGCGACCATGGCGGTGAAGAGTCCTCCGGGAGATGAATCCCCTCTCCGGCAGGGTGCCGGAGGAGATCTCCGTAATCCCCCGAGATGGGATTGGCGGCGGCGGCGTCTCAGTAAGGTTTTCCGTATCGTGGTTCTTCGCATCAGGGGTTTCGCGACAGAGGCTTTAAGTAGGCGGAAGGGCAACGTGGGGGGGCCACACGAGGGCCCCACACCACAGGTCGTGGCCCCACTTCGACTCCTCTTCGGTCTTCTGGAAGCTTCGTGGCAAAATAGGACCCTGGGTTTTGATTTCGTCCAATTCCGAGAATATTTCGTTACTAGGATTTCTGAAACCAAAAACAGCAGAAAATAGCAACTAGCTCTTCGGCATCTTGTTAATAGGTTAGTTCCATAAAATGCACGAATATGACATAAAGTGTGCATAAAACATGTAGGTATCATCAATAATGTGGCATGGAACATAAGAAATTATCGATACGTCGGAGACGTATCAGCATCCCCAAGCTTAGTTCTGCTCGTCCCGAGCAGGTAAAACGATAACAAAGATAATTTCTGAAGTGACATGCCATCATAACCTTGATCATACTATTTGTAAACATATGTAATGAATGCAGCGATCAAAACAATGGTAATGACATGAGTAAACAAGTGAATCATAAAGCAAAGACTTTTCATGAATAGTACTTCAAGACAAGCATCAATAAGTCTTGCATAAGAGTTAACTCATAAAGCAATAAATCAAAGTAAATGTATTGAAGCAACACAAAGGAAGATTAAGTTTCAGCGGTTGCTTTCAACTTGTAACATGTATATCTCATGGATAATTGTCAACATAGAGTAATATAACAAGTGCAATATGCAAGTATGTAGGAATCAATGCACAGCTCACACAAGTGTTTGCTTCTTGAGGTGGAGAGAGATAGGTGAACCGACTCAACATAAAAGTAAAAAAGAATGGTCCTTCAAAGAGGAAAGCATCGATTGCTATATTTGTGCTAGAGCTTTTATTTTGAAAACATGAAACAATTTTGTCAACGGTAATAATAAAGCATATGAGTTATGTAAATTATATCTTACAAGTTGCAAGCCTCATGCATAGTATACTAATAGTGCCCGCACCTTGTCCTAATTAGCTTGGACTACCGGATCATTGCAATACACATGTTTTAACCAAGTGTCACAATGGGGTACCTCCATGCCGCCCGTACAAAGGTCTAAGGAGAAAGCTCGCATTTTGGATTTCTCGCTTTTGATTATTCTCAACTTAGACATCCATACCGGGACAACATGGACAACAGATAATGGACTCCTCTTTAATGCATAAGCATGTGGCAACAATTATTATTCTCATATGAGATTGAGGATATATGTCCAAAACTGAAACTTCCACCATGAATCATGGCTTTAGTTAGCGGCCCAATGCTCTTCTCTAACAAGCATGCTCCAACCATTAAGGTGGTAGATCTCTCTTACTTCAGACAAGACGGACATGCATAGCAATTCACAAGATATTCAACAAAGAATAGTTGATGGCGTCCCCAGAAGCATGGTTATCGCACAACAAGCAACTTAATAAGAGATAAAGTGCGTAAGTACGTATTCAATACCACAATAGTTTTAAAGCTATTTGTCCCATGAGCTATATATTGTAAAGGTGAATGATGGAATTTTAAAGATAGCACTCAAGCAATTTACTTTGGAATGGCGGATAAATACCATGTAGTAGGTAGGTATGCTGGACACAAATGGCATAGTGGTTGGCTCAAGTATTTTGGATGCATGAGAAGTATTCCCTCTCGATACAAGGTTTAGGCTAGCAAGGTTATTTGAAACAAACACAAGGATGAACGGTGCAGCAAAACTCACATAAAAGACATATTGTAAACATTATAAGACTCTACACCGTCTTCCTTGTTGTTCAAAACTTAATACTAGATGCTATCTAGACTCTAGAGAAACCAAATATGCAAACCAAATTAGCAAGCTCTAAGTGTTTCTTCATTAATGGGTGAAAAGTATATGATGCAAGAGCTTAAACATGAGCACAACAATTGCCAAGTATCAAATTATCCAAGACATTTTAGAATTACTACATGTAGCATTTTCCAATTCCAACCATATAACAATTTAACGAAGAAGAAACTTCGCCATGAATACTATGAGTAGAGCCTAAGGACATACTTGTCCATATGCTACAGACGGAGCGTGTCTCTCTCCCACAAAGTGAATGCTAGGATCCATTTTATTCAAACAAAACAAAAACAAAAACAAACCGACGCTCCAAGCAAAGTGCATAAGATGTGACGGAATAAAAATATAGTTTCAGGGGAGGAACCTGATAATGTTGTCGATGAAGAAGGGGATGCCTTTGGGCATCCCCAAGCTTAGACGCTTGAGTCTTCTTAAAATATGCAGGGGTGAACCACCGGGGCATCCCCAAGCTTAGAGCTTTCACTCTCCTTGATCATATTGTATCATACTCCTCTCTTGATCCTTGAAAACTTCCTCCACACCAAACTCGAAACAACTCATTAGAGGGTTAGTGCACAATAAAAATTAACATGTTCAGAGGTGACACAATCATTCTTAACACTTCTGGACATTGCATAAAGCTACTGGACATTAATGGATCAAAGAAATTCATCCAACATAGCAAAAGAGGCAATGCGAAACAAAAGGCAGAATCTGTCAAAACAGAACAATCCGTAAAGATGGATTTTATTAGGGAACCAGACTTGCTCAAATGAAAATGCCCAAATTGAATGAAAGTTGCGTACATATCTGAGGACCACTCATGTAAATTGGCTTAATTTTCTGAGTTACCTACAGAGAATTAGACCCAGATTCGTGACAGCAAAGAAATCTGTTTCGCGCAGTAATCCAAATCTAGTATTTACTTTACTATCAAAGACTTTACTTGGCACAACAAAACATAAAACTAAGATAAGGAGAGGTTGCTACAGTAGTAAACAACTTCCAAGACTCAAATATAAAACAAAAATACTGTAGTAAAAACATGGGTTGTCTCCCATAAGCGCTTTTTTAACGCCTTTCAGCTTAGGCGCGTAAAGTGTATATCAAGTATTATCAAAGGGTGGTGCATCTACAGTCGGGGTTTGGAGTTTTCTCAACCATGCATAGTATATTGGATACATAAGTTTCAGCGTCTCCCTTTTCATTGGTCTTGGGCTTGCTACTCTCATCAAACAAATTTTCAGGAACAAGCCAAGCATAGTTATTTTCTAGTGCATCATTCATAGCTAGGAGTTTACATGGTATTGGTGCTTTGATCTCCTCACCATCATTAATAT